>NC_080035.1:931928-1242571 GCF_030020395.1 Manis pentadactyla
ATTTGGAAGCAAATGCAGCCCTGGTGGATGGAAGCAAACGTAATAGAATGCGGTGAAATGTTGCAGAATAGAGTGGAAGGTGGTGAAATGGTTTCTAATGGGGAGTAATGTTTTCCAAAGTAGGGACCCTGAGAGATTTTGTATAGGAGGATATCTTCTTTGTAAAAATAGAAAGCCACAGAATGCAATGGAATGTTTGCAATGGAGTAGAATCTTCTGGAATCGTGTGGAATGTCATGGGAATTGATGCAATATTCTGCTCCTGAATGGATTGAAAGAAATTGGGCCTTCTTTTTCAGATTGGAATGCAATGGAATGTGGTGGAATGTTGCCCAATGGAGTGCAATGCTTTTTTACTGAGGGGGAAGTGGTGTTATGTGACGGAGCAGAGAGTTCCTGGGTTGTTTGGATAAGAATGCTTCCTACTTTGCCGCAATGGAACTCAGTAGAACTTGTTGGATTGTTGGGGAATAGAGTAGAATCCTGTGGAATGTAGAGGAATGGCATGTGAAGTGACACAATACGGAGTTGCTGAATTGTTTGGAACCAAATGGAGCTTTCTCTGGCAGAATGGAACGCAGTAGAACGTGGTATAATGTTGTGGAATGGAGGGCAATTTTGTGGAATGAAGTGGAATCGGCTGTAATATGAAAATAAAGGTCTCCAGACTGGTTTGGAAACAAATGGTGCCCACTTTGCCGGAGTGTAAAGCAGATGAATGTGCCGGCATACTGGGAAATGGAGTAAAATATAGTGGAATTTAGCGGAATGGAGTGTATTTTGATGCCACAGAGTGTTACAAATTATTTCGGAAATGAATGGATCCTTCCTTGAGAAAACAGAGCGCTATAGAACGTGGTGGAATTTTGAGGAGATCAGTGCAATTTTGTATATTGGTGTAGAATCGCGTGTTTCTGAGTGTTTGCAATGGAGTAGAATCTTGTGGGATGGCATGTGAATTGACACAGTAGGCTGTCCCTGAATGTCTTGGAAGCAATGGGGCCTTCTTTTACACAATGTAATGCAATTTAATGTGGTGGAATGTTGCCCAATGGAGTGCAATGCTGTTTTATTGAGTAGAAAGTGGTTTTCTGTGATGCAACAGAGAGTTCCTGGGTTGTTTGGGTTGCTTGATAAGAATGCTTCCTACTTTGTCAAAATGGAACTCAGTAGAACTTGCTGGATTGTTGGGGAATAGAGTAGAATATTGTGGAATTGGGAGAAATGGCTTGCGAAGTGACACAACATGAAGTTCTTGGATTTCTTGGAACCAAATGCAGCTTTCTTTGGCAGAATGGAACGCAATAGAACGTGGTATAATGTTGTCTAATGGAGGGCAATGTTGTGGAATGGAGTGGAATCGGCTGTACTGTGACATAATAAATGTCTCCAGACTTGTTTGGAAGCGAATGGTGCCTCCTTTGCCGGAGAGTAAAGCAAATGAATGTGCTGGCATATTGGGGAATGGAGTGAAATGTTGTGGAATGGAGCAGAATGTAGTGTTATGTTATGCCATAGAGTGTTTCAGATTGTTTTGGAAACGAATGGGGCCTTCTTTGAAACAACAGAACGCTATAGAACGTGGTGGAATTTTGTGGAGTTCAGTGCAATTTTGTAGATTCGTGTAGAATCGAGTGTACTGTGAAACAATATAGATGTCCTGAGTGGTCTCGAAGCAAATGCAGCTCTCCTGGGTGGAATGGAATGCCACAGAACATGGTGAGATGTTCAGGAAAGGCGTGCAATGTTAAATGGACTGGAATAGTGCATAATGTGATGCAGTGGAGTGTTCCTCATTCTTTTGGACAGGAACGGAGCCTTATTTGAAAGAATGGAATGCAATATAACGTGGTGAAATTTTGTAGAATCTTGTAGAATGTAGTGGAATTTCATTTGATATGATGCAACAGACCGTCCTTAAAGGGTGGGAAGAGAATGGAGTCTGCTTTGTAGGAATGGAATGGAAAAGACTACAGTGGAATGTAGCTAAATGAAGTGAAGAGTTGTGGAATGCAGTGTAATGTAATGTAATGTAATCTGATGCAAGAGACAGTTTCTGATTGTTTGGGATAAGAGTGGAGCCTTCCTTTGCAGAATGGAACACGATTGAACACGGTGGAGTGCTGGGGTATGGAGTGCAATGCTGTGGAATTGTGTTGAATCTATTGTAATGTGACGCAATAAAGGGTTCCCTAGTGATTTGGAAGCGAATGCAACCTTGCTGGATGGAATCAAACATAATAGAACGTGGTGGAATGTTGCGCAATGGAGAGGAAGGTTGTGAAATTGAGTATAATGGTGTGAAATGTGATCTGTAGAGGGATACTGAGTGATTTTGTAGAGAACGGTGTGTTCTTTATAACAATGGAGTGCCATAGGATGCATTAGAATGTTTTGAAGGGAGAAGAATCTTGTGGAATCGTGTTGAATGTCATGTGAATTGACGCAATTCGCTGTTCCTGAATTGTTTGGAAGCAATGGGCCCTTCTTATACAGAAGGGAATGCAAAGGAATGTGGTGGAATGTTGCCCAATGGAGTGCAATTAAGTTTTATTGAGTGGAATGTGGTGTTATGTGATGCAATAGGGAGTCCTGAGTTGTTTGGATGAAAAGGCTTCCTACTTTTTCACAATGGAACTCAGTAGAACTTGTTGGATTGTTAGGGAACAGAGTAGAATCTTGTGGAATGGAGAGGAATGGCATTTGAAGAGACACAATACGAAGTTCGTGAATTGCTTGGAACCAAATTTAGCTTTCTTTGGCAGAATTAAAAGCAATAGAACGTGGTATAATATTGTGGAATGAAGGGCAATGTTCTGTAATCTAGTGGAATCTGCTGTATTGTGACATAATAAAGGTCTCCAGAGTGGTTTGGAAGCGAATGGTTCCTCCTTTGGCACAGTGTAAAGCAAATGAATGTGCTGGCGTATTTGGGCATGGAGTAAAATGTTGTGGAATGGAGCGGAATGGAGTGTCACGTGATGCCATAGAGTGTTAAAGATCGTTTTGGAAAAGAACGCAGCCTTCTTTGACAGAACAGAACGCTACCGAACGTGGTGGAATTTTGTGGAGTGCAGTGCAATTTTTTAGATTGGTGTAGAATCGCATATAATGTGACACAATATAGAGTTCTTGAGTGGTCTCGAAGCTAATGGAGCTCTCTTGTAATTGATGGAAAGCTACAGGACACAATGAGATGTTGACAAATGGAGTGCTATGCTGCAAAATCGACTGGAATCGTGCGTAATGCGACGCAGTGGAGAGTTCCTCGTTGTTTTGGAAAGGAACGGAGCCTTATTTGACAGAATGGAATGCAATATAACGTGGTTTAGTTTAGTAGAATCTTGAAGAATGGAGTGGAATGGCATTTGATGTGATGCAATAGACCGTCCTTAATGCGCTGGAAGTGAATCGATGTTTCTTTGTAGGAATGGAATGCAAAAGAATACAGTGGAATGTAGCCAAAGGAAGTGGAGAGCTGTGGAATGCAGTGTAATCGGGTGTAATGTGACGCAAGAGACGGTTCCTGATTGGGAAAAGAGTGGAGCATTCTTTTGTAGAATGGAACACGATAGAACACGGTGGATTGCTGGGGTCTGGAGTGTAATGTTGTGGAGCGGTGTTGAATCCGTTGTAATGTGATGCAATATAGGGTTCCCTAGTGATTTGGAAGCAAATGCAGCCCTGGTGGATGGAAGCAAACGTAATAGAATGCGGTGAAATGTTGCAGAATAGAGTGGAAGGTGGTGAAATGGTTTCTAATGGGGAGTAATGTTTTCCAAAGTAGGGACCCTGAGAGATTTTGTATAGGAGGATATCTTCTTTGTAAAAATAGAAAGCCACAGAATGCAATGGAATGTTTGCAATGGAGTAGAATCTTCTGGAATCGCGTGGAATGTCATGGGAATTGATGCAATATTCTGCTCCTGAATGGATTGAAAGAAATTGGGCCTTCTTTTTCAGATTGGAATGCAATGGAATGTGGTGGAATGTTGCCCAATGGAGTGCAATGCTTTTTTACTGAGGGGGAAGTGGTGTTATGTGACGGAGCAGAGAGTTCCTGGGTTGTTTGGATAAGAATGCTTCCTACTTTGCCGCAATGGAACTCAGTAGAACTTGTTGGATTGTTGGGGAATAGAGTAGAATCCTGTGGAATGTAGAGGAATGGCATGTGAAGTGACACAATACGGAGTTGCTGAATTGTTTGGAACCAAATGGAGCTTTCTCTGGCAGAATGGAACGCAGTAGAACGTGGTATAATGTTGTGGAATGGAGGGCAATTTTGTGGAATGAAGTGGAATCGGCTGTAATATGAAAATAAAGGTCTCCAGACTGGTTTGGAAACAAATGGTGCCCATTTTGCCGGAGTGTAAAGCAGATGAATGTGCCGGCATACTGGGAAATGGAGTAAAATATAGTGGAATTTAGCGGAATGGAGTGTATTTTGATGCCACAGAGTGTTACAAATTATTTCGGAAATGAATGGATCCTTCCTTGAGAAAACAGAGCGCTATAGAACGTGGTGGAATTTTGAGGAGATCAGTGCAATTTTGTATATTGGTGTAGAATCGCGTGTTTCTGAGTGTTTGCAATGGAGTAGAATCTTGTGGGATGGCATGTGAATTGACACAGTAGGCTGTCCCTGAATGTCTCGGAAGCAATGGGGCCTTCTTTTACACAATGTAATGCAATTTAATGTGGTGGAATGTTGCCCAATGGAGTGCAATGCTGTTTTATTGAGTAGAAAGTGGTTTTCTGTGATGCAACAGAGAGTTCCTGGGTTGTTTGGGTTGCTTGATAAGAATGCTTCCTACTTTGTCAAAATGGAACTCAGTAGAACTTGCTGGATTGTTGGGGAATAGAGTAGAATATTGTGGAATTGGGAGAAATGGCTTGCGAAGTGACACAACATGAAGTTCTTGGATTTCTTGGAACCAAATGCAGCTTTCTTTGGCAGAATGGAACGCAATAGAACGTGGTATAATGTTGTCTAATGGAGGGCAATGTTGTGGAATGGAGTGGAATCGGCTGTAATGTGACATAATAAATGTCTCCAGACTTGTTTGGAAGCGAATGGTGCCTCCTTTGCCGGAGAGTAAAGCAAATGAATGTGCTGGCATATTGGGGAATGGAGTGAAATGTTGTGGAATGGAGCAGAATGTAGTGTTATGTTATGCCATAGAGTGTTTCAGATTGTTTTGGAAACGAATGGGGCCTTCTTTGAAACAACAGAACGCTATAGAACGTGGTGGAATTTTGTGGAGTTCAGTGCAATTTTGTAGATTCGTGTAGAATCGAGTGTACTGTGAAACAATATAGATGTCCTGAGTGGTCTCGAAGCAAATGCAGCTCTCCTGGGTGGAATGGAATGCCACAGAACATGGTGAGATGTTCAGGAAAGGCGTGCAATGTTAAATGGACTGGAATAGTGCATAATGTGATGCAGTAGAGTGTTCCTCATTCTTTTGGACAGGAACGGAGCCTTATTTGAAAGAATGGAATGCAATATAACGTGGTGAAATTTTGTAGAATCTTGTAGAATGCAGTGGAATTTCATTTGATATGATTCAACAGACCGTCCTTAAAGGGTGGGAAGAGAATGGAGTCTTCTTTGTGGGAATGGAATGGAAAAAACTACAGTGGAATGTAGCTAAATGAAGTGAAGAGTTGTGGAATGCAGTGTAATGTAATGTAATGTAATCTGATGCAAGAGACAGTTCCTGATTGTTTGGGATAAGAGTGGAGCCTTCCTTTGCAGAATGGAACGCGATTGAACACGGTGGAGTGCTGGGTTATGGAGTGCAATGCTGTGGAATTGTGTTGAATCCATTGTAATGTGACGCAATAAAGGGTTCCCTAGTGATTTGGAAGCGAATGCAACCTTGCTGGATGGAATCAAACATAATAGAACGTGGTGGAATGTTGCGCAATGGAGAGGAAGGTTGTGAAATTGAGTATAATGGTGTGAAATGTGATCTGTAGAGGGATACTGAGTGATTTTGTAGAGAACGGTGTGTTCTTTATAACAATGGAGTGCCATAGGATGCATTAGAATGTTTTGAAGGGAGAAGAATCTTGTGGAATCGTGTGGAATGTCATGTGAATTGACGCAATTCGCTGTTCCTGAATTGTTTGGAAGCAATGGGCCCTTCTTATACAGAAGGGAATGCAAAGGAATGTGGTGGAATGTTGCCCAATGGAGTGCAATTAAGTTTTATTGAGTGGAATGTGGTGTTATGTGATGCAATAGGGAGTCCTGAGTTGTTTGGATGAAAAGGCTTCCTACTTTTTCACAATGGAACTCAGTAGAACTTGTTGGATTGTTAGGGAACAGAGTAGAATCTTGTGGAATGGAGAGGAATGGCATTTGAAGAGACACAATACGAAGTTCGTGAATTGCTTGGAACCAAATTTAGCTTTCTTTGGCAGAATTAAAAGCAATAGAACGTGGTATAATATTGTGGAATGAAGGGCAATGTTCTGTAATCTAGTGGAATCTGCTGTATTGTGACATAATAAAGGTCTCCAGAGTGGTTTGGAAGCGAATGGTTCCTCCTTTGGCACAGTGTAAAGCAAATGAATGTGCTGGCGTATTTGGGCATGGAGTAAAATGTTGTGGAATGGAGCGGAATGGAGTGTCACGTGATGCCATAGAGTGTTAAAGATCGTTTTGGAAAAGAACGCAGCCTTCTTTGACAGAACAGAACGCTACCGAACGTGGTGGAATTTTGTGGAGTGCAGTGCAATTTTTTAGATTGGTGTAGAATCGCATATAATGTGACACAATATAGAGTTCTTGAGTGGTCTCGAAGCTAATGGAGCTCTCTTGTAATTGATGGAAAGCTACAGAACACAATGAGATGTTGACAGATGGAGTGCTATGCTGCAAAATCGACTGGAATCGTGCGTAATGCGACGCAGTGGAGAGTTCCTCGTTGTTTTGGAAAGGAACGGAGCCTTATTTGACAGAATGGAATGCAATATAACGTGGTTTAGTTTAGTAGAATCTTGAAGAATGGAGTGGAATGGCATTTGATGTGATGCAATAGACCGTCCTTAATGCGCTGGAAGTGAATCGATGTTTCTTTGTAGGAATGGAATGCAAAAGAATACTGTGGAATGTAGCCAAAGGAAGTGGAGAGCTGTGGAATGCAGTGTAATCGGGTGTAATGTGACGCAAGAGACGGTTCCTGATTGGGAAAAGAGTGGAGCATTCTTTTGTAGAATGGAACACGATAGAACACGGTGGATTGCTGGGGTCTGGAGTGTAATGTTGTGGAGCGGTGTTGAATCCGTTGTAATGTGATGCAATATAGGGTTCCCTAGTGATTTGGAAGCAAATGCAGCCCTGGTGGATGGAAGCAAACGTAATAGAATGCGGTGAAATGTTGCAGAATAGAGTGGAAGGTGGTGAAATGGTTTCTAATGGGGAGTAATGTTTTCCAAAGTAGGGACCCTGAGAGATTTTGTATAGGAGGATATCTTCTTTGTAAAAATAGAAAGCCACAGAATGCAATGGAATGTTTGCAATGGAGTAGAATCTTCTGGAATCGTGTGGAATGTCATGGGAATTGATGCAATATTCTGCTCCTGAATGGATTGAAAGAAATTGGGCCTTCTTTTTCAGATTGGAATGCAATGGAATGTGGTGGAATGTTGCCCAATGGAGTGCAATGCTTTTTTACTGAGGGGGAAGTGGTGTTATGTGACGGAGCAGAGAGTTCCTGGGTTGTTTGGATAAGAATGCTTCCTACTTTGCCGCAATGGAACTCAGTAGAACTTGTTGGATTGTTGGGGAATAGAGTAGAATCCTGTGGAATGTAGAGGAATGGCATGTGAAGTGACACAATACGGAGTTGCTGAATTGTTTGGAACCAAATGGAGCTTTCTCTGGCAGAATGGAACGCAGTAGAACGTGGTATAATGTTGTGGAATGGAGGGCAATTTTGTGGAATGAAGTGGAATCGGCTGTAATATGAAAATAAAGGTCTCCAGACTGGTTTGGAAACAAATGGTGCCCACTTTGCCGGAGTGTAAAGCAGATGAATGTGCCGGCATACTGGGAAATGGAGTAAAATATAGTGGAATTTAGCGGAATGGAGTGTATTTTGATGCCACAGAGTGTTACAAATTATTTCGGAAATGAATGGATCCTTCCTTGAGAAAACAGAGCGCTATAGAACGTGGTGGAATTTTGAGGAGTTCAGTGCAATTTTCTATATTGGTGTAGAATCGCGTGTTTCTGAGTGTTTGCAATGGAGTAGAATCTTGTGGGATGGCATGTGAATTGACACAGTAGGCTGTCCCTGAATGTCTTGGAAGCAATGGGGCCTTCTTTTACACAATGTAATGCAATTTAATGTGGTGGAATGTTGCCCAATGGAGTGCAATGCTGTTTTATTGAGTAGAAAGTGGTTTTCTGTGATGCAACAGAGAGTTCCTGGGTTGTTTGGGTTGCTTGATAAGAATGCTTCCTACTTTGTCAAAATGGAACTCAGTAGAACTTGCTGGATTGTTGGGGAATAGAGTAGAATATTGTGGAATTGGGAGAAATGGCTTGCGAAGTGACACAACATGAAGTTCTTGGATTTCTTGGAACCAAATGCAGCTTTCTTTGGCAGAATGGAACGCAATAGAACGTGGTATAATGTTGTCTAATGGAGGGCAATGTTGTGGAATGGAGTGGAATCGGCTGTACTGTGACATAATAAATGTCTCCAGACTTGTTTGGAAGCGAATGGTGCCTCCTTTGCCGGAGAGTAAAGCAAATGAATGTGCTGGCATATTGGGGAATGGAGTGAAATGTTGTGGAATGGAGCAGAATGTAGTGTTATGTTATGCCATAGAGTGTTTCAGATTGTTTTGGAAACGAATGGGGCCTTCTTTGAAACAACAGAACGCTATAGAACGTGGTGGAATTTTGTGGAGTTCAGTGCAATTTTGTAGATTCGTGTAGAATCGAGTGTACTGTGAAACAATATAGATGTCCTGAGTGGTCTCGAAGCAAATGCAGCTCTCCTGGGTGGAATGGAATGCCACAGAACATGGTGAGATGTTCAGGAAAGGCGTGCAATGTTAAATGGACTGGAATAGTGCATAATGTGATGCAGTAGAGTGTTCCCCATTCTTTTGGAAAGGAACGGAGCCTTATTTGAAAGAATGGAATGCAATATAACGTGGTGAAATTTTGTAGAATCTTGTAGAATGTAGTGGAATTTCATTTGATATGATGCAACAGACCGTCCTTAAAGGGTGGGAAGAGAATGGAGTCTGCTTTGTAGGAATGGAATGGAAAAGACTACAGTGGAATGTAGCTAAATGAAGTGAAGAGTTGTGGAATGCAGTGTAATGTAATGTAATGTAATCTGATGCAAGAGACAGTTCCTGATTGTTTGGGATAAGAGTGGAGCCTTCCTTTGCAGAATGGAACACGATTGAACACGGTGGAGTGCTGGGGTATGGAGTGCAATGCTGTGGAATTGTGTTGAATCTATTGTAATGTGACGCAATAAAGGGTTCCCTAGTGATTTGGAAGCGAATGCAACCTTGCTGGATGGAATCAAACATAATAGAACGTGGTGGAATGTTGCGCAATGGAGAGGAAGGTTGTGAAATTGAGTATAATGGTGTGAAATGTGATCTGTAGAGGGATACTGAGTGATTTTGTAGAGAACGGTGTGTTCTTTATAACAATGGAGTGCCATAGGATGCATTAGAATGTTTTGAAGGGAGAAGAATCTTGTGGAATCGTGTGGAATGTCATGTGAATTGACGCAATTCGCTGTTCCTGAATTGTTTGGAAGCAATGGGCCCTTCTTATTCAGAAGGGAATGCAAAGGAATGTGGTGGAATGTTGCCCAATGGAGTGCAATTAAGTTTTATTGAGTGGAATGTGGTGTTATGTGATGCAATAGGGAGTCCTGAGTTGTTTGGATGAAAAGGCTTCCTGCTTTTTCACAATGGAACTCAGTAGAACTTGTTGGATTGTTAGGGAACAGAGTAGAATCTTGTGGAATGGAGAGGAATGGCATTTGAAGAGACACAATACGAAGTTCGTGAATTGCTTGGAACCATATTTAGCTTTCTTTGGCAGAATTAAAAGCAATAGAACGTGGTATAATATTGTGGAATGAAGGGCAATGTTCTGTAATCTAGTGGAATCTGCTGTATTGTGACATAATAAAGGTCTCCAGAGTGGTTTGGAAGCGAATGGTTCCTCCTTTGGCACAGTGTAAAGCAAATGAATGTGCTGGCGTATTTGGGAATGGAGTAAAATGTTGTGGAATGGAGCGGAATGGAGTGTCACGTGATGCCATAGAGTGTTAAAGATCGTTTTGGAAAAGAACGCAGCCTTCTTTGACAGAACAGAACGCTACCGAACGTGGTGGAATTTTGTGGAGTGCAGTGCAATTTTTTAGATTGGTGTAGAATCGCATATAATGTGACACAATATAGAGTTCTTGAGTGGTCTCGAAGCTAATGGAGCTCTCTTGTAATTGATGGAAAGCTACAGGACACAATGAGATGTTGACAAATGGAGTGCTATGCTGCAAAATCGACTGGAATCGTGCGTAATGCGACGCAGTGGAGAGTTCCTCGTTGTTTTGGAAAGGAACGGAGCCTTATTTGACAGAATGGAATGCAATATAACGTGGTTTAGTTTAGTAGAATCTTGAAGAATGGAGTGGAATGGCATTTGATGTGATGCAATAGACCGTCCTTAATGCGCTGGAAGTGAATCGATGTTTCTTTGTAGGAATGGAATGCAAAAGAATACAGTGGAATGTAGCAAAAGGAAGTGGAGAGCTGTGGAATGCAGTGTAATCGGGTGTAATGTGACGCAAGAGACGGTTCCTGATTGGGAAAAGAGTGGAGCATTCTTTTGTAGAATGGAACACGATAGAACACGGTGGATTGCTGGGGTCTGGAGTGTAATGTTGTGGAGCGGTGTTGAATCCGTTGTAATGTGATGCAATATAGGGTTCCCTAGTGATTTGGAAGCAAATGCAGCCCTGGTGGATGGAAGCAAACGTAATAGAATGCGGTGAAATGTTGCAGAATAGAGTGGAAGGTGGTGAAATGGTTTCTAATGGGGAGTAATGTTTTCCAAAGTAGGGACCCTGAGAGATTTTGTATAGGAGGATATCTTCTTTGTAAAAATAGAAAGCCACAGAATGCAATGGAATGTTTGCAATGGAGTAGAATCTTCTGGAATCGTGTGGAATGTCATGGGAATTGATGCAATATTCTGCTCCTGAATGGATTGAAAGAAATTGGGCCTTCTTTTTCAGATTGGAATGCAATGGAATGTGGTGGAATGTTGCCCAATGGAGTGCAATGCTTTTTTACTGAGGGGGAAGTGGTGTTATGTGACGGAGCAGAGAGTTCCTGGGTTGTTTGGATAAGAATGCTTCCTACTTTGCCGCAATGGAACTCAGTAGAACTTGTTGGATTGTTGGGGAATAGAGTAGAATCCTGTTGAATGTAGAGGAATGGCATGTGAAGTGACACAATACGGAGTTGCTGAATTGTTTGGAACCAAATGGAGCTTTCTCTGGCAGAATGGAACGCAGTAGAACGTGGTATAATGTTGTGGAATGGAGGGCAATTTTGTGGAATGAAGTGGAATCGGCTGTAATATGAAAATAAAGGTCTCCAGACTGGTTTGGAAACAAATGGTGCCCATTTTGCCGGAGTGTAAAGCAGATGAATGTGCCGGTATACTGGGAAATGGAGTAAAATATAGTGGAATTTAGCGGAATGGAGTGTATTTTGATGCCACAGAGTGTTACAAATTATTTCGGAAATGAATGGATCCTTCCTTGAGAAAACAGAGCGCTATAGAACGTGGTGGAATTTTGAGGAGTTCAGTGCAATTTTCTATATTGGTGTAGAATCGCGTGTTTCTGAGTGTTTGCAATGGAGTAGAATCTTGTGGGATGGCATGTGAATTGACACAGTAGGCTGTCCCTGAATGTCTCGGAAGCAATGGGGCCTTCTTTTACACAATGTAATGCAATTTAATGTGGTGGAATGTTGCCCAATGGAGTGCAATGCTGTTTTATTGAGTAGAAAGTGGTTTTCTGTGATGCAACAGAGAGTTCCTGGGTTGTTTGGGTTGCTTGATAAGAATGCTTCCTACTTTGTCAAAATGGAACTCAGTAGAACTTGCTGGATTGTTGGGGAATAGAGTAGAATATTGTGGAATTGGGAGAAATGGCTTGCGAAGTGACACAACATGAAGTTCTTGGATTTCTTGGAACCAAATGCAGCTTTCTTTGGCAGAATGGAACGCAATAGAACGTGGTATAATGTTGTCTAATGGAGGGCAATGTTGTGGAATGGAGTGGAATCGGCTGTAATGTGACATAATAAATGTCTCCAGACTTGTTTGGAAGCGAATGGTGCCTCCTTTGCCGGAGAGTAAAGCAAATGAATGTGCTGGCATATTGGGGAATGGAGTGAAATGTTGTGGAATGGAGCAGAATGTAGTCTTATGTTATGCCATAGAGTGTTACAGATTGTTTTGGAAACGAATGGAGCCTTCTTTGAAACAACAGAACGCTATAGGACGTGGTGGAATTTTGTGGAGTTCAGTGCAATTTTGTAGATTCGTGTAGAATCGCGTGTACTGTGAAACAATATAGATGTCCTGAGTGGTCTCGAAGCAAATGCAGCTCTCCTGGGTGGAATGGAATGCCACAGAACATGGTGAGATGTTCAGGAAAGGCGTGCAATGTTAAATGGACTGGAATAGTGCATAATGTGATGCAGTAGAGTGTTCCTCATTCTTTTGGAAAGGAACGGAGCCTTATTTGAAAGAATGGAATGCAATATAACGTGGTGAAATTTTGTAGAATCTTGTAGAATGTAGTGGAATTTCATTTGATATGATGCAACAGACCGTCCTTAAAGGGTGGGAAGAGAATGGAGTCTGCTTTGTAGGAATGGAATGGAAAAGACTACAGTGGAATGTAGCTAAATGAAGTGAAGAGTTGTGGAATGCAGTGTAATGTAATGTAATGTAATCTGATGCAAGAGACAGTTCCTGATTGTTTGGGATAAGAGTGGAGCCTTCCTTTGCAGAATGGAACACGATTGAACACGGTGGAGTGCTGGGGTATGGAGTGCAATGCTGTGGAATTGTGTTGAATCCATTGTAATGTGACGCAATAAAGGGTTCCCTAGTGATTTGGAAGCGAATGCAACCTTGCTGGATGGAATCAAACATAATAGAACGTGGTGGAATGTTGCGCAATGGAGAGGAAGGTTGTGAAATTGAGTATAATGGTGTGAAATGTGATCTGTAGAGGGATACTGAGTGATTTTGTAGAGAACGGTGTGTTCTTTATAACAATGGAGTGCCATAGGATGCATTAGAATGTTTTGAAGGGAGAAGAATCTTGTGGAATCGTGTGGAATGTCATGTGAATTGACGCAATTCGCTGTTCCTGAATTGTTTGGAAGCAATGGGCCCTTCTTATACAGAAGGGAATGCAAAGGAATGTGGTGGAATGTTGCCCAATGGAGTGCAATTAAGTTTTATTGAGTGGAATGTGGTGTTATGTGATGCAATAGGGAGTCCTGAGTTGTTTGGATGAAAAGGCTTCCTACTTTTTCACAATGGAACTCAGTAGAACTTGTTGGATTGTTAGGGAACAGAGTAGAATCTTGTGGAATGGAGAGGAATGGCATTTGAAGAGACACAATACGAAGTTCGTGAATTGCTTGGAACCATATTTAGCTTTCTTTGGCAGAATTAAAAGCAATAGAACGTGGTATAATATTGTGGAATGAAGGGCAATGTTCTGTAATCTAGTGGAATCTGCTGTATTGTGACATAATAAAGGTCTCCAGAGTGGTTTGGAAGCGAATGGTTCCTCCTTTGGCACAGTGTAAAGCAAATGAATGTGCTGGCGTATTTGGGCATGGAGTAAAATGTTGTGGAATGGAGCGGAATGGAGTGTCACGTGATGCCATAGAGTGTTAAAGATCGTTTTGGAAAAGAACGCAGCCTTCTTTGACAGAACAGAACGCTACCGAACGTGGTGGAATTTTGTGGAGTGCAGTGCAATTTTTTAGATTGGTGTAGAATCGCATATAATGTGACACAATATAGAGTTCTTGAGTGGTCTCGAAGCTAATGGAGCTCTCTTGTAATTGATGGAAAGCTACAGGACACAATGAGATGTTGACAAATGGAGTGCTATGCTGCAAAATCGACTGGAATCGTGCGTAATGCGACGCAGTGGAGAGTTCCTCGTTGTTTTGGAAAGGAACGGAGCCTTATTTGACAGAATGGAATGCAATATAACGTGGTTTAGTTTAGTAGAATCTTGAAGAATGGAGTGGAATGGCATTTGATGTGATGCAATAGACCGTCCTTAATGCGCTGGAAGTGAATCGATGTTTCTTTGTAGGAATGGAATGCAAAAGAATACAGTGGAATGTAGCAAAAGGAAGTGGAGAGCTGTGGAATGCAGTGTAATCGGGTGTAATGTGACGCAAGAGACGGTTCCTGATTGGGAAAAGAGTGGAGCATTCTTTTGTAGAATGGAACACGATAGAACACGGTGGATTGCTGGGGTCTGGAGTGTAATGTTGTGGAGCGGTGTTGAATCCGTTGTAATGTGATGCAATATAGGGTTCCCTAGTGATTTGGAAGCAAATGCAGCCCTGGTGGATGGAAGCAAACGTAATAGAATGCGGTGAAATGTTGCAGAATAGAGTGGAAGGTGGTGAAATGGTTTCTAATGGGGAGTAATGTTTTCCAAAGTAGGGACCCTGAGAGATTTTGTATAGGAGGATATCTTCTTTGTAAAAATAGAAAGCCACAGAATGCAATGGAATGTTTGCAATGGAGTAGAATCTTCTGGAATCGCGTGGAATGTCATGGGAATTGATGCAATATTCTGCTCCTGAATGGATTGAAAGAAATTGGGCCTTCTTTTTCAGATTGGAATGCAATGGAATGTGGTGGAATGTTGCCCAATGGAGTGCAATGCTTTTTTACTGAGGGGGAAGTGGTGTTATGTGACGGAGCAGAGAGTTCCTGGGTTGTTTGGATAAGAATGCTTCCTACTTTGCCGCAATGGAACTCAGTAGAACTTGTTGGATTGTTGGGGAATAGAGTAGAATCCTGTGGAATGTAGAGGAATGGCATGTGAAGTGACACAATACGGAGTTGCTGAATTGTTTGGAACCAAATGGAGCTTTCTCTGGCAGAATGGAACGCAGTAGAACGTGGTATAATGTTGTGGAATGGAGGGCAATTTTGTGGAATGAAGTGGAATCGGCTGTAATATGAAAATAAAGGTCTCCAGACTGGTTTGGAAACAAATGGTGCCCATTTTGCCGGAGTGTAAAGCAGATGAATGTGCCGGTATACTGGGAAATGGAGTAAAATATAGTGGAATTTAGCGGAATGGAGTGTATTTTGATGCCACAGAGTGTTACAAATTATTTCGGAAATGAATGGATCCTTCCTTGAGAGAACAGAGCGCTATAGAACGTGGTGGAATTTTGAGGAGTTCAGTGCAATTTTCTATATTGGTGTAGAATCGCGTGTTTCTGAGTGTTTGCAATGGAGTAGAATCTTGTGGGATGGCATGTGAATTGACACAGTAGGCTGTCCCTGAATGTCTTGGAAGCAATGGGGCCTTCTTTTACACAATGTAATGCAATTTAATGTGGTGGAATGTTGCCCAATGGAGTGCAATGCTGTTTTATTGAGTAGAAAGTGGTTTTCTGTGATGCAACAGAGAGTTCCTGGGTTGTTTGGGTTGCTTGATAAGAATGCTTCCTACTTTGTCAAAATGGAACTCAGTAGAACTTGCTGGATTGTTGGGGAATAGAGTAGAATATTGTGGAATTGGGAGAAATGGCTTGCGAAGTGACACAACATGAAGTTCTTGGATTTCTTGGAACCAAATGCCGCTTTCTTTGGCAGAATGGAACGCAATAGAACGTGGTATAATGTTGTCTAATGGAGGGCAATGTTGTGGAATGGAGTGGAATCGGCTGTAATGTGACATAATAAATGTCTCCAGACTTGTTTGGAAGCGAATGGTGCCTCCTTTGCCGGAGAGTAAAGCAAATGAATGTGCTGGCATATTGGGGAATGGAGTGAAATGTTGTGGAATGGAGCAGAATGTAGTGTTATGTTATGCCATAGAGTGTTACAGATTGTTTTGGAAACGAATGGGGCCTTCTTTGAAACAACAGAACGCTATAGAACGTGGTGGAATTTTGTGGAGTTCAGTGCAATTTTGTAGATTCGTGTAGAATCGAGTGTACTGTGAAACAATATAGATGTCCTGAGTGGTCTCGAAGCAAATGCAGCTCTCCTGGGTGGAATGGAATGCCACAGAACATGGTGAGATGTTCAGGAAAGGCGTGCAATGTTAAATGGACTGGAATAGTGCATAATGTGATGCAGTAGAGTGTTCCCCATTCTTTTGGAAAGGAACGGAGCCTTATTTGAAAGAATGGAATGCAATATAACGTGGTGAAATTTTGTAGAATCTTGTAGAATGTAGTGGAATTTCATTTGATATGATGCAACAGACCGTCCTTAAAGGGTGGGAAGAGAATGGAGTCTGCTTTGTAGGAATGGAATGGAAAAGACTACAGTGGAATGTAGCTAAATGAAGTGAAGAGTTGTGGAATGCAGTGTAATGTAATGTAATGTAATCTGATGCAAGAGACAGTTCCTGATTGTTTGGGATAAGAGTGGAGCCTTCCTTTGCAGAATGGAACACGATTGAACACGGTGGAGTGCTGGGGTATGGAGTGCAATGCTGTGGAATTGTGTTGAATCTATTGTAATGTGACGCAATAAAGGGTTCCCTAGTGATTTGGAAGCGAATGCAACCTTGCTGGATGGAATCAAACATAATAGAACGTGGTGGAATGTTGCGCAATGGAGAGGAAGGTTGTGAAATTGAGTATAATGGTGTGAAATGTGATCTGTAGAGGGATACTGAGTGATTTTGTAGAGAACGGTGTGTTCTTTATAACAATGGAGTGCCATAGGATGCATTAGAATGTTTTGAAGGGAGAAGAATCTTGTGGAATCGTGTGGAATGTCATGTGAATTGACGCAATTCGCTGTTCCTGAATTGTTTGGAAGCAATGGGCCCTTCTTATTCAGAAGGGAATGCAAAGGAATGTGGTGGAATGTTGCCCAATGGAGTGCAATTAAGTTTTATTGAGTGGAATGTGGTGTTATGTGATGCAATAGGGAGTCCTGAGTTGTTTGGATGAAAAGGCTTCCTGCTTTTTCACAATGGAACTCAGTAGAACTTGTTGGATTGTTAGGGAACAGAGTAGAATCTTGTGGAATGGAGAGGAATGGCATTTGAAGAGACACAATACGAAGTTCGTGAATTGCTTGGAACCATATTTAGCTTTCTTTGGCAGAATTAAAAGCAATAGAACGTGGTATAATATTGTGGAATGAAGGGCAATGTTCTGTAATCTAGTGGAATCTGCTGTATTGTGACATAATAAAGGTCTCCAGAGTGGTTTGGAAGCGAATGGTTCCTCCTTTGGCACAGTGTAAAGCAAATGAATGTGCTGGCGTATTTGGGCATGGAGTAAAATGTTGTGGAATGGAGCGGAATGGAGTGTCACGTGATGCCATAGAGTGTTAAAGATCGTTTTGGAAAAGAACGCAGCCTTCTTTGACAGAACAGAACGCTACCGAACGTGGTGGAATTTTGTGGAGTGCAGTGCAATTTTTTAGATTGGTGTAGAATCGCATATAATGTGACACAATATAGAGTTCTTGAGTGGTCTCGAAGCTAATGGAGCTCTCTTGTAATTGATGGAAAGCTACAGGACACAATGAGATGTTGACAAATGGAGTGCTATGCTGCAAAATCGACTGGAATCGTGCGTAATGCGACGCAGTGGAGAGTTCCTCGTTGTTTTGGAAAGGAACGGAGCCTTATTTGACAGAATGGAATGCAATATAACGTGGTTTAGTTTAGTAGAATCTTGAAGAATGGAGTGGAATGGCATTTGATGTGATGCAATAGACCGTCCTTAATGCGCTGGAAGTGAATCGATGTTTCTTTGTAGGAATGGAATGCAAAAGAATACAGTGGAATGTAGCAAAAGGAAGTGGAGAGCTGTGGAATGCAGTGTAATCGGGTGTAATGTGACGCAAGAGACGGTTCCTGATTGGGAAAAGAGTGGAGCATTCTTTTGTAGAATGGAACACGATAGAACACGGTGGATTGCTGGGGTCTGGAGTGTAATGTTGTGGAGCGGTGTTGAATCCGTTGTAATGTGATGCAATATAGGGTTCCCTAGTGATTTGGAAGCAAATGCAGCCCTGGTGGATGGAAGCAAACGTAATAGAATGCGGTGAAATGTTGCAGAATAGAGTGGAAGGTGGTGAAATGGTTTCTAATGGGGAGTAATGTTTTCCAAAGTAGGGACCCTGAGAGATTTTGTATAGGAGGATATCTTCTTTGTAAAAATAGAAAGCCACAGAATGCAATGGAATGTTTGCAATGGAGTAGAATCTTCTGGAATCGCGTGGAATGTCATGGGAATTGATGCAATATTCTGCTCCTGAATGGATTGAAAGAAATTGGGCCTTCTTTTTCAGATTGGAATGCAATGGAATGTGGTGGAATGTTGCCCAATGGAGTGCAATGCTTTTTTACTGAGGGGGAAGTGGTGTTATGTGACGGAGCAGAGAGTTCCTGGGTTGTTTGGATAAGAATGCTTCCTACTTTGCCGCAATGGAACTCAGTAGAACTTGTTGGATTGTTGGGGAATAGAGTAGAATCCTGTGGAATGTAGAGGAATGGCATGTGAAGTGACACAATACGGAGTTGCTGAATTGTTTGGAACCAAATGGAGCTTTCTCTGGCAGAATGGAACGCAGTAGAACGTGGTATAATGTTGTGGAATGGAGGGCAATTTTGTGGAATGAAGTGGAATCGGCTGTAATATGAAAATAAAGGTCTCCAGACTGGTTTGGAAACAAATGGTGCCCATTTTGCCGGAGTGTAAAGCAGATGAATGTGCCGGTATACTGGGAAATGGAGTAAAATATAGTGGAATTTAGCGGAATGGAGTGTATTTTGATGCCACAGAGTGTTACAAATTATTTCGGAAATGAATGGATCCTTCCTTGAGAGAACAGAGCGCTATAGAACGTGGTGGAATTTTGAGGAGTTCAGTGCAATTTTCTATATTGGTGTAGAATCGCGTGTTTCTGAGTGTTTGCAATGGAGTAGAATCTTGTGGGATGGCATGTGAATTGACACAGTAGGCTGTCCCTGAATGTCTTGGAAGCAATGGGGCCTTCTTTTACACAATGTAATGCAATTTAATGTGGTGGAATGTTGCCCAATGGAGTGCAATGCTGTTTTATTGAGTAGAAAGTGGTTTTCTGTGATGCAACAGAGAGTTCCTGGGTTGTTTGGGTTGCTTGATAAGAATGCTTCCTACTTTGTCAAAATGGAACTCAGTAGAACTTGCTGGATTGTTGGGGAATAGAGTAGAATATTGTGGAATTGGGAGAAATGGCTTGCGAAGTGACACAACATGAAGTTCTTGGATTTCTTGGAACCAAATGCCGCTTTCTTTGGCAGAATGGAACGCAATAGAACGTGGTATAATGTTGTCTAATGGAGGGCAATGTTGTGGAATGGAGTGGAATCGGCTGTAATGTGACATAATAAATGTCTCCAGACTTGTTTGGAAGCGAATGGTGCCTCCTTTGCCGGAGAGTAAAGCAAATGAATGTGCTGGCATATTGGGGAATGGAGTGAAATGTTGTGGAATGGAGCAGAATGTAGTGTTATGTTATGCCATAGAGTGTTTCAGATTGTTTTGGAAACGAATGGGGCCTTCTTTGAAACAACAGAACGCTATAGAACGTGGTGGAATTTTGTGGAGTTCAGTGCAATTTTGTAGATTCGTGTAGAATCGAGTGTACTGTGAAACAATATAGATGTCCTGAGTGGTCTCGAAGCAAATGCAGCTCTCCTGGGTGGAATGGAATGCCACAGAACATGGTGAGATGTTCAGGAAAGGCGTGCAATGTTAAATGGACTGGAATAGTGCATAATGTGATGCAGTAGAGTGTTCCTCATTCTTTTGGAAAGGAACGGAGCCTTATTTGAAAGAATGGAATGCAATATAACGTGGTGAAATTTTGTAGAATCTTGTAGAATGTAGTGGAATTTCATTTGATATGATGCAACAGACCGTCCTTAAAGGGTGGGAAGAGAATGGAGTCTGCTTTGTAGGAATGGAATGGAAAAGACTACAGTGGAATGTAGCTAAATGAAGTGAAGAGTTGTGGAATGCAGTGTAATGTAATGTAATGTAATCTGATGCAAGAGACAGTTCCTGATTGTTTGGGATAAGAGTGGAGCCTTCCTTTGCAGAATGGAACACGATTGAACACGGTGGAGTGCTGGGGTATGGAGTGCAATGCTGTGGAATTGTGTTGAATCCACTGTAATGTGACGCAATAAAGGGTTCCCTAGTGATTTGGAAGCGAATGCAACCTTGCTGGATGGAATCAAACGTAATAGAACGTGGTGGAATGTTGCGCAATAGAGAGGAAGGTTGTGAAGTTGAGTATAATGGTGTGAAATGTGATCTGTAGAGGGATACTGAGTGATTTTGTAGAGAACGGTGTGTTCTTTATAACAATGGAGTGCCATAGGATGCATTAGAATGTTTTGAAGGGAGAAGAATCTTGTGGAATCGTGTGGAATGTCATGTGAATTGACGGAATAGGCTGTTCCTGAATTGTTTGGAAGCAATGGGCCCTTCTTATAAAGAAGGGAATGCAAAGGAATGTGGTGGAATGTTGCCCAATGGAGTGCAATTAAGTTTTATTGAGTGGAATGTGGTGTTATGTGATGCAATAGGGAGTCCTGAGTTGTTTGGATGAAAAGGCTTCCTACTTTTTCACAATGGAACTCAGTAGAACTTGTTGGATTGTTAGGGAACAGAGTAGAATCTTGTGGAATGGAGAGGAATGGCATTTGAAGAGACACAATACGAAGTTCGTGAATTGCTTGGAACCATATTTAGCTTTCTTTGGCAGAATTAAAAGCAATAGAACGTGGTATAATATTGTGGAATGAAGGGCAATGTTCTGTAATCTAGTGGAATCTGCTGTATTGTGACATAATAAAGGTCTCCAGAGTGGTTTGGAAGCGAATGGTTCCTCCTTTGGCACAGTGTAAAGCAAATGAATGTGCTGGCGTATTTGGGCATGGAGTAAAATGTTGTGGAATGGAGCGGAATGGAGTGTCACGTGATGCCATAGAGTGTTAAAGATCGTTTTGGAAAAGAACGCAGCCTTCTTTGACAGAACAGAACGCTACCGAACGTGGTGGAATTTTGTGGAGTGCAGTGCAATTTTTTAGATTGGTGTAGAATCGCATATAATGTGACACAATATAGAGTTCTTGAGTGGTCTCGAAGCTAATGGAGCTCTCTTGTAATTGATGGAAAGCTACAGGACACAATGAGATGTTGACAAATGGAGTGCTATGCTGCAAAATCGACTGGAATCGTGCGTAATGCGACGCAGTGGAGAGTTCCTCGTTGTTTTGGAAAGGAACGGAGCCTTATTTGACAGAATGGAATGCAATATAACGTGGTTTAGTTTAGTAGAATCTTGAAGAATGGAGTGGAATGGCATTTGATGTGATGCAATAGACCGTCCTTAATGCGCTGGAAGTGAATCGATGTTTCTTTGTAGGAATGGAATGCAAAAGAATACAGTGGAATGTAGCAAAAGGAAGTGGAGAGCTGTGGAATGCAGTGTAATCGGGTGTAATGTGACGCAAGAGACGGTTCCTGATTGGGAAAAGAGTGGAGCATTCTTTTGTAGAATGGAACACGATAGAACACGGTGGATTGCTGGGGTCTGGAGTGTAATGTTGTGGAGCGGTGTTGAATCCGTTGTAATGTGATGCAATATAGGGTTCCCTAGTGATTTGGAAGCAAATGCAGCCCTGGTGGATGGAAGCAAACGTAATAGAATGCGGTGAAATGTTGCAGAATAGAGTGGAAGGTGGTGAAATGGTTTCTAATGGGGAGTAATGTTTTCCAAAGTAGGGACCCTGAGAGATTTTGTATAGGAGGATATCTTCTTTGTAAAAATAGAAAGCCACAGAATGCAATGGAATGTTTGCAATGGAGTAGAATCTTCTGGAATCGCGTGGAATGTCATGGGAATTGATGCAATATTCTGCTCCTGAATGGATTGAAAGAAATTGGGCCTTCTTTTTCAGATTGGAATGCAATGGAATGTGGTGGAATGTTGCCCAATGGAGTGCAATGCTTTTTTACTGAGGGGGAAGTGGTGTTATGTGACGGAGCAGAGAGTTCCTGGGTTGTTTGGATAAGAATGCTTCCTACTTTGCCGCAATGGAACTCAGTAGAACTTGTTGGATTGTTGGGGAATAGAGTAGAATCCTGTGGAATGTAGAGGAATGGCATGTGAAGAGACACAATACGGAGTTGCTGAATTGTTTGGAACCAAATGGAGCTTTCTCTGGCAGAATGGAACGCAGTAGAACGTGGTATAATGTT
The DNA here is from genome assembly GCF_030020395.1 of Manis pentadactyla. Lineage (NCBI taxonomy): Eukaryota > Metazoa > Chordata > Mammalia > Pholidota > Manidae > Manis > Manis pentadactyla. Next base: position 954,513 of record NC_080035.1, read on the forward strand.
GTGGAATGGAGGGCAATTTTGTGGAATGAAGTGGAATCGGCTGTAATATGAAAATAAAGGTCTCCAGACTGGTTTGGAAACAAATGGTGCCCATTTTGCCGGAGTGTAAAGCAGATGAATGTGCCGGTATACTGGGAAATGGAGTAAAATATAGTGGAATTTAGCGGAATGGAGTGTATTTTGATGCCACAGAGTGTTACAAATTATTTCGGAAATGAATGGATCCTTCCTTGAGAGAACAGAGCGCTATAGAACGTGGTGGAATTTTGAGGAGTTCAGTGCAATTTTCTATATTGGTGTAGAATCGCGTGTTTCTGAGTGTTTGCAATGGAGTAGAATCTTGTGGGATGGCATGTGAATTGACACAGTAGGCTGTCCCTGAATGTCTTGGAAGCAATGGGGCCTTCTTTTACACAATGTATTGCAATTTAATGTGGTGGAATGTTGCCCAATGGAGTGCAATGCTGTTTTATTGAGTAGAAAGTGGTTTTCTGTGATGCAACAGAGAGTTCCTGGGTTGTTTGGGTTGCTTGATAAGAATGCTTCCTACTTTGTCAAAATGGAACTCAGTAGAACTTGCTGGATTGTTGGGGAATAGAGTAGAATATTGTGGAATTGGGAGAAATGGCTTGCGAAGTGACACAACATGAAGTTCTTGGATTTCTTGGAACCAAATGCAGCTTTCTTTGGCAGAATGGAACGCAATAGAACGTGGTATAATGTTGTCTAATGGAGGGCAATGTTGTGGAATGGAGTGGAATCGGCTGTAATGTGACATAATAAATGTCTCCAGACTTGTTTGGAAGCGAATGGTGCCTCCTTTGCCGGAGAGTAAAGCAAATGAATGTGCTGGCATATTGGGGAATGGAGTGAAATGTTGTGGAATGGAGCAGAATGTAGTGTTATGTTATGCCATAGAGTGTTTCAGATTGTTTTGGAAACGAATGGGGCCTTCTTTGAAACAACAGAACGCTATAGAACGTGGTGGAATTTTGTGGAGTTCAGTGCAATTTTGTAGATTCGTGTAGAATCGAGTGTACTGTGAAACAATATAGATGTCCTGAGTGGTCTCGAAGCAAATGCAGCTCTCCTGGGTGGAATGGAATGCCACAGAACATGGTGAGATGTTCAGGAAAGGCGTGCAATGTTAAATGGACTGGAATAGTGCATAATGTGATGCAGTAGAGTGTTCCTCATTCTTTTGGAAAGGAACGGAGCCTTATTTGAAAGAATGGAATGCAATATAACGTGGTGAAATTTTGTAGAATCTTGTAGAATGTAGTGGAATTTCATTTGATATGATGCAACAGACCGTCCTTAAAGGGTGGGAAGAGAATGGAGTCTGCTTTGTAGGAATGGAATGGAAAAGACTACAGTGGAATGTAGCTAAATGAAGTGAAGAGTTGTGGAATGCAGTGTAATGTAATGTAATGTAATCTGATGCAAGAGACAGTTCCTGATTGTTTGGGATAAGAGTGGAGCCTTCCTTTGCAGAATGGAACACGATTGAACACGGTGGAGTGCTGGGGTATGGAGTGCAATGCTGTGGAATTGTGTTGAATCCATTGTAATGTGACGCAATAAAGGGTTCCCTAGTGATTTGGAAGCGAATGCAACCTTGCTGGATGGAATCAAACATAATAGAACGTGGTGGAATGTTGCGCAATGGAGAGGAAGGTTGTGAAATTGAGTATAATGGTGTGAAATGTGATCTGTAGAGGGATACTGAGTGATTTTGTAGAGAACGGTGTGTTCTTTATAACAATGGAGTGCCATAGGATGCATTAGAATGTTTTGAAGGGAGAAGAATCTTGTGGAATCGTGTGGAATGTCATGTGAATTGACGCAATTCGCTGTTCCTGAATTGTTTGGAAGCAATGGGCCCTTCTTATACAGAAGGGAATGCAAAGGAATGTGGTGGAATGTTGCCCAATGGAGTGCAATTAAGTTTTATTGAGTGGAATGTGGTGTTATGTGATGCAATAGGGAGTCCTGAGTTGTTTGGATGAAAAGGCTTCCTACTTTTTCACAATGGAACTCAGTAGAACTTGTTGGATTGTTAGGGAACAGAGTAGAATCTTGTGGAATGGAGAGGAATGGCATTTGAAGAGACACAATACGAAGTTCGTGAATTGCTTGGAACCATATTTAGCTTTCTTTGGCAGAATTAAAAGCAATAGAACGTGGTATAATATTGTGGAATGAAGGGCAATGTTCTGTAATCTAGTGGAATCTGCTGTATTGTGACATAATAAAGGTCTCCAGAGTGGTTTGGAAGCGAATGGTTCCTCCTTTGGCACAGTGTAAAGCAAATGAATGTGCTGGCGTATTTGGGCATGGAGTAAAATGTTGTGGAATGGAGCGGAATGGAGTGTCACGTGATGCCATAGAGTGTTAAAGATCGTTTTGGAAAAGAACGCAGCCTTCTTTGACAGAACAGAACGCTACCGAACGTGGTGGAATTTTGTGGAGTGCAGTGCAATTTTTTAGATTGGTGTAGAATCGCATATAATGTGACACAATATAGAGTTCTTGAGTGGTCTCGAAGCTAATGGAGCTCTCTTGTAATTGATGGAAAGCTACAGGACACAATGAGATGTTGACAAATGGAGTGCTATGCTGCAAAATCGACTGGAATCGTGCGTAATGCGACGCAGTGGAGAGTTCCTCGTTGTTTTGGAAAGGAACGGAGCCTTATTTGACAGAATGGAATGCAATATAACGTGGTTTAGTTTAGTAGAATCTTGAAGAATGGAGTGGAATGGCATTTGATGTGATGCAATAGACCGTCCTTAATGCGCTGGAAGTGAATCGATGTTTCTTTGTAGGAATGGAATGCAAAAGAATACAGTGGAATGTAGCAAAAGGAAGTGGAGAGCTGTGGAATGCAGTGTAATCGGGTGTAATGTGACGCAAGAGACGGTTCCTGATTGGGAAAAGAGTGGAGCATTCTTTTGTAGAATGGAACACGATAGAACACGGTGGATTGCTGGGGTCTGGAGTGTAATGTTGTGGAGCGGTGTTGAATCCGTTGTAATGTGATGCAATATAGGGTTCCCTAGTGATTTGGAAGCAAATGCAGCCCTGGTGGATGGAAGCAAACGTAATAGAATGCGGTGAAATGTTGCAGAATAGAGTGGAAGGTGGTGAAATGGTTTCTAATGGGGAGTAATGTTTTCCAAAGTAGGGACCCTGAGAGATTTTGTATAGGAGGATATCTTCTTTGTAAAAATAGAAAGCCACAGAATGCAATGGAATGTTTGCAATGGAGTAGAATCTTCTGGAATCGCGTGGAATGTCATGGGAATTGATGCAATATTCTGCTCCTGAATGGATTGAAAGAAATTGGGCCTTCTTTTTCAGATTGGAATGCAATGGAATGTGGTGGAATGTTGCCCAATGGAGTGCAATGCTTTTTTACTGAGGGGGAAGTGGTGTTATGTGACGGAGCAGAGAGTTCCTGGGTTGTTTGGATAAGAATGCTTCCTACTTTGCCGCAATGGAACTCAGTAGAACTTGTTGGATTGTTGGGGAATAGAGTAGAATCCTGTGGAATGTAGAGGAATGGCATGTGAAGTGACACAATACGGAGTTGCTGAATTGTTTGGAACCAAATGGAGCTTTCTCTGGCAGAATGGAACGCAGTAGAACGTGGTATAATGTTGTGGAATGGAGGGCAATTTTGTGGAATGAAGTGGAATCGGCTGTAATATGAAAATAAAGGTCTCCAGACTGGTTTGGAAACAAATGGTGCCCATTTTGCCGGAGTGTAAAGCAGATGAATGTGCCGGTATACTGGGAAATGGAGTAAAATATAGTGGAATTTAGCGGAATGGAGTGTATTTTGATGCCACAGAGTGTTACAAATTATTTCGGAAATGAATGGATCCTTCCTTGAGAGAACAGAGCGCTATAGAACGTGGTGGAATTTTGAGGAGTTCAGTGCAATTTTCTATATTGGTGTAGAATCGCGTGTTTCTGAGTGTTTGCAATGGAGTAGAATCTTGTGGGATGGCATGTGAATTGACACAGTAGGCTGTCCCTGAATGTCTTGGAAGCAATGGGGCCTTCTTTTACACAATGTAATGCAATTTAATGTGGTGGAATGTTGCCCAATGGAGTGCAATGCTGTTTTATTGAGTAGAAAGTGGTTTTCTGTGATGCAACAGAGAGTTCCTGGGTTGTTTGGGTTGCTTGATAAGAATGCTTCCTACTTTGTCAAAATGGAACTCAGTAGAACTTGCTGGATTGTTGGGGAATAGAGTAGAATATTGTGGAATTGGGAGAAATGGCTTGCGAAGTGACACAACATGAAGTTCTTGGATTTCTTGGAACCAAATGCCGCTTTCTTTGGCAGAATGGAACGCAATAGAACGTGGTATAATGTTGTCTAATGGAGGGCAATGTTGTGGAATGGAGTGGAATCGGCTGTAATGTGACATAATAAATGTCTCCAGACTTGTTTGGAAGCGAATGGTGCCTCCTTTGCCGGAGAGTAAAGCAAATGAATGTGCTGGCATATTGGGGAATGGAGTGAAATGTTGTGGAATGGAGCAGAATGTAGTGTTATGTTATGCCATAGAGTGTTTCAGATTGTTTTGGAAACGAATGGGGCCTTCTTTGAAACAACAGAACGCTATAGAACGTGGTGGAATTTTGTGGAGTTCAGTGCAATTTTGTAGATTCGTGTAGAATCGAGTGTACTGTGAAACAATATAGATGTCCTGAGTGGTCTCGAAGCAAATGCAGCTCTCCTGGGTGGAATGGAATGCCACAGAACATGGTGAGATGTTCAGGAAAGGCGTGCAATGTTAAATGGACTGGAATAGTGCATAATGTGATGCAGTAGAGTGTTCCTCATTCTTTTGGAAAGGAACGGAGCCTTATTTGAAAGAATGGAATGCAATATAACGTGGTGAAATTTTGTAGAATCTTGTAGAATGTAGTGGAATTTCATTTGATATGATGCAACAGACCGTCCTTAAAGGGTGGGAAGAGAATGGAGTCTGCTTTGTAGGAATGGAATGGAAAAGACTACAGTGGAATGTAGCTAAATGAAGTGAAGAGTTGTGGAATGCAGTGTAATGTAATGTAATGTAATCTGATGCAAGAGACAGTTCCTGATTGTTTGGGATAAGAGTGGAGCCTTCCTTTGCAGAATGGAACACGATTGAACACGGTGGAGTGCTGGGGTATGGAGTGCAATGCTGTGGAATTGTGTTGAATCCACTGTAATGTGACGCAATAAAGGGTTCCCTAGTGATTTGGAAGCGAATGCAACCTTGCTGGATGGAATCAAACGTAATAGAACGTGGTGGAATGTTGCGCAATAGAGAGGAAGGTTGTGAAGTTGAGTATAATGGTGTGAAATGTGATCTGTAGAGGGATACTGAGTGATTTTGTAGAGAACGGTGTGTTCTTTATAACAATGGAGTGCCATAGGATGCATTAGAATGTTTTGAAGGGAGAAGAATCTTGTGGAATCGTGTGGAATGTCATGTGAATTGACGGAATAGGCTGTTCCTGAATTGTTTGGAAGCAATGGGCCCTTCTTATAAAGAAGGGAATGCAAAGGAATGTGGTGGAATGTTGCCCAATGGAGTGCAATTAAGTTTTATTGAGTGGAATGTGGTGTTATGTGATGCAATAGGGAGTCCTGAGTTGTTTGGATGAAAAGGCTTCCTACTTTTTCACAATGGAACTCAGTAGAACTTGTTGGATTGTTAGGGAACAGAGTAGAATCTTGTGGAATGGAGAGGAATGGCATTTGAAGAGACACAATACGAAGTTCGTGAATTGCTTGGAACCATATTTAGCTTTCTTTGGCAGAATTAAAAGCAATAGAACGTGGTATAATATTGTGGAATGAAGGGCAATGTTCTGTAATCTAGTGGAATCTGCTGTATTGTGACATAATAAAGGTCTCCAGAGTGGTTTGGAAGCGAATGGTTCCTCCTTTGGCACAGTGTAAAGCAAATGAATGTGCTGGCGTATTTGGGCATGGAGTAAAATGTTGTGGAATGGAGCGGAATGGAGTGTCACGTGATGCCATAGAGTGTTAAAGATCGTTTTGGAAAAGAACGCAGCCTTCTTTGACAGAACAGAACGCTACCGAACGTGGTGGAATTTTGTGGAGTGCAGTGCAATTTTTTAGATTGGTGTAGAATCGCATATAATGTGACACAATATAGAGTTCTTGAGTGGTCTCGAAGCTAATGGAGCTCTCTTGTAATTGATGGAAAGCTACAGGACACAATGAGATGTTGACAAATGGAGTGCTATGCTGCAAAATCGACTGGAATCGTGCGTAATGCGACGCAGTGGAGAGTTCCTCGTTGTTTTGGAAAGGAACGGAGCCTTATTTGACAGAATGGAATGCAATATAACGTGGTTTAGTTTAGTAGAATCTTGAAGAATGGAGTGGAATGGCATTTGATGTGATGCAATAGACCGTCCTTAATGCGCTGGAAGTGAATCGATGTTTCTTTGTAGGAATGGAATGCAAAAGAATACAGTGGAATGTAGCAAAAGGAAGTGGAGAGCTGTGGAATGCAGTGTAATCGGGTGTAATGTGACGCAAGAGACGGTTCCTGATTGGGAAAAGAGTGGAGCATTCTTTTGTAGAATGGAACACGATAGAACACGGTGGATTGCTGGGGTCTGGAGTGTAATGTTGTGGAGCGGTGTTGAATCCGTTGTAATGTGATGCAATATAGGGTTCCCTAGTGATTTGGAAGCAAATGCAGCCCTGGTGGATGGAAGCAAACGTAATAGAATGCGGTGAAATGTTGCAGAATAGAGTGGAAGGTGGTGAAATGGTTTCTAATGGGGAGTAATGTTTTCCAAAGTAGGGACCCTGAGAGATTTTGTATAGGAGGATATCTTCTTTGTAAAAATAGAAAGCCACAGAATGCAATGGAATGTTTGCAATGGAGTAGAATCTTCTGGAATCGCGTGGAATGTCATGGGAATTGATGCAATATTCTGCTCCTGAATGGATTGAAAGAAATTGGGCCTTCTTTTTCAGATTGGAATGCAATGGAATGTGGTGGAATGTTGCCCAATGGAGTGCAATGCTTTTTTACTGAGGGGGAAGTGGTGTTATGTGACGGAGCAGAGAGTTCCTGGGTTGTTTGGATAAGAATGCTTCCTACTTTGCCGCAATGGAACTCAGTAGAACTTGTTGGATTGTTGGGGAATAGAGTAGAATCCTGTGGAATGTAGAGGAATGGCATGTGAAGTGACACAATACGGAGTTGCTGAATTGTTTGGAACCAAATGGAGCTTTCTCTGGCAGAATGGAACGCAGTAGAACGTGGTATAATGTTGTGGAATGGAGGGCAATTTTGTGGAATGAAGTGGAATCGGCTGTAATATGAAAATAAAGGTCTCCAGACTGGTTTGGAAACAAATGGTGCCCATTTTGCCGGAGTGTAAAGCAGATGAATGTGCCGGTATACTGGGAAATGGAGTAAAATATAGTGGAATTTAGCGGAATGGAGTGTATTTTGATGCCACAGAGTGTTACAAATTATTTCGGAAATGAATGGATCCTTCCTTGAGAGAACAGAGCGCTATAGAACGTGGTGGAATTTTGAGGAGTTCAGTGCAATTTTCTATATTGGTGTAGAATCGCGTGTTTCTGAGTGTTTGCAATGGAGTAGAATCTTGTGGGATGGCATGTGAATTGACACAGTAGGCTGTCCCTGAATGTCTTGGAAGCAATGGGGCCTTCTTTTACACAATGTAATGCAATTTAATGTGGTGGAATGTTGCCCAATGGAGTGCAATGCTGTTTTATTGAGTAGAAAGTGGTTTTCTGTGATGCAACAGAGAGTTCCTGGGTTGTTTGGGTTGCTTGATAAGAATGCTTCCTACTTTGTCAAAATGGAACTCAGTAGAACTTGCTGGATTGTTGGGGAATAGAGTAGAATATTGTGGAATTGGGAGAAATGGCTTGCGAAGTGACACAACATGAAGTTCTTGGATTTCTTGGAACCAAATGCAGCTTTCTTTGGCAGAATGGAACGCAATAGAACGTGGTATAATGTTGTCTAATGGAGGGCAATGTTGTGGAATGGAGTGGAATCGGCTGTAATGTGACATAATAAATGTCTCCAGACTTCTTTGGAAGCGAATGGTGCCTCCTTTGCCGGAGAGTAAAGCAAATGAATGTGCTGGCATATTGGGGAATGGAGTGAAATGTTGTGGAATGGAGCAGAATGTAGTGTTATGTTATGCCATAGAGTGTTACAGATTGTTTTGGAAACGAATGGGGCCTTCTTTGAAACAACAGAACGCTATAGAACGTGGTGGAATTTTGTGGAGTTCAGTGCAATTTTGTAGATTCGTGTAGAATCGAGTGTACTGTGAAACAATATAGATGTCCTGAGTGGTCTCGAAGCAAATGCAGCTCTCCTGGGTGGAATGGAATGCCACAGAACATGGTGAGATGTTCAGGAAAGGCGTGCAATGTTAAATGGACTGGAATAGTGCATAATGTGATGCAGTAGAGTGTTCCTCATTCTTTTGGAAAGGAACGGAGCCTTATTTGAAAGAATGGAATGCAATATAACGTGGTGAAATTTTGTAGAATCTTGTAGAATGTAGTGGAATTTCATTTGATATGATGCAACAGACCGTCCTTAAAGGGTGGGAAGAGAATGGAGTCTGCTTTGTAGGAATGGAATGGAAAAGACTACAGTGGAATGTAGCTAAATGAAGTGAAGAGTTGTGGAATGCAGTGTAATGTAATGTAATGTAATCTGATGCAAGAGACAGTTCCTGATTGTTTGGGATAAGAGTGGAGCCTTCCTTTGCAGAATGGAACACGATTGAACACGGTGGAGTGCTGGGGTATGGAGTGCAATGCTGTGGAATTGTGTTGAATCCATTGTAATGTGACGCAATAAAGGGTTCCCTAGTGATTTGGAAGCGAATGCAACCTTGCTGGATGGAATCAAACATAATAGAACGTGGTGGAATGTTGCGCAATGGAGAGGAAGGTTGTGAAATTGAGTATAATGGTGTGAAATGTGATCTGTAGAGGGATACTGAGTGATTTTGTAGAGAACGGTGTGTTCTTTATAACAATGGAGTGCCATAGGATGCATTAGAATGTTTTGAAGGGAGAAGAATCTTGTGGAATCGTGTGGAATTTCATGTGAATTGACGCAATTCGCTGTTCCTGAATTGTTTGGAAGCAATGGGCCCTTCTTATACAGAAGGGAATGCAAAGGAATGTGGTGGAATGTTGCCCAATGGAGTGCAATTAAGTTTTATTGAGTGGAATGTGGTGTTATGTGATGCAATAGGGAGTCCTGAGTTGTTTGGATGAAAAGGCTTCCTACTTTTTCACAATGGAACTCAGTAGAACTTGTTGGATTGTTAGGGAACAGAGTAGAATCTTGTGGAATGGAGAGGAATGGCATTTGAAGAGACACAATACGAAGTTCGTGAATTGCTTGGAACCATATTTAGCTTTCTTTGGCAGAATTAAAAGCAATAGAACGTGGTATAATATTGTGGAATGAAGGGCAATGTTCTGTAATCTAGTGGAATCTGCTGTATTGTGACATAATAAAGGTCTCCAGAGTGGTTTGGAAGCGAATGGTTCCTCCTTTGGCACAGTGTAAAGCAAATGAATGTGCTGGCGTATTTGGGCATGGAGTAAAATGTTGTGGAATGGAGCGGAATGGAGTGTCACGTGATGCCATAGAGTGTTAAAGATCGTTTTGGAAAAGAACGCAGCCTTCTTTGACAGAACAGAACGCTACCGAACGTGGTGGAATTTTGTGGAGTGCAGTGCAATTTTTTAGATTGGTGTAGAATCGCATATAATGTGACACAATATAGAGTTCTTGAGTGGTCTCGAAGCTAATGGAGCTCTCTTGTAATTGATGGAAAGCTACAGGACACAATGAGATGTTGACAAATGGAGTGCTATGCTGCAAAATCGACTGGAATCGTGCGTAATGCGACGCAGTGGAGAGTTCCTCGTTGTTTTGGAAAGGAACGGAGCCTTATTTGACAGAATGGAATGCAATATAACGTGGTTTAGTTTAGTAGAATCTTGAAGAATGGAGTGGAATGGCATTTGATGTGATGCAATAGACCGTCCTTAATGCGCTGGAAGTGAATCGATGTTTCTTTGTAGGAATGGAATGCAAAAGAATACAGTGGAATGTAGCAAAAGGAAGTGGAGAGCTGTGGAATGCAGTGTAATCGGGTGTAATGTGACGCAAGAGACGGTTCCTGATTGGGAAAAGAGTGGAGCATTCTTTTGTAGAATGGAACACGATAGAACACGGTGGATTGCTGGGGTCTGGAGTGTAATGTTGTGGAGCGGTGTTGAATCCGTTGTAATGTGATGCAATATAGGGTTCCCTAGTGATTTGGAAGCAAATGCAGCCCTGGTGGATGGAAGCAAACGTAATAGAATGCGGTGAAATGTTGCAGAATAGAGTGGAAGGTGGTGAAATGGTTTCTAATGGGGAGTAATGTTTTCCAAAGTAGGGACCCTGAGAGATTTTGTATAGGAGGATATCTTCTTTGTAAAAATAGAAAGCCACAGAATGCAATGGAATGTTTGCAATGGAGTAGAATCTTCTGGAATCGCGTGGAATGTCATGGGAATTGATGCAATATTCTGCTCCTGAATGGATTGAAAGAAATTGGGCCTTCTTTTTCAGATTGGAATGCAATGGAATGTGGTGGAATGTTGCCCAATGGAGTGCAATGCTTTTTTACTGAGGGGGAAGTGGTGTTATGTGACGGAGCAGAGAGTTCCTGGGTTGTTTGGATAAGAATGCTTCCTACTTTGCCGCAATGGAACTCAGTAGAACTTGTTGGATTGTTGGGGAATAGAGTAGAATCCTGTGGAATGTAGAGGAATGGCATGTGAAGTGACACAATACGGAGTTGCTGAATTGTTTGGAACCAAATGGAGCTTTCTCTGGCAGAATGGAACGCAGTAGAACGTGGTATAATGTTGTGGAATGGAGGGCAATTTTGTGGAATGAAGTGGAATCGGCTGTAATATGAAAATAAAGGTCTCCAGACTGGTTTGGAAACAAATGGTGCCCATTTTGCCGGAGTGTAAAGCAGATGAATGTGCCGGTATACTGGGAAATGGAGTAAAATATAGTGGAATTTAGCGGAATGGAGTGTATTTTGATGCCACAGAGTGTTACAAATTATTTCGGAAATGAATGGATCCTTCCTTGAGAGAACAGAGCGCTATAGAACGTGGTGGAATTTTGAGGAGTTCAGTGCAATTTTCTATATTGGTGTAGAATCGCGTGTTTCTGAGTGTTTGCAATGGAGTAGAATCTTGTGGGATGGCATGTGAATTGACACAGTAGGCTGTCCCTGAATGTCTTGGAAGCAATGGGGCCTTCTTTTACACAATGTAATGCAATTTAATGTGGTGGAATGTTGCCCAATGGAGTGCAATGCTGTTTTATTGAGTAGAAAGTGGTTTTCTGTGATGCAACAGAGAGTTCCTGGGTTGTTTGGGTTGCTTGATAAGAATGCTTCCTACTTTGTCAAAATGGAACTCAGTAGAACTTGCTGGATTGTTGGGGAATAGAGTAGAATATTGTGGAATTGGGAGAAATGGCTTGCGAAGTGACACAACATGAAGTTCTTGGATTTCTTGGAACCAAATGCCGCTTTCTTTGGCAGAATGGAACGCAATAGAACGTGGTATAATGTTGTCTAATGGAGGGCAATGTTGTGGAATGGAGTGGAATCGGCTGTAATGTGACATAATAAATGTCTCCAGACTTGTTTGGAAGCGAATGGTGCCTCCTTTGCCGGAGAGTAAAGCAAATGAATGTGCTGGCATATTGGGGAATGGAGTGAAATGTTGTGGAATGGAGCAGAATGTAGTGTTATGTTATGCCATAGAGTGTTTCAGATTGTTTTGGAAACGAATGGGGCCTTCTTTGAAACAACAGAACGCTATAGAACGTGGTGGAATTTTGTGGAGTTCAGTGCAATTTTGTAGATTCGTGTAGAATCGAGTGTACTGTGAAACAATATAGATGTCCTGAGTGGTCTCGAAGCAAATGCAGCTCTCCTGGGTGGAATGGAATGCCACAGAACATGGTGAGATGTTCAGGAAAGGCGTGCAATGTTAAATGGACTGGAATAGTGCATAATGTGATGCAGTAGAGTGTTCCTCATTCTTTTGGAAAGGAACGGAGCCTTATTTGAAAGAATGGAATGCAATATAACGTGGTGAAATTTTGTAGAATCTTGTAGAATGTAGTGGAATTTCATTTGATATGATGCAACAGACCGTCCTTAAAGGGTGGGAAGAGAATGGAGTCTGCTTTGTAGGAATGGAATGGAAAAGACTACAGTGGAATGTAGCTAAATGAAGTGAAGAGTTGTGGAATGCAGTGTAATGTAATGTAATGTAATCTGATGCAAGAGACAGTTCCTGATTGTTTGGGATAAGAGTGGAGCCTTCCTTTGCAGAATGGAACACGATTGAACACGGTGGAGTGCTGGGGTATGGAGTGCAATGCTGTGGAATTGTGTTGAATCCATTGTAATGTGACGCAATAAAGGGTTCCCTAGTGATTTGGAAGCGAATGCAACCTTGCTGGATGGAATCAAACATAATAGAACGTGGTGGAATGTTGCGCAATGGAGAGGAAGGTTGTGAAATTGAGTATAATGGTGTGAAATGTGATCTGTAGAGGGATACTGAGTGATTTTGTAGAGAACGGTGTGTTCTTTATAACAATGGAGTGCCATAGGATGCATTAGAATGTTTTGAAGGGAGAAGAATCTTGTGGAATCGTGTGGAATGTCATGTGAATTGACGCAATTCGCTGTTCCTGAATTGTTTGGAAGCAATGGGCCCTTCTTATACAGAAGGGAATGCAAAGGAATGTGGTGGAATGTTGCCCAATGGAGTGCAATTAAGTTTTATTGAGTGGAATGTGGTGTTATGTGATGCAATAGGGAGTCCTGAGTTGTTTGGATGAAAAGGCTTCCTACTTTTTCACAATGGAACTCAGTAGAACTTGTTGGATTGTTAGGGAACAGAGTAGAATCTTGTGGAATGGAGAGGAATGGCATTTGAAGAGACACAATACGAAGTTCGTGAATTGCTTGGAACCATATTTAGCTTTCTTTGGCAGAATTAAAAGCAATAGAACGTGGTATAATATTGTGGAATGAAGGGCAATGTTCTGTAATCTAGTGGAATCTGCTGTATTGTGACATAATAAAGGTCTCCAGAGTGGTTTGGAAGCGAATGGTTCCTCCTTTGGCACAGTGTAAAGCAAATGAATGTGCTGGCGTATTTGGGCATGGAGTAAAATGTTGTGGAATGGAGCGGAATGGAGTGTCACGTGATGCCATAGAGTGTTAAAGATCGTTTTGGAAAAGAACGCAGCCTTCTTTGACAGAACAGAACGCTACCGAACGTGGTGGAATTTTGTGGAGTGCAGTGCAATTTTTTAGATTGGTGTAGAATCGCATATAATGTGACACAATATAGAGTTCTTGAGTGGTCTCGAAGCTAATGGAGCTCTCTTGTAATTGATGGAAAGCTACAGGACACAATGAGATGTTGACAAATGGAGTGCTATGCTGCAAAATCGACTGGAATCGTGCGTAATGCGACGCAGTGGAGAGTTCCTCGTTGTTTTGGAAAGGAACGGAGCCTTATTTGACAGAATGGAATGCAATATAACGTGGTTTAGTTTAGTAGAATCTTGAAGAATGGAGTGGAATGGCATTTGATGTGATGCAATAGACCGTCCTTAATGCGCTGGAAGTGAATCGATGTTTCTTTGTAGGAATGGAATGCAAAAGAATACAGTGGAATGTAGCAAAAGGAAGTGGAGAGCTGTGGAATGCAGTGTAATCGGGTGTAATGTGACGCAAGAGACGGTTCCTGATTGGGAAAAGAGTGGAGCATTCTTTTGTAGAATGGAACACGATAGAACACGGTGGATTGCTGGGGTCTGGAGTGTAATGTTGTGGAGCGGTGTTGAATCCGTTGTAATGTGATGCAATATAGGGTTCCCTAGTGATTTGGAAGCAAATGCAGCCCTGGTGGATGGAAGCAAACGTAATAGAATGCGGTGAAATGTTGCAGAATAGAGTGGAAGGTGGTGAAATGGTTTCTAATGGGGAGTAATGTTTTCCAAAGTAGGGACCCTGAGAGATTTTGTATAGGAGGATATCTTCTTTGTAAAAATAGAAAGCCACAGAATGCAATGGAATGTTTGCAATGGAGTAGAATCTTCTGGAATCGCGTGGAATGTCATGGGAATTGATGCAATATTCTGCTCCTGAATGGATTGAAAGAAATTGGGCCTTCTTTTTCAGATTGGAATGCAATGGAATGTGGTGGAATGTTGCCCAATGGAGTGCAATGCTTTTTTACTGAGGGGGAAGTGGTGTTATGTGACGGAGCAGAGAGTTCCTGGGTTGTTTGGATAAGAATGCTTCCTACTTTGCCGCAATGGAACTCAGTAGAACTTGTTGGATTGTTGGGGAATAGAGTAGAATCCTGTGGAATGTAGAGGAATGGCATGTGAAGTGACACAATACGGAGTTGCTGAATTGTTTGGAACCAAATGGAGCTTTCTCTGGCAGAATGGAACGCAGTAGAACGTGGTATAATGTTGTGGAATGGAGGGCAATTTTGTGGAATGAAGTGGAATCGGCTGTAATATGAAAATAAAGGTCTCCAGACTGGTTTGGAAACAAATGGTGCCCATTTTGCCGGAGTGTAAAGCAGATGAATGTGCCGGTATACTGGGAAATGGAGTAAAATATAGTGGAATTTAGCGGAATGGAGTGTATTTTGATGCCACAGAGTGTTACAAATTATTTCGGAAATGAATGGATCCTTCCTTGAGAGAACAGAGCGCTATAGAACGTGGTGGAATTTTGAGGAGTTCAGTGCAATTTTCTATATTGGTGTAGAATCGCGTGTTTCTGAGTGTTTGCAATGGAGTAGAATCTTGTGGGATGGCATGTGAATTGACACAGTAGGCTGTCCCTGAATGTCTTGGAAGC
Source organism: Manis pentadactyla (assembly GCF_030020395.1). Lineage (NCBI taxonomy): Eukaryota > Metazoa > Chordata > Mammalia > Pholidota > Manidae > Manis > Manis pentadactyla. The sequence continues at coordinate 969,564 of NC_080035.1, forward strand.
AATGGGGCCTTCTTTTACACAATGTATTGCAATTTAATGTGGTGGAATGTTGCCCAATGGAGTGCAATGCTGTTTTATTGAGTAGAAAGTGGTTTTCTGTGATGCAACAGAGAGTTCCTGGGTTGTTTGGGTTGCTTGATAAGAATGCTTCCTACTTTGTCAAAATGGAACTCAGTAGAACTTGCTGGATTGTTGGGGAATAGAGTAGAATATTGTGGAATTGGGAGAAATGGCTTGCGAAGTGACACAACATGAAGTTCTTGGATTTCTTGGAACCAAATGCAGCTTTCTTTGGCAGAATGGAACGCAATAGAACGTGGTATAATGTTGTCTAATGGAGGGCAATGTTGTGGAATGGAGTGGAATCGGCTGTAATGTGACATAATAAATGTCTCCAGACTTCTTTGGAAGCGAATGGTGCCTCCTTTGCCGGAGAGTAAAGCAAATGAATGTGCTGGCATATTGGGGAATGGAGTGAAATGTTGTGGAATGGAGCAGAATGTAGTGTTATGTTATGCCATAGAGTGTTTCAGATTGTTTTGGAAACGAATGGGGCCTTCTTTGAAACAACAGAACGCTATAGAACGTGGTGGAATTTTGTGGAGTTCAGTGCAATTTTGTAGATTCGTGTAGAATCGAGTGTACTGTGAAACAATATAGATGTCCTGAGTGGTCTCGAAGCAAATGCAGCTCTCCTGGGTGGAATGGAATGCCACAGAACATGGTGAGATGTTCAGGAAAGGCGTGCAATGTTAAATGGACTGGAATAGTGCATAATGTGATGCAGTAGAGTGTTCCTCATTCTTTTGGAAAGGAACGGAGCCTTATTTGAAAGAATGGAATGCAATATAACGTGGTGAAATTTTGTAGAATCTTGTAGAATGTAGTGGAATTTCATTTGATATGATGCAACAGACCGTCCTTAAAGGGTGGGAAGAGAATGGAGTCTGCTTTGTAGGAATGGAATGGAAAAGACTACAGTGGAATGTAGCTAAATGAAGTGAAGAGTTGTGGAATGCAGTGTAATGTAATGTAATGTAATCTGATGCAAGAGACAGTTCCTGATTGTTTGGGATAAGAGTGGAGCCTTCCTTTGCAGAATGGAACACGATTGAACACGGTGGAGTGCTGGGGTATGGAGTGCAATGCTGTGGAATTGTGTTGAATCCATTGTAATGTGACGCAATAAAGGGTTCCCTAGTGATTTGGAAGCGAATGCAACCTTGCTGGATGGAATCAAACATAATAGAACGTGGTGGAATGTTGCGCAATGGAGAGGAAGGTTGTGAAATTGAGTATAATGGTGTGAAATGTGATCTGTAGAGGGATACTGAGTGATTTTGTAGAGAACGGTGTGTTCTTTATAACAATGGAGTGCCATAGGATGCATTAGAATGTTTTGAAGGGAGAAGAATCTTGTGGAATCGTGTGGAATGTCATGTGAATTGACGCAATTCGCTGTTCCTGAATTGTTTGGAAGCAATGGGCCCTTCTTATACAGAAGGGAATGCAAAGGAATGTGGTGGAATGTTGCCCAATGGAGTGCAATTAAGTTTTATTGAGTGGAATGTGGTGTTATGTGATGCAATAGGGAGTCCTGAGTTGTTTGGATGAAAAGGCTTCCTACTTTTTCACAATGGAACTCAGTAGAACTTGTTGGATTGTTAGGGAACAGAGTAGAATCTTGTGGAATGGAGAGGAATGGCATTTGAAGAGACACAATACGAAGTTCGTGAATTGCTTGGAACCATATTTAGCTTTCTTTGGCAGAATTAAAAGCAATAGAACGTGGTATAATATTGTGGAATGAAGGGCAATGTTCTGTAATCTAGTGGAATCTGCTGTATTGTGACATAATAAAGGTCTCCAGAGTGGTTTGGAAGCGAATGGTTCCTCCTTTGGCACAGTGTAAAGCAAATGAATGTGCTGGCGTATTTGGGCATGGAGTAAAATGTTGTGGAATGGAGCGGAATGGAGTGTCACGTGATGCCATAGAGTGTTAAAGATCGTTTTGGAAAAGAACGCAGCCTTCTTTGACAGAACAGAACGCTACCGAACGTGGTGGAATTTTGTGGAGTGCAGTGCAATTTTTTAGATTGGTGTAGAATCGCATATAATGTGACACAATATAGAGTTCTTGAGTGGTCTCGAAGCTAATGGAGCTCTCTTGTAATTGATGGAAAGCTACAGGACACAATGAGATGTTGACAAATGGAGTGCTATGCTGCAAAATCGACTGGAATCGTGCGTAATGCGACGCAGTGGAGAGTTCCTCGTTGTTTTGGAAAGGAACGGAGCCTTATTTGACAGAATGGAATGCAATATAACGTGGTTTAGTTTAGTAGAATCTTGAAGAATGGAGTGGAATGGCATTTGATGTGATGCAATAGACCGTCCTTAATGCGCTGGAAGTGAATCGATGTTTCTTTGTAGGAATGGAATGCAAAAGAATACAGTGGAATGTAGCAAAAGGAAGTGGAGAGCTGTGGAATGCAGTGTAATCGGGTGTAATGTGACGCAAGAGACGGTTCCTGATTGGGAAAAGAGTGGAGCATTCTTTTGTAGAATGGAACACGATAGAACACGGTGGATTGCTGGGGTCTGGAGTGTAATGTTGTGGAGCGGTGTTGAATCCGTTGTAATGTGATGCAATATAGGGTTCCCTAGTGATTTGGAAGCAAATGCAGCCCTGGTGGATGGAAGCAAACGTAATAGAATGCGGTGAAATGTTGCAGAATAGAGTGGAAGGTGGTGAAATGGTTTCTAATGGGGAGTAATGTTTTCCAAAGTAGGGACCCTGAGAGATTTTGTATAGGAGGATATCTTCTTTGTAAAAATAGAAAGCCACAGAATGCAATGGAATGTTTGCAATGGAGTAGAATCTTCTGGAATCGCGTGGAATGTCATGGGAATTGATGCAATATTCTGCTCCTGAATGGATTGAAAGAAATTGGGCCTTCTTTTTCAGATTGGAATGCAATGGAATGTGGTGGAATGTTGCCCAATGGAGTGCAATGCTTTTTTACTGAGGGGGAAGTGGTGTTATGTGACGGAGCAGAGAGTTCCTGGGTTGTTTGGATAAGAATGCTTCCTACTTTGCCGCAATGGAACTCAGTAGAACTTGTTGGATTGTTGGGGAATAGAGTAGAATCCTGTGGAATGTAGAGGAATGGCATGTGAAGTGACACAATACGGAGTTGCTGAATTGTTTGGAACCAAATGGAGCTTTCTCTGGCAGAATGGAACGCAGTAGAACGTGGTATAATGTTGTGGAATGGAGGGCAATTTTGTGGAATGAAGTGGAATCGGCTGTAATATGAAAATAAAGGTCTCCAGACTGGTTTGGAAACAAATGGTGCCCATTTTGCCGGAGTGTAAAGCAGATGAATGTGCCGGTATACTGGGAAATGGAGTAAAATATAGTGGAATTTAGCGGAATGGAGTGTATTTTGATGCCACAGAGTGTTACAAATTATTTCGGAAATGAATGGATCCTTCCTTGAGAGAACAGAGCGCTATAGAACGTGGTGGAATTTTGAGGAGTTCAGTGCAATTTTCTATATTGGTGTAGAATCGCGTGTTTCTGAGTGTTTGCAATGGAGTAGAATCTTGTGGGATGGCATGTGAATTGACACAGTAGGCTGTCCCTGAATGTCTTGGAAGCAATGGGGCCTTCTTTTACACAATGTATTGCAATTTAATGTGGTGGAATGTTGCCCAATGGAGTGCAATGCTGTTTTATTGAGTAGAAAGTGGTTTTCTGTGATGCAACAGAGAGTTCCTGGGTTGTTTGGGTTGCTTGATAAGAATGCTTCCTACTTTGTCAAAATGGAACTCAGTAGAACTTGCTGGATTGTTGGGGAATAGAGTAGAATATTGTGGAATTGGGAGAAATGGCTTGCGAAGTGACACAACATGAAGTTCTTGGATTTCTTGGAACCAAATGCAGCTTTCTTTGGCAGAATGGAACGCAATAGAACGTGGTATAATGTTGTCTAATGGAGGGCAATGTTGTGGAATGGAGTGGAATCGGCTGTAATGTGACATAATAAATGTCTCCAGACTTCTTTGGAAGCGAATGGTGCCTCCTTTGCCGGAGAGTAAAGCAAATGAATGTGCTGGCATATTGGGGAATGGAGTGAAATGTTGTGGAATGGAGCAGAATGTAGTGTTATGTTATGCCATAGAGTGTTTCAGATTGTTTTGGAAACGAATGGGGCCTTCTTTGAAACAACAGAACGCTATAGAACGTGGTGGAATTTTGTGGAGTTCAGTGCAATTTTGTAGATTCGTGTAGAATCGAGTGTACTGTGAAACAATATAGATGTCCTGAGTGGTCTCGAAGCAAATGCAGCTCTCCTGGGTGGAATGGAATGCCACAGAACATGGTGAGATGTTCAGGAAAGGCGTGCAATGTTAAATGGACTGGAATAGTGCATAATGTGATGCAGTAGAGTGTTCCTCATTCTTTTGGAAAGGAACGGAGCCTTATTTGAAAGAATGGAATGCAATATAACGTGGTGAAATTTTGTAGAATCTTGTAGAATGTAGTGGAATTTCATTTGATATGATGCAACAGACCGTCCTTAAAGGGTGGGAAGAGAATGGAGTCTGCTTTGTAGGAATGGAATGGAAAAGACTACAGTGGAATGTAGCTAAATGAAGTGAAGAGTTGTGGAATGCAGTGTAATGTAATGTAATGTAATCTGATGCAAGAGACAGTTCCTGATTGTTTGGGATAAGAGTGGAGCCTTCCTTTGCAGAATGGAACACGATTGAACACGGTGGAGTGCTGGGGTATGGAGTGCAATGCTGTGGAATTGTGTTGAATCTATTGTAATGTGACGCAATAAAGGGTTCCCTAGTGATTTGGAAGCGAATGCAACCTTGCTGGATGGAATCAAACATAATAGAACGTGGTGGAATGTTGCGCAATGGAGAGGAAGGTTGTGAAATTGAGTATAATGGTGTGAAATGTGATCTGTAGAGGGATACTGAGTGATTTTGTAGAGAACGGTGTGTTCTTTATAACAATGGAGTGCCATAGGATGCATTAGAATGTTTTGAAGGAGAAGAATCTTGTGGAATCGTGTGGAATGTCATGTGAATTGACGCAATTCGCTGTTCCTGAATTGTTTGGAAGCAATGGGCCCTTCTTATACAGAAGGGAATGCAAAGGAATGTGGTGGAATGTTGCCCAATGGAGTGCAATTAAGTTTTATTGAGTGGAATGTGGTGTTATGTGATGCAATAGGGAGTCCTGAGTTGTTTGGATGAAAAGGCTTCCTACTTTTTCACAATGGAACTCAGTAGAACTTGTTGGATTGTTAGGGAACAGAGTAGAATCTTGTGGAATGGAGAGGAATGGCATTTGAAGAGACACAATACGAAGTTCGTGAATTGCTTAGAACCATATTTAGCTTTCTTTGGCAGAATTAAAAGCAATAGAACGTGGTATAATATTGTGGAATGAAGGGCAATGTTCTGTAATCTAGTGGAATCTGCTGTATTGTGACATAATAAAGGTCTCCAGAGTGGTTTGGAAGCGAATGGTTCCTCCTTTGGCACAGTGTAAAGCAAATGAATGTGCTGGCGTATTTGGGCATGGAGTAAAATGTTGTGGAATGGAGCGGAATGGAGTGTCACGTGATGCCATAGAGTGTTAAAGATCGTTTTGGAAAAGAACGCAGCCTTCTTTGACAGAACAGAACGCTACCGAACGTGGTGGAATTTTGTGGAGTGCAGTGCAATTTTTTAGATTGGTGTAGAATCGCATATAATGTGACACAATATAGAGTTCTTGAGTGGTCTCGAAGCTAATGGAGCTCTCTTGTAATTGATGGAAAGCTACAGGACACAATGAGATGTTGACAAATGGAGTGCTATGCTGCAAAATCGACTGGAATCGTGCGTAATGCGACGCAGTGGAGAGTTCCTCGTTGTTTTGGAAAGGAACGGAGCCTTATTTGACAGAATGGAATGCAATATAACGTGGTTTAGTTTAGTAGAATCTTGAAGAATGGAGTGGAATGGCATTTGATGTGATGCAATAGACCGTCCTTAATGCGCTGGAAGTGAATCGATGTTTCTTTGTAGGAATGGAATGCAAAAGAATACAGTGGAATGTAGCAAAAGGAAGTGGAGAGCTGTGGAATGCAGTGTAATCGGGTGTAATGTGACGCAAGAGACGGTTCCTGATTGGGAAAAGAGTGGAGCATTCTTTTGTAGAATGGAACACGATAGAACACGGTGGATTGCTGGGGTCTGGAGTGTAATGTTGTGGAGCGGTGTTGAATCCGTTGTAATGTGATGCAATATAGGGTTCCCTAGTGATTTGGAAGCAAATGCAGCCCTGGTGGATGGAAGCAAACGTAATAGAATGCGGTGAAATGTTGCAGAATAGAGTGGAAGGTGGTGAAATGGTTTCTAATGGGGAGTAATGTTTTCCAAAGTAGGGACCCTGAGAGATTTTGTATAGGAGGATATCTTCTTTGTAAAAATAGAAAGCCACAGAATGCAATGGAATGTTTGCAATGGAGTAGAATCTTCTGGAATCGCGTGGAATGTCATGGGAATTGATGCAATATTCTGCTCCTGAATGGATTGAAAGAAATTGGGCCTTCTTTTTCAGATTGGAATGCAATGGAATGTGGTGGAATGTTGCCCAATGGAGTGCAATGCTTTTTTACTGAGGGGGAAGTGGTGTTATGTGACGGAGCAGAGAGTTCCTGGGTTGTTTGGATAAGAATGCTTCCTACTTTGCCGCAATGGAACTCAGTAGAACTTGTTGGATTGTTGGGGAATAGAGTAGAATCCTGTGGAATGTAGAGGAATGGCATGTGAAGTGACACAATACGGAGTTGCTGAATTGTTTGGAACCAAATGGAGCTTTCTCTGGCAGAATGGAACGCAGTAGAACGTGGTATAATGTTGTGGAATGGAGGGCAATTTTGTGGAATGAAGTGGAATCGGCTGTAATATGAAAATAAAGGTCTCCAGACTGGTTTGGAAACAAATGGTGCCCATTTTGCCGGAGTGTAAAGCAGATGAATGTGCCGGTATACTGGGAAATGGAGTAAAATATAGTGGAATTTAGCGGAATGGAGTGTATTTTGATGCCACAGAGTGTTACAAATTATTTCGGAAATGAATGGATCCTTCCTTGAGAGAACAGAGCGCTATAGAACGTGGTGGAATTTTGAGGAGTTCAGTGCAATTTTCTATATTGGTGTAGAATCGCGTGTTTCTGAGTGTTTGCAATGGAGTAGAATCTTGTGGGATGGCATGTGAATTGACACAGTAGGCTGTCCCTGAATGTCTTGGAAGCAATGGGGCCTTCTTTTACACAATGTAATGCAATTTAATGTGGTGGAATGTTGCCCAATGGAGTGCAATGCTGTTTTATTGAGTAGAAAGTGGTTTTCTGTGATGCAACAGAGAGTTCCTGGGTTGTTTGGGTTGCTTGATAAGAATGCTTCCTACTTTGTCAAAATGGAACTCAGTAGAACTTGCTGGATTGTTGGGGAATAGAGTAGAATATTGTGGAATTGGGAGAAATGGCTTGCGAAGTGACACAACATGAAGTTCTTGGATTTCTTGGAACCAAATGCAGCTTTCTTTGGCAGAATGGAACGCAATAGAACGTGGTATAATGTTGTCTAATGGAGGGCAATGTTGTGGAATGGAGTGGAATCGGCTGTAATGTGACATAATAAATGTCTCCAGACTTGTTTGGAAGCGACTGGTGCCTCCTTTGCCGGAGAGTAAAGCAAATGAATGTGCTGGCATATTGGGGAATGGAGTGAAATGTTGTGGAATGGAGCAGAATGTAGTGTTATGTTATGCCATAGAGTGTTTCAGATTGTTTTGGAAACGAATGGGGCCTTCTTTGAAACAACAGAACGCTATAGAACGTGGTGGAATTTTGTGGAGTTCAGTGCAATTTTGTAGGTTCGTGTAGAATCGAGTGTACTGTGAAACAATATAGATGTCCTGAGTGGTCTCGAAGCAAATGCAGCTCTCCTGGGTGGAATGGAATGCCACAGAACATGGTGAGATGTTCAGGAAAGGCGTGCAATGTTAAATGGACTGGAATAGTGCATAATGTGATGCAGTAGAGTGTTCCTCATTCTTTTGGAAAGGAACGGAGCCTTATTTGAAAGAATGGAATGCAATATAACGTGGTGAAATTTTGTAGAATCTTGTAGAATGTAGTGGAATTTCATTTGATATGATGCAACAGACCGTCCTTAAAGGGTGGGAAGAGAATGGAGTCTGCTTTGTAGGAATGGAATGGAAAAGACTACAGTGGAATGTAGCTAAATGAAGTGAAGAGTTGTGGAATGCAGTGTAATGTAATGTAATGTAATCTGATGCAAGAGACAGTTCCTGATTGTTTGGGATAAGAGTGGAGCCTTCCTTTGCAGAATGGAACACGATTGAACACGGTGGAGTGCTGGGGTATGGAGTGCAATGCTGTGGAATTGTGTTGAATCTATTGTAATGTGACGCAATAAAGGGTTCCCTAGTGATTTGGAAGCGAATGCAACCTTGCTGGATGGAATCAAACATAATAGAACGTGGTGGAATGTTGCGCAATGGAGAGGAAGGTTGTGAAATTGAGTATAATGGTGTGAAATGTGATCTGTAGAGGGATACTGAGTGATTTTGTAGAGAACGGTGTGTTCTTTATAACAATGGAGTGCCATAGGATGCATTAGAATGTTTTGAAGGGAGAAGAATCTTGTGGAATCGTGTGGAATGTCATGTGAATTGACGCAATTCGCTGTTCCTGAATTGTTTGGAAGCAATGGGCCCTTCTTATACAGAAGGGAATGCAAAGGAATGTGGTGGAATGTTGCCCAATGGAGTGCAATTAAGTTTTATTGAGTGGAATGTGGTGTTATGTGATGCAATAGGGAGTCCTGAGTTGTTTGGATGAAAAGGCTTCCTACTTTTTCACAATGGAACTCAGTAGAACTTGTTGGATTGTTAGGGAACAGAGTAGAATCTTGTGGAATGGAGAGGAATGGCATTTGAAGAGACACAATACGAAGTTCGTGAATTGCTTGGAACCATATTTAGCTTTCTTTGGCAGAATTAAAAGCAATAGAACGTGGTATAATATTGTGGAATGAAGGGCAATGTTCTGTAATCTAGTGGAATCTGCTGTATTGTGACATAATAAAGGTCTCCAGAGTGGTTTGGAAGCGAATGGTTCCTCCTTTGGCACAGTGTAAAGCAAATGAATGTGCTGGCGTATTTGGGCATGGAGTAAAATGTTGTGGAATGGAGCGGAATGGAGTGTCACGTGATGCCATAGAGTGTTAAAGATCGTTTTGGAAAAGAACGCAGCCTTCTTTGACAGAACAGAACGCTACCGAACGTGGTGGAATTTTGTGGAGTGCAGTGCAATTTTTTAGATTGGTGTAGAATCGCATATAATGTGACACAATATAGAGTTCTTGAGTGGTCTCGAAGCTAATGGAGCTCTCTTGTAATTGATGGAAAGCTACAGGACACAATGAGATGTTGACAAATGGAGTGCTATGCTGCAAAATCGACTGGAATCGTGCGTAATGCGACGCAGTGGAGAGTTCCTCGTTGTTTTGGAAAGGAACGGAGCCTTATTTGACAGAATGGAATGCAATATAACGTGGTTTAGTTTAGTAGAATCTTGAAGAATGGAGTGGAATGGCATTTGATGTGATGCAATAGACCGTCCTTAATGCGCTGGAAGTGAATCGATGTTTCTTTGTAGGAATGGAATGCAAAAGAATACAGTGGAATGTAGCAAAAGGAAGTGGAGAGCTGTGGAATGCAGTGTAATCGGGTGTAATGTGACGCAAGAGACGGTTCCTGATTGGGAAAAGAGTGGAGCATTCTTTTGTAGAATGGAACACGATAGAACACGGTGGATTGCTGGGGTCTGGAGTGTAATGTTGTGGAGCGGTGTTGAATCCGTTGTAATGTGATGCAATATAGGGTTCCCTAGTGATTTGGAAGCAAATGCAGCCCTGGTGGATGGAAGCAAACGTAATAGAATGCGGTGAAATGTTGCAGAATAGAGTGGAAGGTGGTGAAATGGTTTCTAATGGGGAGTAATGTTTTCCAAAGTAGGGACCCTGAGAGATTTTGTATAGGAGGATATCTTCTTTGTAAAAATAGAAAGCCACAGAATGCAATGGAATGTTTGCAATGGAGTAGAATCTTCTGGAATCGCGTGGAATGTCATGGGAATTGATGCAATATTCTGCTCCTGAATGGATTGAAAGAAATTGGGCCTTCTTTTTCAGATTGGAATGCAATGGAATGTGGTGGAATGTTGCCCAATGGAGTGCAATGCTTTTTTACTGAGGGGGAAGTGGTGTTATGTGACGGAGCAGAGAGTTCCTGGGTTGTTTGGATAAGAATGCTTCCTACTTTGCCGCAATGGAACTCAGTAGAACTTGTTGGATTGTTGGGGAATAGAGTAGAATCCTGTGGAATGTAGAGGAATGGCATGTGAAGTGACACAATACGGAGTTGCTGAATTGTTTGGAACCAAATGGAGCTTTCTCTGGCAGAATGGAACGCAGTAGAACGTGGTATAATGTTGTGGAATGGAGGGCAATTTTGTGGAATGAAGTGGAATCGGCTGTAATATGAAAATAAAGGTCTCCAGACTGGTTTGGAAACAAATGGTGCCCATTTTGCCGGAGTGTAAAGCAGATGAATGTGCCGGTATACTGGGAAATGGAGTAAAATATAGTGGAATTTAGCGGAATGGAGTGTATTTTGATGCCACAGAGTGTTACAAATTATTTCGGAAATGAATGGATCCTTCCTTGAGAGAACAGAGCGCTATAGAACGTGGTGGAATTTTGAGGAGTTCAGTGCAATTTTCTATATTGGTGTAGAATCGCGTGTTTCTGAGTGTTTGCAATGGAGTAGAATCTTGTGGGATGGCATGTGAATTGACACAGTAGGCTGTCCCTGAATGTCTTGGAAGCAATGGGGCCTTCTTTTACACAATGTAATGCAATTTAATGTGGTGGAATGTTGCCCAATGGAGTGCAATGCTGTTTTATTGAGTAGAAAGTGGTTTTCTGTGATGCAACAGAGAGTTCCTGGGTTGTTTGGGTTGCTTGATAAGAATGCTTCCTACTTTGTCAAAATGGAACTCAGTAGAACTTGCTGGATTGTTGGGGAATAGAGTAGAATATTGTGGAATTGGGAGAAATGGCTTGCGAAGTGACACAACATGAAGTTCTTGGATTTCTTGGAACCAAATGCAGCTTTCTTTGGCAGAATGGAACGCAATAGAACGTGGTATAATGTTGTCTAATGGAGGGCAATGTTGTGGAATGGAGTGGAATCGGCTGTAATGTGACATAATAAATGTCTCCAGACTTGTTTGGAAGCGAATGGTGCCTCCTTTGCCGGAGAGTAAAGCAAATGAATGTGCTGGCATATTGGGGAATGGAGTGAAATGTTGTGGAATGGAGCAGAATGTAGTGTTATGTTATGCCATAGAGTGTTTCAGATTGTTTTGGAAACGAATGGGGCCTTCTTTGAAACAACAGAACGCTATAGAACGTGGTGGAATTTTGTGGAGTTCAGTGCAATTTTGTAGATTCGTGTAGAATCGAGTGTACTGTGAAACAATATAGATGTCCTGAGTGGTCTCGAAGCAAATGCAGCTCTCCTGGGTGGAATGGAATGCCACAGAACATGGTGAGATGTTCAGGAAAGGCGTGCAATGTTAAATGGACTGGAATAGTGCATAATGTGATGCAGTAGAGTGTTCCTCATTCTTTTGGAAAGGAACGGAGCCTTATTTGAAAGAATGGAATGCAATATAACGTGGTGAAATTTTGTAGAATCTTGTAGAATGTAGTGGAATTTCATTTGATATGATGCAACAGACCGTCCTTAAAGGGTGGGAAGAGAATGGAGTCTGCTTTGTAGGAATGGAATGGAAAAGACTACAGTGGAATGTAGCTAAATGAAGTGAAGAGTTGTGGAATGCAGTGTAATGTAATGTAATGTAATCTGATGCAAGAGACAGTTCCTGATTGTTTGGGATAAGAGTGGAGCCTTCCTTTGCAGAATGGAACACGATTGAACACGGTGGAGTGCTGGGGTATGGAGTGCAATGCTGTGGAATTGTGTTGAATCTATTGTAATGTGACGCAATAAAGGGTTCCCTAGTGATTTGGAAGCGAATGCAACCTTGCTGGATGGAATCAAACATAATAGAACGTGGTGGAATGTTGCGCAATGGAGAGGAAGGTTGTGAAATTGAGTATAATGGTGTGAAATGTGATCTGTAGAGGGATACTGAGTGATTTTGTAGAGAACGGTGTGTTCTTTATAACAATGGAGTGCCATAGGATGCATTAGAATGTTTTGAAGGGAGAAGAATCTTGTGGAATCGTGTGGAATGTCATGTGAATTGACGCAATTCGCTGTTCCTGAATTGTTTGGAAGCAATGGGCCCTTCTTATACAGAAGGGAATGCAAAGGAATGTGGTGGAATGTTGCCCAATGGAGTGCAATTAAGTTTTATTGAGTGGAATGTGGTGTTATGTGATGCAATAGGGAGTCCTGAGTTGTTTGGATGAAAAGGCTTCCTACTTTTTCACAATGGAACTCAGTAGAACTTGTTGGATTGTTAGGGAACAGAGTAGAATCTTGTGGAATGGAGAGGAATGGCATTTGAAGAGACACAATACGAAGTTTGTGAATTGCTTGGAACCATATTTAGCTTTCTTTGGCAGAATTAAAAGCAATAGAACGTGGTATAATATTGTGGAATGAAGGGCAATGTTCTGTAATCTAGTGGAATCTGCTGTATTGTGACATAATAAAGGTCTCCAGAGTGGTTTGGAAGCGAATGGTTCCTCCTTTGGCACAGTGTAAAGCAAATGAATGTGCTGGCGTATTTGGGCATGGAGTAAAATGTTGTGGAATGGAGCGGAATGGAGTGTCACGTGATGCCATAGAGTGTTAAAGATCGTTTTGGAAAAGAACGCAGCCTTCTTTGACAGAACAGAACGCTACCGAACGTGGTGGAATTTTGTGGAGTGCAGTGCAATTTTTTAGATTGGTGTAGAATCGCATATAATGTGACACAATATAGAGTTCTTGAGTGGTCTCGAAGCTAATGGAGCTCTCTTGTAATTGATGGAAAGCTACAGGACACAATGAGATGTTGACAAATGGAGTGCTATGCTGCAAAATCGACTGGAATCGTGCGTAATGCGACGCAGTGGAGAGTTCCTCGTTGTTTTGGAAAGGAACGGAGCCTTATTTGACAGAATGGAATGCAATATAACGTGGTTTAGTTTAGTAGAATCTTGAAGAATGGAGTGGAATGGCATTTGATGTGATGCAATAGACCGTCCTTAATGCGCTGGAAGTGAATCGATGTTTCTTTGTAGGAATGGAATGCAAAAGAATACAGTGGAATGTAGCAAAAGGAAGTGGAGAGCTGTGGAATGCAGTGTAATCGGGTGTAATGTGACGCAAGAGACGGTTCCTGATTGGGAAAAGAGTGGAGCATTCTTTTGTAGAATGGAACACGATAGAACACGGTGGATTGCTGGGGTCTGGAGTGTAATGTTGTGGAGCGGTGTTGAATCCGTTGTAATGTGATGCAATATAGGGTTCCCTAGTGATTTGGAAGCAAATGCAGCCCTGGTGGATGGAAGCAAACGTAATAGAATGCGGTGAAATGTTGCAGAATAGAGTGGAAGGTGGTGAAATGGTTTCTAATGGGGAGTAATGTTTTCCAAAGTAGGGACCCTGAGAGATTTTGTATAGGAGGATATCTTCTTTGTAAAAATAGAAAGCCACAGAATGCAATGGAATGTTTGCAATGGAGTAGAATCTTCTGGAATCGCGTGGAATGTCATGGGAATTGATGCAATATTCTGCTCCTGAATGGATTGAAAGAAATTGGGCCTTCTTTTTCAGATTGGAATGCAATGGAATGTGGTGGAATGTTGCCCAATGGAGTGCAATGCTTTTTTACTGAGGGGAAAGTGGTGTTATGTGACGGAGCAGAGAGTTCCTGGGTTGTTTGGATAAGAATGCTTCCTACTTTGCCGCAATGGAACTCAGTAGAACTTGTTGGATTGTTGGGGAATAGAGTAGAATCCTGTGGAATGTAGAGGAATGGCATGTGAAGTGACACAATACGGAGTTGCTGAATTGTTTGGAACCAAATGGAGCTTTCTCTGGCAGAATGGAACGCAGTAGAACGTGGTATAATGTTGTGGAATGGAGGGCAATTTTGTGGAATGAAGTGGAATCGGCTGTAATATGAAAATAAAGGTCTCCAGACTGGTTTGGAAACAAATGGTGCCCATTTTGCCGGAGTGTAAAGCAGATGAATGTGCCGGTATGCTGGGAAATGGAGTAAAATATAGTGGAATTTAGCGGAATGGAGTGTATTTTGATGCCACAGAGTGTTACAAATTATTTCGGAAATGAATGGATCCTTCCTTGAGAGAACAGAGCGCTATAGAACGTGGTGGAATTTTGAGGAGTTCAGTGCAATTTTCTATATTGGTGTAGAATCGCGTGTTTCTGAGTGTTTGCAATGGAGTAGAATCTTGTGGGATGGCATGTGAATTGACACAGTAGGCTGTCCCTGAATGTCTTGGAAGCAATGGGGCCTTCTTTTACACAATGTAATGCAATTTAATGTGGTGGAATGTTGCCCAATGGAGTGCAATGCTGTTTTATTGAGTAGAAAGTGGTTTTCTGTGATGCAACAGAGAGTTCCTGGGTTGTTTGGGTTGCTTGATAAGAATGCTTCCTACTTTGTCAAAATGGAACTCAGTAGAACTTGCTGGATTGTTGGGGAATAGAGTAGAATATTGTGGAATTGGGAGAAATGGCTTGCGAAGTGACACAACATGAAGTTCTTGGATTTCTTGGAACCAAATGCAGCTTTCTTTGGCAGAATGGAACGCAATAGAACGTGGTATAATGTTGTCTAATGGAGGGCAATGTTGTGGAATGGAGTGGAATCGGCTGTAATGTGACATAATAAATGTCTCCAGACTTCTTTGGAAGCGAATGGTGCCTCCTTTGCCGGAGAGTAAAGCAAATGAATGTGCTGGCATATTGGGGAATGGAGTGAAATGTTGTGGAATGGAGCAGAATGTAGTGTTATGTTATGCCATAGAGTGTTTCAGATTGTTTTGGAAACGAATGGGGCCTTCTTTGAAACAACAGAACGCTATAGAACGTGGTGGAATTTTGTGGAGTTCAGTGCAATTTTGTAGATTCGTGTAGAATCGAGTGTACTGTGAAACAATATAGATGTCCTGAGTGGTCTCGAAGCAAATGCAGCTCTCCTGGGTGGAATGGAATGCCACAGAACATGGTGAGATGTTCAGGAAAGGCGTGCAATGTTAAATGGACTGGAATAGTGCATAATGTGATGCAGTAGAGTGTTCCTCATTCTTTTGGAAAGGAACGGAGCCTTATTTGAAAGAATGGAATGCAATATAACGTGGTGAAATTTTGTAGAATCTTGTAGAATGTAGTGGAATTTCATTTGATATGATGCAACAGACCGTCCTTAAAGGGTGGGAAGAGAATGGAGTCTGCTTTGTAGGAATGGAATGGAAAAGACTACAGTGGAATGTAGCTAAATGAAGTGAAGAGTTGTGGAATGCAGTGTAATGTAATGTAATGTAATCTGATGCAAGAGACAGTTCCTGATTGTTTGGGATAAGAGTGGAGCCTTCCTTTGCAGAATGGAACACGATTGAACACGGTGGAGTGCTGGGGTATGGAGTGCAATGCTGTGGAATTGTGTTGAATCTATTGTAATGTGACGCAATAAAGGGTTCCCTAGTGATTTGGAAGCGAATGCAACCTTGCTGGATGGAATCAAACATAATAGAACGTGGTGGAATGTTGCGCAATGGAGAGGAAGGTTGTGAAATTGAGTATAATGGTGTGAAATGTGATCTGTAGAGGGATACTGAGTGATTTTGTAGAGAACGGTGTGTTCTTTATAACAATGGAGTGCCATAGGATGCATTAGAATGTTTTGAAGGGAGAAGAATCTTGTGGAATCGTGTGGAATGTCATGTGAATTGACGCAATTCGCTGTTCCTGAATTGTTTGGAAGCAATGGGCCCTTCTTATACAGAAGGGAATGCAAAGGAATGTGGTGGAATGTTGCCCAATGGAGTGCAATTAAGTTTTATTGAGTGGAATGTGGTGTTATGTGATGCAATAGGGAGTCCTGAGTTGTTTGGATGAAAAGGCTTCCTACTTTTTCACAATGGAACTCAGTAGAACTTGTTGGATTGTTAGGGAACAGAGTAGAATCTTGTGGAATGGAGAGGAATGGCATTTGAAGAGACACAATACGAAGTTTGTGAATTGCTTGGAACCATATTTAGCTTTCTTTGGCAGAATTAAAAGCAATAGAACGTGGTATAATATTGTGGAATGAAGGGCAATGTTCTGTAATCTAGTGGAATCTGCTGTATTGTGACATAATAAAGGTCTCCAGAGTGGTTTGGAAGCGAATGGTTCCTCCTTTGGCACAGTGTAAAGCAAATGAATGTGCTGGCGTATTTGGGCATGGAGTAAAATGTTGTGGAATGGAGCGGAATGGAGTGTCACGTGATGCCATAGAGTGTTAAAGATCGTTTTGGAAAAGAACGCAGCCTTCTTTGACAGAACAGAACGCTACCGAACGTGGTGGAATTTTGTGGAGTGCAGTGCAATTTTTTAGATTGGTGTAGAATCGCATATAATGTGACACAATATAGAGTTCTTGAGTGGTCTCGAAGCTAATGGAGCTCTCTTGTAATTGATGGAAAGCTACAGGACACAATGAGATGTTGACAAATGGAGTGCTATGCTGCAAAATCGACTGGAATCGTGCGTAATGCGACGCAGTGGAGAGTTCCTCGTTGTTTTGGAAAGGAACGGAGCCTTATTTGACAGAATGGAATGCAATATAACGTGGTTTAGTTTAGTAGAATCTTGAAGAATGGAGTGGAATGGCATTTGATGTGATGCAATAGACCGTCCTTAATGCGCTGGAAGTGAATCGATGTTTCTTTGTAGGAATGGAATGCAAAAGAATACAGTGGAATGTAGCAAAAGGAAGTGGAGAGCTGTGGAATGCAGTGTAATCGGGTGTAATGTGACGCAAGAGACGGTTCCTGATTGGGAAAAGAGTGGAGCATTCTTTTGTAGAATGGAACACGATAGAACACGGTGGATTGCTGGGGTCTGGAGTGTAATGTTGTGGAGCGGTGTTGAATCCGTTGTAATGTGATGCAATATAGGGTTCCCTAGTGATTTGGAAGCAAATGCAGCCCTGGTGGATGGAAGCAAACGTAATAGAATGCGGTGAAATGTTGCAGAATAGAGTGGAAGGTGGTGAAATGGTTTCTAATGGGGAGTAATGTTTTCCAAAGTAGGGACCCTGAGAGATTTTGTATAGGAGGATATCTTCTTTGTAAAAATAGAAAGCCACAGAATGCAATGGAATGTTTGCAATGGAGTAGAATCTTCTGGAATCGCGTGGAATGTCATGGGAATTGATGCAATATTCTGCTCCTGAATGGATTGAAAGAAATTGGGCCTTCTTTTTCAGATTGGAATGCAATGGAATGTGGTGGAATGTTGCCCAATGGAGTGCAATGCTTTTTTACTGAGGGGGAAGTGGTGTTATGTGACGGAGCAGAGAGTTCCTGGGTTGTTTGGATAAGAATGCTTCCTACTTTGCCGCAATGGAACTCAGTAGAACTTGTTGGATTGTTGGGGAATAGAGTAGAATCCTGTGGAATGTAGAGGAATGGCATGTGAAGTGACACAATACGGAGTTGCTGAATTGTTTGGAACCAAATGGAGCTTTCTCTGGCAGAATGGAACGCAGTAGAACGTGGTATAATGTTGTGGAATGGAGGGCAATTTTGTGGAATGAAGTGGAATCGGCTGTAATATGAAAATAAAGGTCTCCAGACTGGTTTGGAAACAAATGGTGCCCATTTTGCCGGAGTGTAAAGCAGATGAATGTGCCGGTATGCTGGGAAATGGAGTAAAATATAGTGGAATTTAGCGGAATGGAGTGTATTTTGATGCCACAGAGTGTTACAAATTATTTCGGAAATGAATGGATCCTTCCTTGAGAGAACAGAGCGCTATAGAACGTGGTGGAATTTTGAGGAGTTCAGTGCAATTTTCTATATTGGTGTAGAATCGCGTGTTTCTGAGTGTTTGCAATGGAGTAGAATCTTGTGGGATGGCATGTGAATTGACACAGTAGGCTGTCCCTGAATGTCTTGGAAGCAATGGGGCCTTCTTTTACACAATGTAATGCAATTTAATGTGGTGGAATGTTGCCCAATGGAGTGCAATGCTGTTTTATTGAGTAGAAAGTGGTTTTCTGTGATGCAACAGAGAGTTCCTGGGTTGTTTGGGTTGCTTGATAAGAATGCTTCCTACTTTGTCAAAATGGAACTCAGTAGAACTTGCTGGATTGTTGGGGAATAGAGTAGAATATTGTGGAATTGGGAGAAATGGCTTGCGAAGTGACACAACATGAAGTTCTTGGATTTCTTGGAACCAAATGCAGCTTTCTTTGGCAGAATGGAACGCAATAGAACGTGGTATAATGTTGTCTAATGGAGGGCAATGTTGTGGAATGGAGTGGAATCGGCTGTAATGTGACATAATAAATGTCTCCAGACTTCTTTGGAAGCGAATGGTGCCTCCTTTGCCGGAGAGTAAAGCAAATGAATGTGCTGGCATATTGGGGAATGGAGTGAAATGTTGTGGAATGGAGCAGAATGTAGTGTTATGTTATGCCATAGAGTGTTTCAGATTGTTTTGGAAACGAATGGGGCCTTCTTTGAAACAACAGAACGCTATAGAACGTGGTGGAATTTTGTGGAGTTCAGTGCAATTTTGTAGATTCGTGTAGAATCGAGTGTACTGTGAAACAATATAGATGTCCTGAGTGGTCTCGAAGCAAATGCAGCTCTCCTGGGTGGAATGGAATGCCACAGAACATGGTGAGATGTTCAGGAAAGGCGTGCAATGTTAAATGGACTGGAATAGTGCATAATGTGATGCAGTAGAGTGTTCCTCATTCTTTTGGAAAGGAACGGAGCCTTATTTGAAAGAATGGAATGCAATATAACGTGGTGAAATTTTGTAGAATCTTGTAGAATGTAGTGGAATTTCATTTGATATGATGCAACAGACCGTCCTTAAAGGGTGGGAAGAGAATGGAGTCTGCTTTGTAGGAATGGAATGGAAAAGACTACAGTGGAATGTAGCTAAATGAAGTGAAGAGTTGTGGAATGCAGTGTAATGTAATGTAATGTAATCTGATGCAAGAGACAGTTCCTGATTGTTTGGGATAAGAGTGGAGCCTTCCTTTGCAGAATGGAACACGATTGAACACGGTGGAGTGCTGGGGTAT
Source organism: Manis pentadactyla (assembly GCF_030020395.1). Lineage (NCBI taxonomy): Eukaryota > Metazoa > Chordata > Mammalia > Pholidota > Manidae > Manis > Manis pentadactyla. The sequence goes on from NC_080035.1 coordinate 989,020, forward strand.
GGAGTGCAATGCTGTGGAATTGTGTTGAATCTATTGTAATGTGACGCAATAAAGGGTTCCCTAGTGATTTGGAAGCGAATGCAACCTTGCTGGATGGAATCAAACATAATAGAACGTGGTGGAATGTTGCGCAATGGAGAGGAAGGTTGTGAAATTGAGTATAATGGTGTGAAATGTGATCTGTAGAGGGATACTGAGTGATTTTGTAGAGAACGGTGTGTTCTTTATAACAATGGAGTGCCATAGGATGCATTAGAATGTTTTGAAGGGAGAAGAATCTTGTGGAATCGTGTGGAATGTCATGTGAATTGACGCAATTCGCTGTTCCTGAATTGTTTGGAAGCAATGGGCCCTTCTTATACAGAAGGGAATGCAAAGGAATGTGGTGGAATGTTGCCCAATGGAGTGCAATTAAGTTTTATTGAGTGGAATGTGGTGTTATGTGATGCAATAGGGAGTCCTGAGTTGTTTGGATGAAAAGGCTTCCTACTTTTTCACAATGGAACTCAGTAGAACTTGTTGGATTGTTAGGGAACAGAGTAGAATCTTGTGGAATGGAGAGGAATGGCATTTGAAGAGACACAATACGAAGTTCGTGAATTGCTTGGAACCATATTTAGCTTTCTTTGGCAGAATTAAAAGCAATAGAACGTGGTATAATATTGTGGAATGAAGGGCAATGTTCTGTAATCTAGTGGAATCTGCTGTATTGTGACATAATAAAGGTCTCCAGAGTGGTTTGGAGGCGAATGGTTCCTCCTTTGGCACAGTGTAAAGCAAATGAATGTGCTGGCGTATTTGGGCATGGAGTAAAATGTTGTGGAATGGAGCGGAATGGAGTGTCACGTGATGCCATAGAGTGTTAAAGATCGTTTTGGAAAAGAACGCAGCCTTCTTTGACAGAACAGAACGCTACCGAACGTGGTGGAATTTTGTGGAGTGCAGTGCAATTTTTTAGATTGGTGTAGAATCGCATATAATGTGACACAATATAGAGTTCTTGAGTGGTCTCGAAGCTAATGGAGCTCTCTTGTAATTGATGGAAAGCTACAGGACACAATGAGATGTTGACAAATGGAGTGCTATGCTGCAAAATCGACTGGAATCGTGCGTAATGCGACGCAGTGGAGAGTTCCTCGTTGTTTTGGAAAGGAACGGAGCCTTATTTGACAGAATGGAATGCAATATAACGTGGTTTAGTTTAGTAGAATCTTGAAGAATGGAGTGGAATGGCATTTGATGTGATGCAATAGACCGTCCTTAATGCGCTGGAAGTGAATCGATGTTTCTTTGTAGGAATGGAATGCAAAAGAATACAGTGGAATGTAGCAAAAGGAAGTGGAGAGCTGTGGAATGCAGTGTAATCGGGTGTAATGTGACGCAAGAGACGGTTCCTGATTGGGAAAAGAGTGGAGCATTCTTTTGTAGAATGGAACACGATAGAACACGGTGGATTGCTGGGGTCTGGAGTGTAATGTTGTGGAGCGGTGTTGAATCCGTTGTAATGTGATGCAATATAGGGTTCCCTAGTGATTTGGAAGCAAATGCAGCCCTGGTGGATGGAAGCAAACGTAATAGAATGCGGTGAAATGTTGCAGAATAGAGTGGAAGGTGGTGAAATGGTTTCTAATGGGGAGTAATGTTTTCCAAAGTAGGGACCCTGAGAGATTTTGTATAGGAGGATATCTTCTTTGTAAAAATAGAAAGCCACAGAATGCAATGGAATGTTTGCAATGGAGTAGAATCTTCTGGAATCGCGTGGAATGTCATGGGAATTGATGCAATATTCTGCTCCTGAATGGATTGAAAGAAATTGGGCCTTCTTTTTCAGATTGGAATGCAATGGAATGTGGTGGAATGTTGCCCAATGGAGTGCAATGCTTTTTTACTGAGGGGAAAGTGGTGTTATGTGACGGAGCAGAGAGTTCCTGGGTTGTTTGGATAAGAATGCTTCCTACTTTGCCGCAATGGAACTCAGTAGAACTTGTTGGATTGTTGGGGAATAGAGTAGAATCCTGTGGAATGTAGAGGAATGGCATGTGAAGTGACACAATACGGAGTTGCTGAATTGTTTGGAACCAAATGGAGCTTTCTCTGGCAGAATGGAACGCAGTAGAACGTGGTATAATGTTGTGGAATGGAGGGCAATTTTGTGGAATGAAGTGGAATCGGCTGTAATATGAAAATAAAGGTCTCCAGACTGGTTTGGAAACAAATGGTGCCCATTTTGCCGGAGTGTAAAGCAGATGAATGTGCCGGTATGCTGGGAAATGGAGTAAAATATAGTGGAATTTAGCGGAATGGAGTGTATTTTGATGCCACAGAGTGTTACAAATTATTTCGGAAATGAATGGATCCTTCCTTGAGAGAACAGAGCGCTATAGAACGTGGTGGAATTTTGAGGAGTTCAGTGCAATTTTCTATATTGGTGTAGAATCGCGTGTTTCTGAGTGTTTGCAATGGAGTAGAATCTTGTGGGATGGCATGTGAATTGACACAGTAGGCTGTCCCTGAATGTCTTGGAAGCAATGGGGCCTTCTTTTACACAATGTAATGCAATTTAATGTGGTGGAATGTTGCCCAATGGAGTGCAATGCTGTTTTATTGAGTAGAAAGTGGTTTTCTGTGATGCAACAGAGAGTTCCTGGGTTGTTTGGGTTGCTTGATAAGAATGCTTCCTACTTTGTCAAAATGGAACTCAGTAGAACTTGCTGGATTGTTGGGGAATAGAGTAGAATATTGTGGAATTGGGAGAAATGGCTTGCGAAGTGACACAACATGAAGTTCTTGGATTTCTTGGAACCAAATGCAGCTTTCTTTGGCAGAATGGAACGCAATAGAACGTGGTATAATGTTGTCTAATGGAGGGCAATGTTGTGGAATGGAGTGGAATCGGCTGTAATGTGACATAATAAATGTCTCCAGACTTCTTTGGAAGCGAATGGTGCCTCCTTTGCCGGAGAGTAAAGCAAATGAATGTGCTGGCATATTGGGGAATGGAGTGAAATGTTGTGGAATGGAGCAGAATGTAGTGTTATGTTATGCCATAGAGTGTTTCAGATTGTTTTGGAAACGAATGGGGCCTTCTTTGAAACAACAGAACGCTATAGAACGTGGTGGAATTTTGTGGAGTTCAGTGCAATTTTGTAGATTCGTGTAGAATCGAGTGTACTGTGAAACAATATAGATGTCCTGAGTGGTCTCGAAGCAAATGCAGCTCTCCTGGGTGGAATGGAATGCCACAGAACATGGTGAGATGTTCAGGAAAGGCGTGCAATGTTAAATGGACTGGAATAGTGCATAATGTGATGCAGTAGAGTGTTCCTCATTCTTTTGGAAAGGAACGGAGCCTTATTTGAAAGAATGGAATGCAATATAACGTGGTGAAATTTTGTAGAATCTTGTAGAATGTAGTGGAATTTCATTTGATATGATGCAACAGACCGTCCTTAAAGGGTGGGAAGAGAATGGAGTCTGCTTTGTAGGAATGGAATGGAAAAGACTACAGTGGAATGTAGCTAAATGAAGTGAAGAGTTGTGGAATGCAGTGTAATGTAATGTAATGTAATCTGATGCAAGAGACAGTTCCTGATTGTTTGGGATAAGAGTGGAGCCTTCCTTTGCAGAATGGAACACGATTGAACACGGTGGAGTGCTGGGGTATGGAGTGCAATGCTGTGGAATTGTGTTGAATCTATTGTAATGTGACGCAATAAAGGGTTCCCTAGTGATTTGGAAGCGAATGCAACCTTGCTGGATGGAATCAAACATAATAGAACGTGGTGGAATGTTGCGCAATGGAGAGGAAGGTTGTGAAATTGAGTATAATGGTGTGAAATGTGATCTGTAGAGGGATACTGAGTGATTTTGTAGAGAACGGTGTGTTCTTTATAACAATGGAGTGCCATAGGATGCATTAGAATGTTTTGAAGGGAGAAGAATCTTGTGGAATCGTGTGGAATGTCATGTGAATTGACGCAATTCGCTGTTCCTGAATTGTTTGGAAGCAATGGGCCCTTCTTATACAGAAGGGAATGCAAAGGAATGTGGTGGAATGTTGCCCAATGGAGTGCAATTAAGTTTTATTGAGTGGAATGTGGTGTTATGTGATGCAATAGGGAGTCCTGAGTTGTTTGGATGAAAAGGCTTCCTACTTTTTCACAATGGAACTCAGTAGAACTTGTTGGATTGTTAGGGAACAGAGTAGAATCTTGTGGAATGGAGAGGAATGGCATTTGAAGAGACACAATACGAAGTTCGTGAATTGCTTGGAACCATATTTAGCTTTCTTTGGCAGAATTAAAAGCAATAGAACGTGGTATAATATTGTGGAATGAAGGGCAATGTTCTGTAATCTAGTGGAATCTGCTGTATTGTGACATAATAAAGGTCTCCAGAGTGGTTTGGAAGCGAATGGTTCCTCCTTTGGCACAGTGTAAAGCAAATGAATGTGCTGGCGTATTTGGGAATGGAGTAAAATGTTGTGGAATGGAGCGGAATGGAGTGTCACGTGATGCCATAGAGTGTTAAAGATCGTTTTGGAAAAGAACGCAGCCTTCTTTGACAGAACAGAACGCTACCGAACGTGGTGGAATTTTGTGGAGTGCAGTGCAATTTTTTAGATTGGTGTAGAATCGCATATAATGTGACACAATATAGAGTTCTTGAGTGGTCTCGAAGCTAATGGAGCTCTCTTGTAATTGATGGAAAGCTACAGGACACAATGAGATGTTGACAAATGGAGTGCTATGCTGCAAAATCGACTGGAATCGTGCGTAATGCGACGCAGTGGAGAGTTCCTCGTTGTTTTGGAAAGGAACGGAGCCTTATTTGACAGAATGGAATGCAATATAACGTGGTTTAGTTTAGTAGAATCTTGAAGAATGGAGTGGAATGGCATTTGATGTGATGCAATAGACCGTCCTTAATGCGCTGGAAGTGAATCGATGTTTCTTTGTAGGAATGGAATGCAAAAGAATACAGTGGAATGTAGCAAAAGGAAGTGGAGAGCTGTGGAATGCAGTGTAATCGGGTGTAATGTGACGCAAGAGACGGTTCCTGATTGGGAAAAGAGTGGAGCATTCTTTTGTAGAATGGAACACGATAGAACACGGTGGATTGCTGGGGTCTGGAGTGTAATGTTGTGGAGCGGTGTTGAATCCGTTGTAATGTGATGCAATATAGGGTTCCCTAGTGATTTGGAAGCAAATGCAGCCCTGGTGGATGGAAGCAAACGTAATAGAATGCGGTGAAATGTTGCAGAATAGAGTGGAAGGTGGTGAAATGGTTTCTAATGGGGAGTAATGTTTTCCAAAGTAGGGACCCTGAGAGATTTTGTATAGGAGGATATCTTCTTTGTAAAAATAGAAAGCCACAGAATGCAATGGAATGTTTGCAATGGAGTAGAATCTTCTGGAATCGCGTGGAATGTCATGGGAATTGATGCAATATTCTGCTCCTGAATGGATTGAAAGAAATTGGGCCTTCTTTTTCAGATTGGAATGCAATGGAATGTGGTGGAATGTTGCCCAATGGAGTGCAATGCTTTTTTACTGAGGGGGAAGTGGTGTTATGTGACGGAGCAGAGAGTTCCTGGGTTGTTTGGATAAGAATGCTTCCTACTTTGCCGCAATGGAACTCAGTAGAACTTGTTGGATTGTTGGGGAATAGAGTAGAATCCTGTGGAATGTAGAGGAATGGCATGTGAAGTGACACAATACGGAGTTGCTGAATTGTTTGGAACCAAATGGAGCTTTCTCTGGCAGAATGGAACGCAGTAGAACGTGGTATAATGTTGTGGAATGGAGGGCAATTTTGTGGAATGAAGTGGAATCGGCTGTAATATGAAAATAAAGGTCTCCAGACTGGTTTGGAAACAAATGGTGCCCATTTTGCCGGAGTGTAAAGCAGATGAATGTGCCGGTATGCTGGGAAATGGAGTAAAATATAGTGGAATTTAGCGGAATGGAGTGTATTTTGATGCCACAGAGTGTTACAAATTATTTCGGAAATGAATGGATCCTTCCTTGAGAGAACAGAGCGCTATAGAACGTGGTGGAATTTTGAGGAGTTCAGTGCAATTTTCTATATTGGTGTAGAATCGCGTGTTTCTGAGTGTTTGCAATGGAGTAGAATCTTGTGGGATGGCATGTGAATTGACACAGTAGGCTGTCCCTGAATGTCTTGGAAGCAATGGGGCCTTCTTTTACACAATGTAATGCAATTTAATGTGGTGGAATGTTGCCCAATGGAGTGCAATGCTGTTTTATTGAGTAGAAAGTGGTTTTCTGTGATGCAACAGAGAGTTCCTGGGTTGTTTGGGTTGCTTGATAAGAATGCTTCCTACTTTGTCAAAATGGAACTCAGTAGAACTTGCTGGATTGTTGGGGAATAGAGTAGAATATTGTGGAATTGGGAGAAATGGCTTGCGAAGTGACACAACATGAAGTTCTTGGATTTCTTGGAACCAAATGCAGCTTTCTTTGGCAGAATGGAACGCAATAGAACGTGGTATAATGTTGTCTAATGGAGGGCAATGTTGTGGAATGGAGTGGAATCGGCTGTAATGTGACATAATAAATGTCTCCAGACTTCTTTGGAAGCGAATGGTGCCTCCTTTGCCGGAGAGTAAAGCAAATGAATGTGCTGGCATATTGGGGAATGGAGTGAAATGTTGTGGAATGGAGCAGAATGTAGTGTTATGTTATGCCATAGAGTGTTACAGATTGTTTTGGAAACGAATGGGGCCTTCTTTGAAACAACAGAACGCTATAGAACGTGGTGGAATTTTGTGGAGTTCAGTGCAATTTTGTAGATTCGTGTAGAATCGAGTGTACTGTGAAACAATATAGATGTCCTGAGTGGTCTCGAAGCAAATGCAGCTCTCCTGGGTGGAATGGAATGCCACAGAACATGGTGAGATGTTCAGGAAAGGCATGCAATGTTAAATGGACTGGAATAGTGCATAATGTGATGCAGTAGAGTGTTCCTCATTCTTTTGGAAAGGAACGGAGCCTTATTTGAAAGAATGGAATGCAATATAACGTGGTGAAATTTTGTAGAATCTTGTAGAATGTAGTGGAATTTCATTTGATATGATGCAACAGACCGTCCTTAAAGGGTGGGAAGAGAATGGAGTCTGCTTTGTAGGAATGGAATGGAAAAGACTACAGTGGAATGTAGCTAAATGAAGTGAAGAGTTGTGGAATGCAGTGTAATGTAATGTAATGTAATCTGATGCAAGAGACAGTTCCTGATTGTTTGGGATAAGAGTGGAGCCTTCCTTTGCAGAATGGAACACGATTGAACACGGTGGAGTGCTGGGGTATGGAGTGCAATGCTGTGGAATTGTGTTGAATCTATTGTAATGTGACGCAATAAAGGGTTCCCTAGTGATTTGGAAGCGAATGCAACCTTGCTGGATGGAATCAAACATAATAGAACGTGGTGGAATGTTGCGCAATGGAGAGGAAGGTTGTGAAATTGAGTATAATGGTGTGAAATGTGATCTGTAGAGGGATACTGAGTGATTTTGTAGAGAACGGTGTGTTCTTTATAACAATGGAGTGCCATAGGATGCATTAGAATGTTTTGAAGGGAGAAGAATCTTGTGGAATCGTGTGGAATTTCATGTGAATTGACGCAATTCGCTGTTCCTGAATTGTTTGGAAGCAATGGGCCCTTCTTATACAGAAGGGAATGCAAAGGAATGTGGTGGAATGTTGCCCAATGGAGTGCAATTAAGTTTTATTGAGTGGAATGTGGTGTTATGTGATGCAATAGGGAGTCCTGAGTTGTTTGGATGAAAAGGCTTCCTACTTTTTCACAATGGAACTCAGTAGAACTTGTTGGATTGTTAGGGAACAGAGTAGAATCTTGTGGAATGGAGAGGAATGGCATTTGAAGAGACACAATACGAAGTTCGTGAATTGCTTGGAACCATATTTAGCTTTCTTTGGCAGAATTAAAAGCAATAGAACGTGGTATAATATTGTGGAATGAAGGGCAATGTTCTGTAATCTAGTGGAATCTGCTGTATTGTGACATAATAAAGGTCTCCAGAGTGGTTTGGAAGCGAATGGTTCCTCCTTTGGCACAGTGTAAAGCAAATGAATGTGCTGGCGTATTTGGGAATGGAGTAAAATGTTGTGGAATGGAGCGGAATGGAGTGTCACGTGATGCCATAGAGTGTTAAAGATCGTTTTGGAAAAGAACGCAGCCTTCTTTGACAGAACAGAACGCTACCGAACGTGGTGGAATTTTGTGGAGTGCAGTGCAATTTTTTAGATTGGTGTAGAATCGCATATAATGTGACACAATATAGAGTTCTTGAGTGGTCTCGAAGCTAATGGAGCTCTCTTGTAATTGATGGAAAGCTACAGGACACAATGAGATGTTGACAAATGGAGTGCTATGCTGCAAAATCGACTGGAATCGTGCGTAATGCGACGCAGTGGAGAGTTCCTCGTTGTTTTGGAAAGGAACGGAGCCTTATTTGACAGAATGGAATGCAATATAACGTGGTTTAGTTTAGTAGAATCTTGAAGAATGGAGTGGAATGGCATTTGATGTGATGCAATAGACCGTCCTTAATGCGCTGGAAGTGAATCGATGTTTCTTTGTAGGAATGGAATGCAAAAGAATACAGTGGAATGTAGCAAAAGGAAGTGGAGAGCTGTGGAATGCAGTGTAATCGGGTGTAATGTGACGCAAGAGACGGTTCCTGATTGGGAAAAGAGTGGAGCATTCTTTTGTAGAATGGAACACGATAGAACACGGTGGATTGCTGGGGTCTGGAGTGTAATGTTGTGGAGCGGTGTTGAATCCGTTGTAATGTGATGCAATATAGGGTTCCCTAGTGATTTGGAAGCAAATGCAGCCCTGGTGGATGGAAGCAAACGTAATAGAATGCGGTGAAATGTTGCAGAATAGAGTGGAAGGTGGTGAAATGGTTTCTAATGGGGAGTAATGTTTTCCAAAGTAGGGACCCTGAGAGATTTTGTATAGGAGGATATCTTCTTTGTAAAAATAGAAAGCCACAGAATGCAATGGAATGTTTGCAATGGAGTAGAATCTTCTGGAATCGCGTGGAATGTCATGGGAATTGATGCAATATTCTGCTCCTGAATGGATTGAAAGAAATTGGGCCTTCTTTTTCAGATTGGAATGCAATGGAATGTGGTGGAATGTTGCCCAATGGAGTGCAATGCTTTTTTACTGAGGGGGAAGTGGTGTTATGTGACGGAGCAGAGAGTTCCTGGGTTGTTTGGATAAGAATGCTTCCTACTTTGCCGCAATGGAACTCAGTAGAACTTGTTGGATTGTTGGGGAATAGAGTAGAATCCTGTGGAATGTAGAGGAATGGCATGTGAAGTGACACAATACGGAGTTGCTGAATTGTTTGGAACCAAATGGAGCTTTCTCTGGCAGAATGGAACGCAGTAGAACGTGGTATAATGTTGTGGAATGGAGGGCAATTTTGTGGAATGAAGTGGAATCGGCTGTAATATGAAAATAAAGGTCTCCAGACTGGTTTGGAAACAAATGGTGCCCATTTTGCCGGAGTGTAAAGCAGATGAATGTGCCGGTATGCTGGGAAATGGAGTAAAATATAGTGGAATTTAGCGGAATGGAGTGTATTTTGATGCCACAGAGTGTTACAAATTATTTCGGAAATGAATGGATCCTTCCTTGAGAGAACAGAGCGCTATAGAACGTGGTGGAATTTTGAGGAGTTCAGTGCAATTTTCTATATTGGTGTAGAATCGCGTGTTTCTGAGTGTTTGCAATGGAGTAGAATCTTGTGGGATGGCATGTGAATTGACACAGTAGGCTGTCCCTGAATGTCTTGGAAGCAATGGGGCCTTCTTTTACACAATGTAATGCAATTTAATGTGGTGGAATGTTGCCCAATGGAGTGCAATGCTGTTTTATTGAGTAGAAAGTGGTTTTCTGTGATGCAACAGAGAGTTCCTGGGTTGTTTGGGTTGCTTGATAAGAATGCTTCCTACTTTGTCAAAATGGAACTCAGTAGAACTTGCTGGATTGTTGGGGAATAGAGTAGAATATTGTGGAATTGGGAGAAATGGCTTGCGAAGTGACACAACATGAAGTTCTTGGATTTCTTGGAACCAAATGCAGCTTTCTTTGGCAGAATGGAACGCAATAGAACGTGGTATAATGTTGTCTAATGGAGGGCAATGTTGTGGAATGGAGTGGAATCGGCTGTAATGTGACATAATAAATGTCTCCAGACTTCTTTGGAAGCGAATGGTGCCTCCTTTGCCGGAGAGTAAAGCAAATGAATGTGCTGGCATATTGGGGAATGGAGTGAAATGTTGTGGAATGGAGCAGAATGTAGTGTTATGTTATGCCATAGAGTGTTTCAGATTGTTTTGGAAACGAATGGGGCCTTCTTTGAAACAACAGAACGCTATAGAACGTGGTGGAATTTTGTGGAGTTCAGTGCAATTTTGTAGATTCGTGTAGAATCGAGTGTACTGTGAAACAATATAGATGTCCTGAGTGGTCTCGAAGCAAATGCAGCTCTCCTGGGTGGAATGGAATGCCACAGAACATGGTGAGATGTTCAGGAAAGGCGTGCAATGTTAAATGGACTGGAATAGTGCATAATGTGATGCAGTAGAGTGTTCCTCATTCTTTTGGAAAGGAACGGAGCCTTATTTGAAAGAATGGAATGCAATATAACGTGGTGAAATTTTGTAGAATCTTGTAGAATGTAGTGGAATTTCATTTGATATGATGCAACAGACCGTCCTTAAAGGGTGGGAAGAGAATGGAGTCTGCTTTGTAGGAATGGAATGGAAAAGACTACAGTGGAATGTAGCTAAATGAAGTGAAGAGTTGTGGAATGCAGTGTAATGTAATGTAATGTAATCTGATGCAAGAGACAGTTCCTGATTGTTTGGGATAAGAGTGGAGCCTTCCTTTGCAGAATGGAACACGATTGAACACGGTGGAGTGCTGGGGTATGGAGTGCAATGCTGTGGAATTGTGTTGAATCTATTGTAATGTGACGCAATAAAGGGTTCCCTAGTGATTTGGAAGCGAATGCAACCTTGCTGGATGGAATCAAACATAATAGAACGTGGTGGAATGTTGCGCAATGGAGAGGAAGGTTGTGAAATTGAGTATAATGGTGTGAAATGTGATCTGTAGAGGGATACTGAGTGATTTTGTAGAGAACGGTGTGTTCTTTATAACAATGGAGTGCCATAGGATGCATTAGAATGTTTTGAAGGGAGAAGAATCTTGTGGAATCGTGTGGAATGTCATGTGAATTGACGCAATTCGCTGTTCCTGAATTGTTTGGAAGCAATGGGCCCTTCTTATACAGAAGGGAATGCAAAGGAATGTGGTGGAATGTTGCCCAATGGAGTGCAATTAAGTTTTATTGAGTGGAATGTGGTGTTATGTGATGCAATAGGGAGTCCTGAGTTGTTTGGATGAAAAGGCTTCCTACTTTTTCACAATGGAACTCAGTAGAACTTGTTGGATTGTTAGGGAACAGAGTAGAATCTTGTGGAATGGAGAGGAATGGCATTTGAAGAGACACAATACGAAGTTCGTGAATTGCTTGGAACCATATTTAGCTTTCTTTGGCAGAATTAAAAGCAATAGAACGTGGTATAATATTGTGGAATGAAGGGCAATGTTCTGTAATCTAGTGGAATCTGCTGTATTGTGACATAATAAAGGTCTCCAGAGTGGTTTGGAAGCGAATGGTTCCTCCTTTGGCACAGTGTAAAGCAAATGAATGTGCTGGCGTATTTGGGAATGGAGTAAAATGTTGTGGAATGGAGCGGAATGGAGTGTCACGTGATGCCATAGAGTGTTAAAGATCGTTTTGGAAAAGAACGCAGCCTTCTTTGACAGAACAGAACGCTACCGAACGTGGTGGAATTTTGTGGAGTGCAGTGCAATTTTTTAGATTGGTGTAGAATCGCATATAATGTGACACAATATAGAGTTCTTGAGTGGTCTCGAAGCTAATGGAGCTCTCTTGTAATTGATGGAAAGCTACAGGACACAATGAGATGTTGACAAATGGAGTGCTATGCTGCAAAATCGACTGGAATCGTGCGTAATGCGACGCAGTGGAGAGTTCCTCGTTGTTTTGGAAAGGAACGGAGCCTTATTTGACAGAATGGAATGCAATATAACGTGGTTTAGTTTAGTAGAATCTTGAAGAATGGAGTGGAATGGCATTTGATGTGATGCAATAGACCGTCCTTAATGCGCTGGAAGTGAATCGATGTTTCTTTGTAGGAATGGAATGCAAAAGAATACAGTGGAATGTAGCAAAAGGAAGTGGAGAGCTGTGGAATGCAGTGTAATCGGGTGTAATGTGACGCAAGAGACGGTTCCTGATTGGGAAAAGAGTGGAGCATTCTTTTGTAGAATGGAACACGATAGAACACGGTGGATTGCTGGGGTCTGGAGTGTAATGTTGTGGAGCGGTGTTGAATCCGTTGTAATGTGATGCAATATAGGGATCCCTAGTGATTTGGAAGCAAATGCAGCCCTGGTGGATGGAAGCAAACGTAATAGAATGCGGTGAAATGTTGCAGAATAGAGTGGAAGGTGGTGAAATGGTTTCTAATGGGGAGTAATGTTTTCCAAAGTAGGGACCCTGAGAGATTTTGTATAGGAGGATATCTTCTTTGTAAAAATAGAAAGCCACAGAATGCAATGGAATGTTTGCAATGGAGTAGAATCTTCTGGAATCGCGTGGAATGTCATGGGAATTGATGCAATATTCTGCTCCTGAATGGATTGAAAGAAATTGGGCCTTCTTTTTCAGATTGGAATGCAATGGAATGTGGTGGAATGTTGCCCAATGGAGTGCAATGCTTTTTTACTGAGGGGGAAGTGGTGTTATGTGACGGAGCAGAGAGTTCCTGGGTTGTTTGGATAAGAATGCTTCCTACTTTGCCGCAATGGAACTCAGTAGAACTTGTTGGATTGTTGGGGAATAGAGTAGAATCCTGTGGAATGTAGAGGAATGGCATGTGAAGTGACACAATACGGAGTTGCTGAATTGTTTGGAACCAAATGGAGCTTTCTCTGGCAGAATGGAACGCAGTAGAACGTGGTATAATGTTGTGGAATGGAGGGCAATTTTGTGGAATGAAGTGGAATCGGCTGTAATATGAAAATAAAGGTCTCCAGACTGGTTTGGAAACAAATGGTGCCCATTTTGCCGGAGTGTAAAGCAGATGAATGTGCCGGTATGCTGGGAAATGGAGTAAAATATAGTGGAATTTAGCGGAATGGAGTGTATTTTGATGCCACAGAGTGTTACAAATTATTTCGGAAATGAATGGATCCTTCCTTGAGAAAACAGAGCGCTATAGAACGTGGTGGAATTTTGAGGAGTTCAGTGCAATTTTGTATATTGGTGTAGAATCGCGTGTTTCTGAGTGTTTGCAATGGAGTAGAATCTTGTGGGATGGCATGTGAATTGACACAGTAGGCTGTCCCTGAATGTCTTGGAAGCAATGGGGCCTTCTTTTACACAATGTAATGCAATTTAATGTGGTGGAATGTTGCCCAATGGAGTGCAATGCTGTTTTATTGAGTAGAAAGTGGTTTTCTGTGATGCAACAGAGAGTTCCTGGGTTGTTTGGGTTGCTTGATAAGAATGCTTCCTACTTTGTCAAAATGGAACTCAGTAGAACTTGCTGGATTGTTGGGGAATAGAGTAGAATATTGTGGAATTGGGAGAAATGGCTTGCGAAGTGACACAACATGAAGTTCTTGGATTTCTTGGAACCAAATGCAGCTTTCTTTGGCAGAATGGAACGCAATAGAACGTGGTATAATGTTGTCTAATGGAGGGCAATGTTGTGGAATGGAGTGGAATCGGCTGTAATGTGACATAATAAATGTCTCCAGACTTCTTTGGAAGCGAATGGTGCCTCCTTTGCCGGAGAGTAAAGCAAATGAATGTGCTGGCATATTGGGGAATGGAGTGAAATGTTGTGGAATGGAGCAGAATGTAGTGTTATGTTATGCCATAGAGTGTTTCAGATTGTTTTGGAAACGAATGGGGCCTTCTTTGAAACAACAGAACGCTATAGAACGTGGTGGAATTTTGTGGAGTTCAGTGCAATTTTGTAGATTCGTGTAGAATCGAGTGTACTGTGAAACAATATAGATGTCCTGAGTGGTCTCGAAGCAAATGCAGCTCTCCTGGGTGGAATGGAATGCCACAGAACATGGTGAGATGTTCAGGAAAGGCGTGCAATGTTAAATGGACTGGAATAGTGCATAATGTGATGCAGTAGAGTGTTCCTCATTCTTTTGGAAAGGAACGGAGCCTTATTTGAAAGAATGGAATGCAATATAACGTGGTGAAATTTTGTAGAATCTTGTAGAATGTAGTGGAATTTCATTTGATATGATGCAACAGACCGTCCTTAAAGGGTGGGAAGAGAATGGAGTCTGCTTTGTAGGAATGGAATGGAAAAGACTACAGTGGAATGTAGCTAAATGAAGTGAAGAGTTGTGGAATGCAGTGTAATGTAATGTAATGTAATCTGATGCAAGAGACAGTTCCTGATTGTTTGGGATAAGAGTGGAGCCTTCCTTTGCAGAATGGAACACGATTGAACACGGTGGAGTGCTGGGGTATGGAGTGCAATGCTGTGGAATTGTGTTGAATCTATTGTAATGTGACGCAATAAAGGGTTCCCTAGTGATTTGGAAGCGAATGCAACCTTGCTGGATGGAATCAAACATAATAGAACGTGGTGGAATGTTGCGCAATGGAGAGGAAGGTTGTGAAATTGAGTATAATGGTGTGAAATGTGATCTGTAGAGGGATACTGAGTGATTTTGTAGAGAACGGTGTGTTCTTTATAACAATGGAGTGCCATAGGATGCATTAGAATGTTTTGAAGGGAGAAGAATCTTGTGGAATCGTGTGGAATGTCATGTGAATTGACGCAATTCGCTGTTCCTGAATTGTTTGGAAGCAATGGGCCCTTCTTATACAGAAGGGAATGCAAAGGAATGTGGTGGAATGTTGCCCAATGGAGTGCAATTAAGTTTTATTGAGTGGAATGTGGTGTTATGTGATGCAATAGGGAGTCCTGAGTTGTTTGGATGAAAAGGCTTCCTACTTTTTCACAATGGAACTCAGTAGAACTTGTTGGATTGTTAGGGAACAGAGTAGAATCTTGTGGAATGGAGAGGAATGGCATTTGAAGAGACACAATACGAAGTTCGTGAATTGCTTGGAACCATATTTAGCTTTCTTTGGCAGAATTAAAAGCAATAGAACGTGGTATAATATTGTGGAATGAAGGGCAATGTTCTGTAATCTAGTGGAATCTGCTGTATTGTGACATAATAAAGGTCTCCAGAGTGGTTTGGAAGCGAATGGTTCCTCCTTTGGCACAGTGTAAAGCAAATGAATGTGCTGGCGTATTTGGGAATGGAGTAAAATGTTGTGGAATGGAGCGGAATGGAGTGTCACGTGATGCCATAGAGTGTTAAAGATCGTTTTGGAAAAGAACGCAGCCTTCTTTGACAGAACAGAACGCTACCGAACGTGGTGGAATTTTGTGGAGTGCAGTGCAATTTTTTAGATTGGTGTAGAATCGCATATAATGTGACACAATATAGAGTTCTTGAGTGGTCTCGAAGCTAATGGAGCTCTCTTGTAATTGATGGAAAGCTACAGGACACAATGAGATGTTGACAAATGGAGTGCTATGCTGCAAAATCGACTGGAATCGTGCGTAATGCGACGCAGTGGAGAGTTCCTCGTTGTTTTGGAAAGGAACGGAGCCTTATTTGACAGAATGGAATGCAATATAACGTGGTTTAGTTTAGTAGAATCTTGAAGAATGGAGTGGAATGGCATTTGATGTGATGCAATAGACCGTCCTTAATGCGCTGGAAGTGAATCGATGTTTCTTTGTAGGAATGGAATGCAAAAGAATACAGTGGAATGTAGCAAAAGGAAGTGGAGAGCTGTGGAATGCAGTGTAATCGGGTGTAATGTGACGCAAGAGACGGTTCCTGATTGGGAAAAGAGTGGAGCATTCTTTTGTAGAATGGAACACGATAGAACACGGTGGATTGCTGGGGTCTGGAGTGTAATGTTGTGGAGCGGTGTTGAATCCGTTGTAATGTGATGCAATATAGGGATCCCTAGTGATTTGGAAGCAAATGCAGCCCTGGTGGATGGAAGCAAACGTAATAGAATGCGGTGAAATGTTGCAGAATAGAGTGGAAGGTGGTGAAATGGTTTCTAATGGGGAGTAATGTTTTCCAAAGTAGGGACCCTGAGAGATTTTGTATAGGAGGATATCTTCTTTGTAAAAATAGAAAGCCACAGAATGCAATGGAATGTTTGCAATGGAGTAGAATCTTCTGGAATCGCGTGGAATGTCATGGGAATTGATGCAATATTCTGCTCCTGAATGGATTGAAAGAAATTGGGCCTTCTTTTTCAGATTGGAATGCAATGGAATGTGGTGGAATGTTGCCCAATGGAGTGCAATGCTTTTTTACTGAGGGGGAAGTGGTGTTATGTGACGGAGCAGAGAGTTCCTGGGTTGTTTGGATAAGAATGCTTCCTACTTTGCCGCAATGGAACTCAGTAGAACTTGTTGGATTGTTGGGGAATAGAGTAGAATCCTGTGGAATGTAGAGGAATGGCATGTGAAGTGACACAATACGGAGTTGCTGAATTGTTTGGAACCAAATGGAGCTTTCTCTGGCAGAATGGAACGCAGTAGAACGTGGTATAATGTTGTGGAATGGAGGGCAATTTTGTGGAATGAAGTGGAATCGGCTGTAATATGAAAATAAAGGTCTCCAGACTGGTTTGGAAACAAATGGTGCCCATTTTGCCGGAGTGTAAAGCAGATGAATGTGCCGGTATGCTGGGAAATGGAGTAAAATATAGTGGAATTTAGCGGAATGGAGTGTATTTTGATGCCACAGAGTGTTACAAATTATTTCGGAAATGAATGGATCCTTCCTTGAGAAAACAGAGCGCTATAGAACGTGGTGGAATTTTGAGGAGTTCAGTGCAATTTTGTATATTGGTGTAGAATCGCGTGTTTCTGAGTGTTTGCAATGGAGTAGAATCTTGTGGGATGGCATGTGAATTGACACAGTAGGCTGTCCCTGAATGTCTTGGAAGCAATGGGGCCTTCTTTTACACAATGTAATGCAATTTAATGTGGTGGAATGTTGCCCAATGGAGTGCAATGCTGTTTTATTGAGTAGAAAGTGGTTTTCTGTGATGCAACAGAGAGTTCCTGGGTTGTTTGGGTTGCTTGATAAGAATGCTTCCTACTTTGTCAAAATGGAACTCAGTAGAACTTGCTGGATTGTTGGGGAATAGAGTAGAATATTGTGGAATTGGGAGAAATGGCTTGCGAAGTGACACAACATGAAGTTCTTGGATTTCTTGGAACCAAATGCAGCTTTCTTTGGCAGAATGGAACGCAATAGAACGTGGTATAATGTTGTCTAATGGAGGGCAATGTTGTGGAATGGAGTGGAATCGGCTGTAATGTGACATAATAAATGTCTCCAGACTTGTTTGGAAGCGAATGGTGCCTCCTTTGCCGGAGAGTAAAGCAAATGAATGTGCTGGCATATTGGGGAATGGAGTGAAATGTTGTGGAATGGAGCAGAATGTAGTGTTATGTTATGCCATAGAGTGTTTCAGATTGTTTTGGAAACGAATGGGGCCTTCTTTGAAACAACAGAACGCTATAGAACGTGGTGGAATTTTGTGGAGTTCAGTGCAATTTTGTAGATTCGTGTAGAATCGAGTGTACTGTGAAACAATATAGATGTCCTGAGTGGTCTCGAAGCAAATGCAGCTCTCCTGGGTGGAATGGAATGCCACAGAACATGGTGAGATGTTCAGGAAAGGCGTGCAATGTTAAATGGACTGGAATAGTGCATAATGTGATGCAGTAGAGTGTTCCTCATTCTTTTGGAAAGGAACGGAGCCTTATTTGAAAGAATGGAATGCAATATAACGTGGTGAAATTTTGTAGAATCTTGTAGAATGTAGTGGAATTTCATTTGATATGATGCAACAGACCGTCCTTAAAGGGTGGGAAGAGAATGGAGTCTGCTTTGTAGGAATGGAATGGAAAAGACTACAGTGGAATGTAGCTAAATGAAGTGAAGAGTTGTGGAATGCAGTGTAATGTAATGTAATGTAATCTGATGCAAGAGACAGTTCCTGATTGTTTGGGATAAGAGTGGAGCCTTCCTTTGCAGAATGGAACACGATTGAACACGGTGGAGTGCTGGGGTATGGAGTGCAATGCTGTGGAATTGTGTTGAATCTATTGTAATGTGACGCAATAAAGGGTTCCCTAGTGATTTGGAAGCGAATGCAACCTTGCTGGATGGAATCAAACATAATAGAACGTGGTGGAATGTTGCGCAATGGAGAGGAAGGTTGTGAAATTGAGTATAATGGTGTGAAATGTGATCTGTAGAGGGATACTGAGTGATTTTGTAGAGAACGGTGTGTTCTTTATAACAATGGAGTGCCATAGGATGCATTAGAATGTTTTGAAGGGAGAAGAATCTTGTGGAATCGTGTGGAATGTCATGTGAATTGACGCAATTCGCTGTTCCTGAATTGTTTGGAAGCAATGGGCCCTTCTTATACAGAAGGGAATGCAAAGGAATGTGGTGGAATGTTGCCCAATGGAGTGCAATTAAGTTTTATTGAGTGGAATGTGGTGTTATGTGATGCAATAGGGAGTCCTGAGTTGTTTGGATGAAAAGGCTTCCTACTTTTTCACAATGGAACTCAGTAGAACTTGTTGGATTGTTAGGGAACAGAGTAGAATCTTGTGGAATGGAGAGGAATGGCATTTGAAGAGACACAATACGAAGTTCGTGAATTGCTTGGAACCATATTTAGCTTTCTTTGGCAGAATTAAAAGCAATAGAACGTGGTATAATATTGTGGAATGAAGGGCAATGTTCTGTAATCTAGTGGAATCTGCTGTATTGTGACATAATAAAGGTCTCCAGAGTGGTTTGGAAGCGAATGGTTCCTCCTTTGGCACAGTGTAAAGCAAATGAATGTGCTGGCGTATTTGGGAATGGAGTAAAATGTTGTGGAATGGAGCGGAATGGAGTGTCACGTGATGCCATAGAGTGTTAAAGATCGTTTTGGAAAAGAACGCAGCCTTCTTTGACAGAACAGAACGCTACCGAACGTGGTGGAATTTTGTGGAGTGCAGTGCAATTTTTTAGATTGGTGTAGAATCGCATATAATGTGACACAATATAGAGTTCTTGAGTGGTCTCGAAGCTAATGGAGCTCTCTTGTAATTGATGGAAAGCTACAGGACACAATGAGATGTTGACAAATGGAGTGCTATGCTGCAAAATCGACTGGAATCGTGCGTAATGCGACGCAGTGGAGAGTTCCTCGTTGTTTTGGAAAGGAACGGAGCCTTATTTGACAGAATGGAATGCAATATAACGTGGTTTAGTTTAGTAGAATCTTGAAGAATGGAGTGGAATGGCATTTGATGTGATGCAATAGACCGTCCTTAATGCGCTGGAAGTGAATCGATGTTTCTTTGTAGGAATGGAATGCAAAAGAATACAGTGGAATGTAGCAAAAGGAAGTGGAGAGCTGTGGAATGCAGTGTAATCGGGTGTAATGTGACGCAAGAGACGGTTCCTGATTGGGAAAAGAGTGGAGCATTCTTTTGTAGAATGGAACACGATAGAACACGGTGGATTGCTGGGGTCTGGAGTGTAATGTTGTGGAGCGGTGTTGAATCCGTTGTAATGTGATGCAATATAGGGATCCCTAGTGATTTGGAAGCAAATGCAGCCCTGGTGGATGGAAGCAAACGTAATAGAATGCGGTGAAATGTTGCAGAATAGAGTGGAAGGTGGTGAAATGGTTTCTAATGGGGAGTAATGTTTTCCAAAGTAGGGACCCTGAGAGATTTTGTATAGGAGGATATCTTCTTTGTAAAAATAGAAAGCCACAGAATGCAATGGAATGTTTGCAATGGAGTAGAATCTTCTGGAATCGCGTGGAATGTCATGGGAATTGATGCAATATTCTGCTCCTGAATGGATTGAAAGAAATTGGGCCTTCTTTTTCAGATTGGAATGCAATGGAATGTGGTGGAATGTTGCCCAATGGAGTGCAATGCTTTTTTACTGAGGGGGAAGTGGTGTTATGTGACGGAGCAGAGAGTTCCTGGGTTGTTTGGATAAGAATGCTTCCTACTTTGCCGCAATGGAACTCAGTAGAACTTGTTGGATTGTTGGGGAATAGAGTAGAATCCTGTGGAATGTAGAGGAATGGCATGTGAAGTGACACAATACGGAGTTGCTGAATTGTTTGGAACCAAATGGAGCTTTCTCTGGCAGAATGGAACGCAGTAGAACGTGGTATAATGTTGTGGAATGGAGGGCAATTTTGTGGAATGAAGTGGAATCGGCTGTAATATGAAAATAAAGGTCTCCAGACTGGTTTGGAAACAAATGGTGCCCATTTTGCCGGAGTGTAAAGCAGATGAATGTGCCGGTATGCTGGGAAATGGAGTAAAATATAGTGGAATTTAGCGGAATGGAGTGTATTTTGATGCCACAGAGTGTTACAAATTATTTCGGAAATGAATGGATCCTTCCTTGAGAAAACAGAGCGCTATAGAACGTGGTGGAATTTTGAGGAGTTCAGTGCAATTTTGTATATTGGTGTAGAATCGCGTGTTTCTGAGTGTTTGCAATGGAGTAGAATCTTGTGGGATGGCATGTGAATTGACACAGTAGGCTGTCCCTGAATGTCTTGGAAGCAATGGGGCCTTCTTTTACACAATGTAATGCAATTTAATGTGGTGGAATGTTGCCCAATGGAGTGCAATGCTGTTTTATTGAGTAGAAAGTGGTTTTCTGTGATGCAACAGAGAGTTCCTGGGTTGTTTGGGTTGCTTGATAAGA
This sequence comes from Manis pentadactyla, assembly GCF_030020395.1. Taxonomy (NCBI): domain Eukaryota; kingdom Metazoa; phylum Chordata; class Mammalia; order Pholidota; family Manidae; genus Manis; species Manis pentadactyla. Next base: position 1,010,011 of record NC_080035.1, read on the forward strand.
ATGCTTCCTACTTTGTCAAAATGGAACTCAGTAGAACTTGCTGGATTGTTGGGGAATAGAGTAGAATATTGTGGAATTGGGAGAAATGGCTTGCGAAGTGACACAACATGAAGTTCTTGGATTTCTTGGAACCAAATGCAGCTTTCTTTGGCAGAATGGAACGCAATAGAACGTGGTATAATGTTGTCTAATGGAGGGCAATGTTGTGGAATGGAGTGGAATCGGCTGTAATGTGACATAATAAATGTCTCCAGACTTGTTTGGAAGCGAATGGTGCCTCCTTTGCCGGAGAGTAAAGCAAATGAATGTGCTGGCATATTGGGGAATGGAGTGAAATGTTGTGGAATGGAGCAGAATGTAGTGTTATGTTATGCCATAGAGTGTTACAGATTGTTTTGGAAACGAATGGGGCCTTCTTTGAAACAACAGAACGCTATAGAACGTGGTGGAATTTTGTGGAGTTCAGTGCAATTTTGTAGATTCGTGTAGAATCGAGTGTACTGTGAAACAATATAGATGTCCTGAGTGGTCTCGAAGCAAATGCAGCTCTCCTGGGTGGAATGGAATGCCACAGAACATGGTGAGATGTTCAGGAAAGGCGTGCAATGTTAAATGGACTGGAATAGTGCATAATGTGATGCAGTAGAGTGTTCCTCATTCTTTTGGAAAGGAACGGAGCCTTATTTGAAAGAATGGAATGCAATATAACGTGGTGAAATTTTGTAGAATCTTGTAGAATGTAGTGGAATTTCATTTGATATGATGCAACAGACCGTCCTTAAAGGGTGGGAAGAGAATGGAGTCTGCTTTGTAGGAATGGAATGGAAAAGACTACAGTGGAATGTAGCTAAATGAAGTGAAGAGTTGTGGAATGCAGTGTAATGTAATGTAATGTAATCTGATGCAAGAGACAGTTCCTGATTGTTTGGGATAAGAGTGGAGCCTTCCTTTGCAGAATGGAACACGATTGAACACGGTGGAGTGCTGGGGTATGGAGTGCAATGCTGTGGAATTGTGTTGAATCTATTGTAATGTGACGCAATAAAGGGTTCCCTAGTGATTTGGAAGCGAATGCAACCTTGCTGGATGGAATCAAACATAATAGAACGTGGTGGAATGTTGCGCAATGGAGAGGAAGGTTGTGAAATTGAGTATAATGGTGTGAAATGTGATCTGTAGATGGATACTGAGTGATTTTGTAGAGAACGGTGTGTTCTTTATAACAATGGAGTGCCATAGGATGCATTAGAATGTTTTGAAGGAAGAAGAATCTTGTGGAATCGTGTGGAATGTCATGTGAATTGACGCAATTCGCTGTTCCTGAATTGTTTGGAAGCAATGGGCCCTTCTTATACAGAAGGGAATGCAAAGGAATGTGGTGGAATGTTGCCCAATGGAGTGCAATTAAGTTTTATTGAGTGGAATGTGGTGTTATGTGATGCAATAGGGAGTCCTGAGTTGTTTGGATGAAAAGGCTTCCTACTTTTTCACAATGGAACTCAGTAGAACTTGTTGGATTGTTAGGGAACAGAGTAGAATCTTGTGGAATGGAGAGGAATGGCATTTGAAGAGACACAATACGAAGTTCGTGAATTGCTTGGAACCATATTTAGCTTTCTTTGGCAGAATTAAAAGCAATAGAACGTGGTATAATATTGTGGAATGAAGGGCAATGTTCTGTAATCTAGTGGAATCTGCTGTATTGTGACATAATAAAGGTCTCCAGAGTGGTTTGGAAGCGAATGGTTCCTCCTTTTGCACAGTGTAAAGCAAATGAATGTGCTGGCGTATTTGGGAATGGAGTAAAATGTTGTGGAATGGAGCGGAATGGAGTGTCACGTGATGCCATAGAGTGTTAAAGATCGTTTTGGAAAAGAACGCAGCCTTCTTTGACAGAACAGAACGCTACCGAACGTGGTGGAATTTTGTGGAGTGCAGTGCAATTTTTTAGATTGGTGTAGAATCGCATATAATGTGACACAATATAGAGTTCTTGAGTGGTCTCGAAGCTAATGGAGCTCTCTTGTAATTGATGGAAAGCTACAGGACACAATGAGATGTTGACAAATGGAGTGCTATGCTGCAAAATCGACTGGAATCGTGCGTAATGCGACGCAGTGGAGAGTTCCTCGTTGTTTTGGAAAGGAACGGAGCCTTATTTGACAGAATGGAATGCAATATAACGTGGTTTAGTTTAGTAGAATCTTGAAGAATGGAGTGGAATGGCATTTGATGTGATGCAATAGACCGTCCTTAATGCGCTGGAAGTGAATCGATGTTTCTTTGTAGGAATGGAATGCAAAAGAATACAGTGGAATGTAGCAAAAGGAAGTGGAGAGCTGTGGAATGCAGTGTAATCGGGTGTAATGTGACGCAAGAGACGGTTCCTGATTGGGAAAAGAGTGGAGCATTCTTTTGTAGAATGGAACACGATAGAACACGGTGGATTGCTGGGGTCTGGAGTGTAATGTTGTGGAGCGGTGTTGAATCCGTTGTAATGTGATGCAATATAGGGTTCCCTAGTGATTTGGAAGCAAATGCAGCCCTGGTGGATGGAAGCAAACGTAATAGAATGCGGTGAAATGTTGCAGAATAGAGTGGAAGGTGGTGAAATGGTTTCTAATGGGGAGTAATGTTTTCCAAAGTAGGGACCCTGAGAGATTTTGTATAGGAGGATATCTTCTTTGTAAAAATAGAAAGCCACAGAATGCAATGGAATGTTTGCAATGGAGTAGAATCTTCTGGAATCGCGTGGAATGTCATGGGAATTGATGCAATATTCTGCTCCTGAATGGATTGAAAGAAATTGGGCCTTCTTTTTCAGATTGGAATGCAATGGAATGTGGTGGAATGTTGCCCAATGGAGTGCAATGCTTTTTTACTGAGGGGGAAGTGGTGTTATGTGACGGAGCAGAGAGTTCCTGGGTTGTTTGGATAAGAATGCTTCCTACTTTGCCGCAATGGAACTCAGTAGAACTTGTTGGATTGTTGGGGAATAGAGTAGAATCCTGTGGAATGTAGAGGAATGGCATGTGAAGTGACACAATACGGAGTTGCTGAATTGTTTGGAACCAAATGGAGCTTTCTCTGGCAGAATGGAACGCAGTAGAACGTGGTATAATGTTGTGGAATGGAGGGCAATTTTGTGGAATGAAGTGGAATCGGCTGTAATATGAAAATAAAGGTCTCCAGACTGGTTTGGAAACAAATGGTGCCCATTTTGCCGGAGTGTAAAGCAGATGAATGTGCCGGTATGCTGGGAAATGGAGTAAAATATAGTGGAATTTAGCGGAATGGAGTGTATTTTGATGCCACAGAGTGTTACAAATTATTTCGGAAATGAATGGATCCTTCCTTGAGAGAACAGAGCGCTATAGAACGTGGTGGAATTTTGAGGAGTTCAGTGCAATTTTGTATATTGGTGTAGAATCGCGTGTTTCTGAGTGTTTGCAATGGAGTAGAATCTTGTGGGATGGCATGTGAATTGACACAGTAGGCTGTCCCTGAATGTCTTGGAAGCAATGGGGCCTTCTTTTACACAATGTAATGCAATTTAATGTGGTGGAATGTTGCCCAATGGAGTGCAATGCTGTTTTATTGAGTAGAAAGTGGTTTTCTGTGATGCAACAGAGAGTTCCTGGGTTGTTTGGGTTGCTTGATAAGAATGCTTCCTACTTTGTCAAAATGGAACTCAGTAGAACTTGCTGGATTGTTGGGGAATAGAGTAGAATATTGTGGAATTGGGAGAAATGGCTTGCGAAGTGACACAACATGAAGTTCTTGGATTTCTTGGAACCAAATGCAGCTTTCTTTGGCAGAATGGAACGCAATAGAACGTGGTATAATGTTGTCTAATGGAGGGCAATGTTGTGGAATGGAGTGGAATCGGCTGTAATGTGACATAATAAATGTCTCCAGACTTGTTTGGAAGCGAATGGTGCCTCCTTTGCCGGAGAGTAAAGCAAATGAATGTGCTGGCATATTGGGGAATGGAGTGAAATGTTGTGGAATGGAGCAGAATGTAGTGTTATGTTATGCCATAGAGTGTTACAGATTGTTTTGGAAACGAATGGGGCCTTCTTTGAAACAACAGAACGCTATAGAACGTGGTGGAATTTTGTGGAGTTCAGTGCAATTTTGTAGATTCGTGTAGAATCGAGTGTACTGTGAAACAATATAGATGTCCTGAGTGGTCTCGAAGCAAATGCAGCTCTCCTGGGTGGAATGGAATGCCACAGAACATGGTGAGATGTTCAGGAAAGGCGTGCAATGTTAAATGGACTGGAATAGTGCATAATGTGATGCAGTAGAGTGTTCCTCATTCTTTTGGAAAGGAACGGAGCCTTATTTGAAAGAATGGAATGCAATATAACGTGGTGAAATTTTGTAGAATCTTGTAGAATGTAGTGGAATTTCATTTGATATGATGCAACAGACCGTCCTTAAAGGGTGGGAAGAGAATGGAGTCTGCTTTGTAGGAATGGAATGGAAAAGACTACAGTGGAATGTAGCTAAATGAAGTGAAGAGTTGTGGAATGCAGTGTAATGTAATGTAATGTAATCTGATGCAAGAGACAGTTCCTGATTGTTTGGGATAAGAGTGGAGCCTTCCTTTGCAGAATGGAACACGATTGAACACGGTGGAGTGCTGGGGTATGGAGTGCAATGCTGTGGAATTGTGTTGAATCTATTGTAATGTGACGCAATAAAGGGTTCCCTAGTGATTTGGAAGCGAATGCAACCTTGCTGGATGGAATCAAACATAATAGAACGTGGTGGAATGTTGCGCAATGGAGAGGAAGGTTGTGAAATTGAGTATAATGGTGTGAAATGTGATCTGTAGAGGGATACTGAGTGATTTTGTAGAGAACGGTGTGTTCTTTATAACAATGGAGTGCCATAGGATGCATTAGAATGTTTTGAAGGGAGAAGAATCTTGTGGAATCGTGTGGAATGTCATGTGAATTGACGCAATTCGCTGTTCCTGAATTGTTTGGAAGCAATGGGCCCTTCTTATACAGAAGGGAATGCAAAGGAATGTGGCGGAATGTTGCCCAATGGAGTGCAATTAAGTTTTATTGAGTGGAATGTGGTGTTATGTGATGCAATAGGGAGTCCTGAGTTGTTTGGATGAAAAGGCTTCCTACTTTTTCACAATGGAACTCAGTAGAACTTGTTGGATTGTTAGGGAACAGAGTAGAATCTTGTGGAATGGAGAGGAATGGCATTTGAAGAGACACAATACGAAGTTCGTGAATTGCTTGGAACCATATTTAGCTTTCTTTGGCAGAATTAAAAGCAATAGAACGTGGTATAATATTGTGGAATGAAGGGCAATGTTCTGTAATCTAGTGGAATCTGCTGTATTGTGACATAATAAAGGTCTCCAGAGTGGTTTGGAAGCGAATGGTTCCTCCTTTGGCACAGTGTAAAGCAAATGAATGTGCTGGCGTATTTGGGCATGGAGTAAAATGTTGTGGAATGGAGCGGAATGGAGTGTCACGTGATGCCATAGAGTGTTAAAGATCGTTTTGGAAAAGAACGCAGCCTTCTTTGACAGAACAGAACGCTACCGAACGTGGTGGAATTTTGTGGAGTGCAGTGCAATTTTTTAGATTGGTGTAGAATCGCATATAATGTGACACAATATAGAGTTCTTGAGTGGTCTCGAAGCTAATGGAGCTCTCTTGTAATTGATGGAAAGCTACAGGACACAATGAGATGTTGACAAATGGAGTGCTATGCTGCAAAATCGACTGGAATCGTGCGTAATGCGACGCAGTGGAGAGTTCCTCGTTGTTTTGGAAAGGAACGGAGCCTTATTTGACAGAATGGAATGCAATATAACGTGGTTTAGTTTAGTAGAATCTTGAAGAATGGAGTGGAATGGCATTTGATGTGATGCAATAGACCGTCCTTAATGCGCTGGAAGTGAATCGATGTTTCTTTGTAGGAATGGAATGCAAAAGAATACAGTGGAATGTAGCAAAAGGAAGTGGAGAGCTGTGGAATGCAGTGTAATCGGGTGTAATGTGACGCAAGAGACGGTTCCTGATTGGGAAAAGAGTGGAGCATTCTTTTGTTGAATGGAACACGATAGAACACGGTGGATTGCTGGGGTCTGGAGTGTAATGTTGTGGAGCGGTGTTGAATCCGTTGTAATGTGATGCAATATAGGGTTCCCTAGTGATTTGGAAGCAAATGCAGCCCTGGTGGTTGGAAGGAAACGTAATAGAATGCGGTGAAATGTTGCAGAATAGAGTGGAAGGTTGTGAAATGGTTTCTAATTGGGTGTAATGTGTTCCAAAGTAGGGATGCTGAGAGATTTTGTATAGGAGGATATCTTCTCTGTAAAAATAGAAAGCCACAGAATGCAATGGTATGTTTGCAATGGAGGAGAATCTTCTGGAATCGTGTGGAATGTCATGGGAATTGATGCAATAGGCTGCTCCTGAATGGATTGAAAGAAACTGGGCCTTGTTTTACAGAATGGAGTGCAATGGAATGTGGTGGAATGTTGCCCAATGGAGTGCAATGCTTTTTTACTGAGGGGGAAGTGGTGTTATGTGACGGAGCAGAGAGTTCCTGGGTTGTTTGGATAAGAATGCTTCCTACTTTGTCGCAATGGAACTCAGTAGAACTTGTTGGATTGTTGGGGAATAGAGTAGAATCCTGTGGAATGTAGAGGAATTTCATGTGAAGTGACACAATACGGAGTTGCTGAATTGCTTGGAACGAAATGGAGCTTTCTCTGGCAGAATGGAACGCAGTAGAACGTGGTATAATGTTGTGGAATGGAGGGCAATGTTGTGGAATGAAGTGGAATCGGCTCTAACATGAAAGTAAAGGTCTCCAGACTGGTTTGGAAACACATGGTGCCTACATTGCCGGAGTGTAAAGCAGATGAATGTGCCGGCATACTGGGAAATGGAGTAAAATATAGTGGAATTTAGCGGAATGGAGTGTATTTTGATGCCACAGAGTGTTACAAATTATTTCGGAAATGAATGGATCCTTCCTTGAGAGAACAGAGCGCTATAGAACGTGGTGGAATTTTGAGGAGTTCAGTGCAATTTTCTATATTGGTGTAGAATCGCGTGTTTCTGAGTGTTTGCAATGGAGTAGAATCTTGTGGGATGGCATGTGAATTGACACAGTAGGCTGTCCCTGAATGTCTTGGAAGCAATGGGGCCTTCTTTTACACAATGTAATGCAATTTAATGTGGTGGAATGTTGCCCAATGGAGTGCAATGCTGTTTTATTGAGTAGAAAGTGGTTTTCTGTGATGCAACAGAGAGTTCCTGGGTTGTTTGGGTTGCTTGATAAGAATGCTTCCTACTTTGTCAAAATGGAACTCAGTAGAACTTGCTGGATTGTTGGGGAATAGAGTAGAATATTGTGGAATTGGGAGAAATGGCTTGCGAAGTGACACAACATGAAGTTCTTGGATTTCTTGGAACCAAATGCAGCTTTCTTTGGCAGAATGGAACGCAATAGAACGTGGTATAATGTTGTCTAATGGAGGGCAATGTTGTGGAATGGAGTGGAATCGGCTGTAATGTGACATAATAAATGTCTCCAGACTTCTTTGGAAGCGAATGGTGCCTCCTTTGCCGGAGAGTAAAGCAAATGAATGTGCTGGCATATTGGGGAATGGAGTGAAATGTTGTGGAATGGAGCAGAATGTAGTGTTATGTTATGCCATAGAGTGTTTCAGATTGTTTTGGAAACGAATGGGGCCTTCTTTGAAACAACAGAACGCTATAGAACGTGGTGGAATTTTGTGGAGTTCAGTGCAATTTTGTAGATTCGTGTAGAATCGAGTGTACTGTGAAACAATATAGATGTCCTGAGTGGTCTCGAAGCAAATGCAGCTCTCCTGGGTGGAATGGAATGCCACAGAACATGGTGAGATGTTCAGGAAAGGCGTGCAATGTTAAATGGTCTGGAATAGTGCATAATGTGATGCAGTAGAGTGTTCCTCATTCTTTTGGAAAGGAACGGAGCCTTATTTGAAAGAATGGAATGCAATATAACGTGGTGAAATTTTGTAGAATCTTGTAGAATGTAGTGGAATTTCATTTGATATGATGCAACAGACCGTCCTTAAAGGGTGGGAAGAGAATGGAGTCTTCTTTGTAGGAATGGAATGGAAAAGACTACAGTGGAATGTAGCTAAATGAAGTGAAGAGTTGTGGAATGCAGTGTAATGTAATGTAATGTAATCTGATGCAAGAGACAGTTCCTGATTGTTTGGGATAAGAGTGGAGCCTTCCTTTGCAGAATGGAACACGATTGAACACGGTGGAGTGCTGGGGTATGGAGTGCAATGCTGTGGAATTGTGTTGAATCCACTGTAATGTGACGCAATAAAGGGTTCCCTAGTGATTTGGAAGCGAATGCAACCTTGCTGGATGGAATCAAACGTAATAGAACGTGGTGGAATGTTGCGCAATAGAGAGGAAGGTTGTGAAGTTGAGTATAATGGTGTGAAATGTGATCTGTAGAGGGATACTGAGTGATTTTGTAGAGAACGGTGTGTTCTTTATAACAATGGAGTGCCATAGGATGCATTAGAATGTTTTGAAGGGAGAAGAATCTTGTGGAATCGTGTGGAATGTCATGTGAATTGACGGAATAGGCTGTTCCTGAATTGTTTGGAAGCAATGGGCCCTTCTTATAAAGAAGGGAATGCAAAGGAATGTGGTGGAATGTTGCCCAATGGAGTGCAATTAAGTTTTATTGAGTGGAATGTGGTGTTATGTGATGCAATAGGGAGTCCTGAGTTGTTTGGATGAAAAGGCTTCCTACTTTTTCACAATGGAACTCAGTAGAACTTGTTGGATTGTTAGGGAACAGAGTAGAATCTTGTGGAATGGAGAGGAATGGCATTTGAAGAGACACAATACGAAGTTCGTGAATTGCTTGGAACCATATTTAGCTTTCTTTGGCAGAATTAAAAGCAATAGAACGTGGTATAATATTGTGGAATGAAGGGCAATGTTCTGTAATCTAGTGGAATCTGCTGTATTGTGACATAATACTGGTCTCCAGAGTGGTTTGGAAGCGAATGGTTCCTCCTTTGGCACAGTGTAAAGCAAATGAATGTGCTGGCGTATTTGGGAATGGAGTAAAATGTTGTGGAATGGAGCGGAATGGAGTGTCACGTGATGCCATAGAGTGTTAAAGATCGTTTTGGAAAAGAACGCAGCCTTCTTTGACAGAACAGAACGCTACCGAACGTGGTGGAATTTTGTGGAGTGCAGTGCAATTTTTTAGATTGGTGTAGAATCGCATATAATGTGACACAATATAGAGTTCTTGAGTGGTCTCGAAGCTAATGGAGCTCTCTTGTAATTGATGGAAAGCTACAGGACACAATGAGATGTTGACAAATGGAGTGCTATGCTGCAAAATCGACTGGAATCGTGCGTAATGCGACGCAGTGGAGAGTTCCTCGTTGTTTTGGAAAGGAACGGAGCCTTATTTGACAGAATGGAATGCAATATAACGTGGTTTAGTTTAGTAGAATCTTGAAGAATGGAGTGGAATGGCATTTGATGTGATGCAATAGACCGTCCTTAATGCGCTGGAAGTGAATCGATGTTTCTTTGTAGGAATGGAATGCAAAAGAATACAGTGGAATGTAGCCAAAAGAAGTGGAGAGCTGTGGAATGCAGTGTAATCGGGTGTAATGTGACGCAAGAGACGGTTCCTGATTGGGAAAAGAGTGGAGCATTCTTTTGTAGAATGGAACACGATAGAACACGGTGGATTGCTGGGGTCTGGAGTGTAATGTTGTGGAGTGGTGTTGAATCCGTTGTAATGTGATGCAATATAGGGTTCCCTAGTGATTTGGAAGCAAATGCAGCCCTGGTGGATGGAAGCAAACGTAATAGAATGTGGTGAAATGTTGCAGAATAGAGTGGAAGGTGGTGAAATGGTTTCTAATGGGGAGTAATGTTTTCCAAAGTAGGGACCCTGAGAGATTTTGTATAGGAGGATATCTTCTTTGTAAAAATAGAAAGCCACAGAATGCAATGGAATGTTTGCAATGGAGTAGAATCTTCTGGAATCGTGTGGAATGTCATGGGAATTGATGCAATATTCTGCTCCTGAATGGATTGAAAGAAATTGGGCCTTCTTTTTCAGATTGGAATGCAATGGAATGTGGTGGAATGTTGCCCAATGGAGTGCAATGCTTTTTTACTGAGGGGGAAGTGGTGTTATGTGACGGAGCAGAGAGTTCCTGGGTTGTTTGGATAAGAATGCTTCCTACTTTGCCGCAATGGAACTCAGTAGAACTTGTTGGATTGTTGGGGAATAGAGTAGAATCCTGTGGAATGTAGAGGAATGGCATGTGAAGTGACACAATACGGAGTTGCTGAATTGTTTGGAACCAAATGGAGCTTTCTCTGGCAGAATGGAACGCAGTAGAACGTGGTATAATGTTGTGGAATGGAGGGCAATTTTGTGGAATGAAGTGGAATCGGCTGTAATATGAAAATAAAGGTCTCCAGACTGGTTTGGAAACAAATGGTGCCCCTTTTGCCGGAGTGTAAAGCAGATGAATGTGCCGGTATGCTGGGAAATGGAGTAAAATATAGTGGAATTTAGCGGAATGGAGTGTATTTTGATGCCACAGAGTGTTACAAATTATTTCGGAAATGAATGGATCCTTCCTTGAGAGAACAGAGCGCTATAGAACGTGGTGGAATTTTGAGGAGTTCAGTGCAATTTTGTATATTGGTGTAGAATCGCGTGTTTCTGAGTGTTTGCAATGGAGTAGAATCTTGTGGGATGGCATGTGAATTGACACAGTAGGCTGTCCCTGAATGTCTTGGAAGCAATGGGGCCTTCTTTTACACAATGTCATGCAATTTAATGTGGTGGAATGTTGCCCAATGGAGTGCAATGCTGTTTTATTGAGTAGAAAGTGGTTTTCTGTGATGCAACAGAGAGTTCCTGGGTTGTTTGGGTTGCTTGATAAGAATGCTTCCTACTTTGTCAAAATGGAACTCAGTAGAACTTGCTGGATTGTTGGGGAATAGAGTAGAATATTGTGGAATTGGGAGAAATGGCTTGCGAAGTGACACAACATGAAGTTCTTGGATTTCTTGGAACCAAATGCAGCTTTCTTTGGCAGAATGGAACGCAATAGAACGTGGTATAATGTTGTCTAATGGAGGGCAATGTTGTGGAATGGAGTGGAATCGGCTGTAATGTGACATAATAAATGTCTCCAGACTTGTTTGGAAGCGAATGGTGCCTCCTTTGCCGGAGAGTAAAGCAAATGAATGTGCTGGCATATTGGGGAATGGAGTGAAATGTTGTGGAATGGAGCAGAATGTAGTGTTATGTTATGCCATAGAGTGTTTCAGATTGTTTTGGAAACGAATGGGGCCTTCTTTGAAACAACAGAACGCTATAGAACGTGGTGGAATTTTGTGGAGTTCAGTGAAATTTTGTAGATTCGTGTAGAATCGAGTGTACTGTGAAACAATATAGATGTCCTGAGTGGTCTCGAAGCAAATGCAGCTCTCCTGGGTGGAATGGAATGCCACAGAACATGGTGAGATGTTCAGGAAAGGCGTGCAATGTTAAATGGACTGGAATAGTGCATAATGTGATGCAGTAGAGTGTTCCTCATTCTTTTGGAAAGGAACGGAGCCTTATTTGAAAGAATGGAATGCAATATAACGTGGTGAAATTTTGTAGAATCTTGTAGAATGTAGTGGAATTTCATTTGATATGATGCAACAGACCGTCCTTAAAGGGTGGGAAGAGAATGGAGTCTTCTTTGTAGGAATGGAATGGAAAAGACTACAGTGGAATGTAGCTAAATGAAGTGAAGAGTTGTGGAATGCAGTGTAATGTAATGTAATGTAATCTGATGCAAGAGACAGTTCCTGATTGTTTGGGATAAGAGTGGAGCCTTCCTTTGCAGAATGGAACACGATTGAACACGGTGGAGTGCTGGGGTATGGAGTGCAATGCTGTGGAATTGTGTTGAATCCACTGTAATGTGACGCAATAAAGGGTTCCCTAGTGATTTGGAAGCGAATGCAACCTTGCTGGATGGAATCAAACGTAATAGAACGTGGTGGAATGTTGCGCAATAGAGAGGAAGGTTGTGAAGTTGAGTATAATGGTGTGAAATGTGATCTGTAGAGGGATACTGAGTGATTTTGTAGAGAACGGTGTGTTCTTTATAACAATGGAGTGCCATAGGATGCATTAGAATGTTTTGAAGGGAGAAGAATCTTGTGGAATCGTGTGGAATGTCATGTGAATTGACGGAATAGGCTGTTCCTGAATTGTTTGGAAGCAATGGGCCCTTCTTATAAAGAAGGGAATGCAAAGGAATGTGGTGGAATGTTGCCCAATGGAGTGCAATTAAGTTTTATTGAGTGGAATGTGGTGTTATGTGATGCAATAGGGAGTCCTGAGTTGTTTGGATGAAAAGGCTTCCTACTTTTTCACAATGGAACTCAGTAGAACTTGTTGGATTGTTAGGGAACAGAGTAGAATCTTGTGGAATGGAGAGGAATGGCATTTGAAGAGACACAATACGAAGTTCGTGAATTGCTTGGAACCATATTTAGCTTTCTTTGGCAGAATTAAAAGCAATAGAACGTGGTATAATATTGTGGAATGAAGGGCAATGTTCTGTAATCTAGTGGAATCTGCTGTATTGTGACATAATACTGGTCTCCAGAGTGGTTTGGAAGCGAATGGTTCCTCCTTTGGCACAGTGTAAAGCAAATGAATGTGCTGGCGTATTTGGGAATGGAGTAAAATGTTGTGGAATGGAGCGGAATGGAGTGTCACGTGATGCCATAGAGTGTTAAAGATCGTTTTGGAAAAGAACGCAGCCTTCTTTGACAGAACAGAACGCTACCGAACGTGGTGGAATTTTGTGGAGTGCAGTGCAATTTTTTAGATTGGTGTAGAATCGCATATAATGTGACACAATATAGAGTTCTTGAGTGGTCTCGAAGCTAATGGAGCTCTCTTGTAATTGATGGAAAGCTACAGGACACAATGAGATGTTGACAAATGGAGTGCTATGCTGCAAAATCGACTGGAATCGTGCGTAATGCGACGCAGTGGAGAGTTCCTCGTTGTTTTGGAAAGGAACGGAGCCTTATTTGACAGAATGGAATGCAATATAACGTGGTTTAGTTTAGTAGAATCTTGAAGAATGGAGTGGAATGGCATTTGATGTGATGCAATAGACCGTCCTTAATGCGCTGGAAGTGAATCGATGTTTCTTTGTAGGAATGGAATGCAAAAGAATACAGTGGAATGTAGCCAAAGGAAGTGGAGAGCTGTGGAATGCAGTGTAATCGGGTGTAATGTGACGCAAGAGACGGTTCCTGATTGGGAAAAGAGTGGAGCATTCTTTTGTAGAATGGAACACGATAGAACACGGTGGATTGCTGGGGTCTGGAGTGTAATGTTGTGGAGTGGTGTTGAATCCGTTGTAATGTGATGCAATATAGGGTTCCCTAGTGATTTGGAAGCAAATGCAGCCCTGGTGGATGGAAGCAAACGTAATAGAATGCGGTGAAATGTTGCAGAATAGAGTGGAAGGTGGTGAAATGGTTTCTAATGGGGAGTAATGTTTTCCAAAGTAGGGACCCTGAGAGATTTTGTATAGGAGGATATCTTCTTTGTAAAAATAGAAAGCCACAGAATGCAATGGAATGTTTGCAATGGAGTAGAATCTTCTGGAATCGTGTGGAATGTCATGGGAATTGATGCAATATTCTGCTCCTGAATGGATTGAAAGAAATTGGGCCTTCTTTTTCAGATTGGAATGCAATGGAATGTGGTGGAATGTTGCCCAATGGAGTGCAATGCTTTTTTACTGAGGGGGAAGTGGTGTTATGTGACGGAGCAGAGAGTTCCTGGGTTGTTTGGATAAGAATGCTTCCTACTTTGCCGCAATGGAACTCAGTAGAACTTGTTGGATTGTTGGGGAATAGAGTAGAATCCTGTGGAATGTAGAGGAATGGCATGTGAAGTGACACAATACGGAGTTGCTGAATTGTTTGGAACCAAATGGAGCTTTCTCTGGCAGAATGGAACGCAGTAGAACGTGGTATAATGTTGTGGAATGGAGGGCAATTTTGTGGAATGAAGTGGAATCGGCTGTAATATGAAAATAAAGGTCTCCAGACTGGTTTGGAAACAAATGGTGCCCCTTTTGCCGGAGTGTAAAGCAGATGAATGTGCCGGTATGCTGGGAAATGGAGTAAAATATAGTGGAATTTAGCGGAATGGAGTGTATTTTGATGCCACAGAGTGTTACAAATTATTTCGGAAATGAATGGATCCTTCCTTGAGAGAACAGAGCGCTATAGAACGTGGTGGAATTTTGAGGAGTTCAGTGCAATTTTGTATATTGGTGTAGAATCGCGTGTTTCTGAGTGTTTGCAATGGAGTAGAATCTTGTGGGATGGCATGTGAATTGACACAGTAGGCTGTCCCTGAATGTCTTGGAAGCAATGGGGCCTTCTTTTACACAATGTCATGCAATTTAATGTGGTGGAATGTTGCCCAATGGAGTGCAATGCTGTTTTATTGAGTAGAAAGTGGTTTTCTGTGATGCAACAGAGAGTTCCTGGGTTGTTTGGGTTGCTTGATAAGAATGCTTCCTACTTTGTCAAAATGGAACTCAGTAGAACTTGCTGGATTGTTGGGGAATAGAGTAGAATATTGTGGAATTGGGAGAAATGGCTTGCGAAGTGACACAACATGAAGTTCTTGGATTTCTTGGAACCAAATGCAGCTTTCTTTGGCAGAATGGAACGCAATAGAACGTGGTATAATGTTGTCTAATGGAGGGCAATGTTGTGGAATGGAGTGGAATCGGCTGTAATGTGACATAATAAATGTCTCCAGACTTGTTTGGAAGCGAATGGTGCCTCCTTTGCCGGAGAGTAAAGCAAATGAATGTGCTGGCATATTGGGGAATGGAGTGAAATGTTGTGGAATGGAGCAGAATGTAGTGTTATGTTATGCCATAGAGTGTTTCAGATTGTTTTGGAAACGAATGGGGCCTTCTTTGAAACAACAGAACGCTATAGAACGTGGTGGAATTTTGTGGAGTTCAGTGAAATTTTGTAGATTCGTGTAGAATCGAGTGTACTGTGAAACAATATAGATGTCCTGAGTGGTCTCGAAGCAAATGCAGCTCTCCTGGGTGGAATGGAATGCCACAGAACATGGTGAGATGTTCAGGAAAGGCGTGCAATGTTAAATGGACTGGAATAGTGCATAATGTGATGCAGTAGAGTGTTCCTCATTCTTTTGGAAAGGAACGGAGCCTTATTTGAAAGAATGGAATGCAATATAACGTGGTGAAATTTTGTAGAATCTTGTAGAATGTAGTGGAATTTCATTTGATATGATGCAACAGACCGTCCTTAAAGGGTGGGAAGAGAATGGAGTCTTCTTTGTAGGAATGGAATGGAAAAGACTACAGTGGAATGTAGCTAAATGAAGTGAAGAGTTGTGGAATGCAGTGTAATGTAATGTAATGTAATCTGATGCAAGAGACAGTTCCTGATTGTTTGGGATAAGAGTGGAGCCTTCCTTTGCAGAATGGAACACGATTGAACACGGTGGAGTGCTGGGGTATGGAGTGCAATGCTGTGGAATTGTGTTGAATCTATTGTAATGTGACGCAATAAAGGGTTCCCTAGTGATTTGGAAGCGAATGCAACCTTGCTGGATGGAATCAAACGTAATAGAACGTGGTGGAATGTTGCGCAATAGAGAGGAAGGTTGTGAAGTTGAGTATAATGGTGTGAAATGTGATCTGTAGAGGGATACTGAGTGATTTTGTAGAGAACGGTGTGTTCTTTATAACAATGGAGTGCCATAGGATGCATTAGAATGTTTTGAAGGGAGAAGAATCTTGTGGAATCGTGTGGAATGTCATGTGAATTGACGGAATAGGCTGTTCCTGAATTGTTTGGAAGCAATGGGCCCTTCTTATAAAGAAGGGAATGCAAAGGAATGTGGTGGAATGTTGCCCAATGGAGTGCAATTAAGTTTTATTGAGTGGAATGTGGTGTTATGTGATGCAATAGGGAGTCCTGAGTTGTTTGGATGAAAAGGCTTCCTACTTTTTCACAATGGAACTCAGTAGAACTTGTTGGATTGTTAGGGAACAGAGTAGAATCTTGTGGAATGGAGAGGAATGGCATTTGAAGAGACACAATACGAAGTTCGTGAATTGCTTGGAACCATATTTAGCTATCTTTGGCAGAATTAAAAGCAATAGAACGTGGTATAATATTGTGGAATGAAGGGCAATGTTCTGTAATCTAGTGGAATCTGCTGTATTGTGACATAATAAAGGTCTCCAGAGTGGTTTGGAAGCGAATGGTTCCCCCTTTGGCACAGTGTAAAGCAAATGAATGTGCTGGCGTATTTGGGAATGGAGTAAAATGTTGTGGAATGGAGCGGAATGGAGTGTCACGTGATGCCATAGAGTGTTAAAGATCGTTTTGGAAAAGAACGCAGCCTTCTTTGACAGAACAGAACGCTACCGAACGTGGTGGAATTTTGTGGAGTGCAGTGCAATTTTTTAGATTGGTGTAGAATCGCATATAATGTGACACAATATAGAGTTCTTGAGTGGTCTCGAAGCTAATGGAGCTCTCTTGTAATTGATGGAAAGCTACAGGACACAATGAGATGTTGACAAATGGAGTGCTATGCTGCAAAATCGACTGGAATCGTGCGTAATGCGACGCAGTGGAGAGTTCCTCGTTGTTTTGGAAAGGAACGGAGCCTTATTTGACAGAATGGAATGCAATATAACGTGGTTTAGTTTAGTAGAATCTTGAAGAATGGAGTGGAATGGCATTTGATGTGATGCAATAGACCGTCCTTAATGCGCTGGAAGTGAATCGATGTTTCTTTGTAGGAATGGAATGCAAAAGAATACAGTGGAATGTAGCAAAAGGAAGTGGAGAGCTGTGGAATGCAGTGTAATCGGGTGTAATGTGACGCAAGAGACGGTTCCTGATTGGGAAAAGAGTGGAGCATTCTTTTGTAGAATGGAACACGATAGAACACGGTGGATTGCTGGGGTCTGGAGTGTAATGTTGTGGAGTGGTGTTGAATCCGTTGTAATGTGATGCAATATAGGGTTCCCTAGTGATTTGGAAGCAAATGCAGCCCTGGTGGATGGAAGCAAACGTAATAGAATGCGGTGAAATGTTGCAGAATAGAGTGGAAGGTGGTGAAATGGTTTCTAATGGGGAGTAATGTTTTCCAAAGTAGGGACCCTGAGAGATTTTGTATAGGAGGATATCTTCTTTGTAAAAATAGAAAGCCACAGAATGCAATGGAATGTTTGCAATGGAGTAGAATCTTCTGGAATCGTGTGGAATGTCATGGGAATTGATGCAATATTCTGCTCCTGAATGGATTGAAAGAAATTGGGCCTTCTTTTTCAGATTGGAATGCAATGGAATGTGGTGGAATGTTGCCCAATGGAGTGCAATGCTTTTTTACTGAGGGGGAAGTGGTGTTATGTGACGGAGCAGAGAGTTCCTGGGTTGTTTGGATAAGAATGCTTCCTACTTTGTCGCAATGGAACTCAGTAGAACTTGTTGGATTGTTGGGGAATAGAGTAGAATCCTGTGGAATGTAGAGGAATTTCATGTGAAGTGACACAATACGGAGTTGCTGAATTGCTTGGAACGAAATGGAGCTTTCTCTGGCAGAATGGAACGCAGTAGAACGTGGTATAATGTTGTGGAATGGAGGGCAATGTTGTGGAATGAAGTGGAATCGGCTCTAACATGAAAGTAAAGGTCTCCAGACTGGTTTGGAAACACATGGTGCCTACATTGCCGGAGTGTAAAGCAGATGAATGTGCCGGCATACTGGGAAATGGAGTAAAATATAGTGGAATTTAGCGGAATGGAGTGTATTTTGATGCCACAGAGTGTTACAAATTATTTCGGAAATGAATGGATCCTTCCTTGAGAGAACAGAGCGCTATAGAACGTGGTGGAATTTTGAGGAGTTCAGTGCAATTTTCTATATTGGTGTAGAATCGCGTGTTTCTGAGTGTTTGCAATGGAGTAGAATCTTGTGGGATGGCATGTGAATTGACACAGTAGGCTGTCCCTGAATGTCTTGGAAGCAATGGGGCCTTCTTTTACACAATGTAATGCAATTTAATGTGGTGGAATGTTGCCCAATGGAGTGCAATGCTGTTTTATTGAGTAGAAAGTGGTTTTCTGTGATGCAACAGAGAGTTCCTGGGTTGTTTGGGTTGCTTGATAAGAATGCTTCCTACTTTGTCAAAATGGAACTCAGTAGAACTTGCTGGATTGTTGGGGAATAGAGTAGAATATTGTGGAATTGGGAGAAATGGCTTGCGAAGTGACACAACATGAAGTTCTTGGATTTCTTGGAACCAAATGCAGCTTTCTTTGGCAGAATGGAACGCAATAGAACGTGGTATAATGTTGTCTAATGGAGGGCAATGTTGTGGAATGGAGTGGAATCGGCTGTAATGTGACATAATAAATGTCTCCAGACTTGTTTGGAAGCGAATGGTGCCTCCTTTGCCGGAGAGTAAAGCAAATGAATGTGCTGGCATATTGGGGAATGGAGTGAAATGTTGTGGAATGGAGCAGAATGTAGTGTTATGTTATGCCATAGAGTGTTTCAGATTGTTTTGGAAACGAATGGGGCCTTCTTTGAAACAACAGAACGCTATAGAACGTGGTGGAATTTTGTGGAGTTCAGTGCAATTTTGTAGATTCGTGTAGAATCGAGTGTACTGTGAAACAATATAGATGTCCTGAGTGGTCTCGAAGCAAATGCAGCTCTCCTGGGTGGAATGGAATGCCACAGAACATGGTGAGATGTTCAGGAAAGGCGTGCAATGTTAAATGGACTGGAATAGTGCATAATGTGATGCAGTAGAGTGTTCCTCATTCTTTTGGAAAGGAACGGAGCCTTATTTGAAAGAATGGAATGCAATATAACGTGGTGAAATTTTGTAGAATCTTGTAGAATGTAGTGGAATTTCATTTAATATGATGCAACAGACCGTCCTTAAAGGGTGGGAAGAGAATGGAGTCTGCTTTGTAGGAATGGAATGGAAAAGACTACAGTGGAATGTAGCTAAATGAAGTGAAGAGTTGTGGAATGCAGTGTAATGTAATGTAATGTAATCTGATGCAAGAGACAGTTCCTGATTGTTTGGGATAAGAGTGGAGCCTTCCTTTGCAGAATGGAACACGATTGAACACGGTGGAGTGCTGGGGTATGGAGTGCAATGCTGTGGAATTGTGTTGAATCCATTGTAATGTGACGCAATAAAGGGTTCCCTAGTGATTTGGAAGCGAATGCAACCTTGCTGGATGGAATCAAACATAATAGAACGTGGTGGAATGTTGCGCAATGGAGAGGAAGGTTGTGAAATTGAGTATAATGGTGTGAAATGTGATCTGTAGAGGGATACTGAGTGATTTTGTAGAGAACGGTGTGTTCTTTATAACAATGGAGTGCCATAGGATGCATTAGAATGTTTTGAAGGGAGAAGAATCTTGTGGAATCGTGTGGAATGTCATGTGAATTGACGCAATTCGCTGTTCCTGAATTGTTTGGAAGCAATGGGCCCTTCTTATACAGAAGGGAATGCAAAGGAATGTGGTGGAATGTTGCCCAATGGAGTGCAATTAAGTTTTATTGAGTGGAATGTGGTGTTATGTGATGCAATAGGGAGTCCTGAGTTGTTTGGATGAAAAGGCTTCCTACTTTTTCTCAATGGAACTCAGTAGAACTTGTTGGATTGTTAGGGAACAGAGTAGAATCTTGTGGAATGGAGAGGAATGGCATTTGAAGAGACACAATACGAAGTTCGTGAATTGCTTGGAACCATATTTAGCTTTCTTTGGCAGAATTAAAAGCAATAGAACGTGGTATAATATTGTGGAATGAAGGGCAATGTTCTGTAATCTAGTGGAATCTGCTGTATTGTGACATAATACTGGTCTCCAGAGTGGTTTGGAAGCGAATGGTTCCTCCTTTGGCACAGTGTAAAGCAAATGAATGTGCTGGCGTATTTGGGAATGGAGTAAAATGTTGTGGAATGGAGCGGAATGGAGTGTCACGTGATGCCATAGAGTGTTAAAGATCGTTTTGGAAAAGAACGCAGCCTTCTTTGACAGAACAGAACGCTACCGAACGTGGTGGAATTTTGTGGAGTGCAGTGCAATTTTTTAGATTGGTGTAGAATCGCATATAATGTGACACAATATAGAGTTCTTGAGTGGTCTCGAAGCTAATGGAGCTCTCTTGTAATTGATGGAAAGCTACAGGACACAATGAGATGTTGACAAATGGAGTGCTATGCTGCAAAATCGACTGGAATCGTGCGTAATGCGACGCAGTGGAGAGTTCCTCGTTGTTTTGGAAAGGAACGGAGCCTTATTTGACAGAATGGAATGCAATATAACGTGGTTTAGTTTAGTAGAATCTTGAAGAATGGAGTGGAATGGCATTTGATGTGATGCAATAGACCGTCCTTAATGCGCTGGAAGTGAATCGATGTTTCTTTGTAGGAATGGAATGCAAAAGAATACAGTGGAATGTAGCAAAAGGAAGTGGAGAGCTGTGGAATGCAGTGTAATCGGGTGTAATGTGACGCAAGAGACGGTTCCTGATTGGGAAAAGAGTGGAGCATTCTTTTGTAGAATGGAACACGATAGAACACGGTGGATTGCTGGGGTCTGGAGTGTAATGTTGTGGAGTGGTGTTGAATCCGTTGTAATGTGATGCAATATAGGGTTCCCTAGTGATTTGGAAGCAAATGCAGCCCTGGTGGATGGAAGCAAACGTAATAGAATGCGGTGAAATGTTGCAGAATAGAGTGGAAGGTGGTGAAATGGTTTCTAATGGGGAGTAATGTTTTCCAAAGTAGGGACCCTGAGAGATTTTGTATAGGAGGATATCTTCTTTGTAAAAATAGAAAGCCACAGAATGCAATGGAATGTTTGCAATGGAGTAGAATCTTCTGGAATCGTGTGGAATGTCATGGGAATTGATGCAATATTCTGCTCCTGAATGGATTGAAAGAAATTGGGCCTTCTTTTTCAGATTGGAATGCAATGGAATGTGGTGGAATGTTGCCCAATGGAGTGCAATGCTTTTTTACTGAGGGGGAAGTGGTGTTATGTGACGGAGCAGAGAGTTCCTGGGTTGTTTGGATAAGAATGCTTCCTACTTTGTCGCAATGGAACTCAGTAGAACTTGTTGGATTGTTGGGGAATAGAGTAGAATCCTGTGGAATGTAGAGGAATTTCATGTGAAGTGACACAATACGGAGTTGCTGAATTGCTTGGAACGAAATGGAGCTTTCTCTGGCAGAATGGAACGCAGTAGAACGTGGTATAATGTTGTGGAATGGAGGGCAATGTTGTGGAATGAAGTGGAATCGGCTCTAACATGAAAGTAAAGGTCTCCAGACTGGTTTGGAAACACATGGTGCCTACATTGCCGGAGTGTAAAGCAGATGAATGTGCCGGCATACTGGGAAATGGAGTAAAATATAGTGGAATTTAGCGGAATGGAGTGTATTTTGATGCCACAGAGTGTTACAAATTATTTCGGAAATGAATGGATCCTTCCTTGAGAGAACAGAGCGCTATAGAACGTGGTGGAATTTTGAGGAGTTCAGTGCAATTTTCTATATTGGTGTAGAATCGCGTGTTTCTGAGTGTTTGCAATGGAGTAGAATCTTGTGGGATGGCATGTGAATTGACACAGTAGGCTGTCCCTGAATGTCTTGGAAGCAATGGGGCCTTCTTTTACACAATGTAATGCAATTTAATGTGGTGGAATGTTGCCCAATGGAGTGCAATGCTGTTTTATTGAGTAGAAAGTGGTTTTCTGTGATGCAACAGAGAGTTCCTGGGTTGTTTGGGTTGCTTGATAAGAATGCTTCCTACTTTGTCAAAATGGAACTCAGTAGAACTTGCTGGATTGTTGGGGAATAGAGTAGAATATTGTGGAATTGGGAGAAATGGCTTGCGAAGTGACACAACATGAAGTTCTTGGATTTCTTGGAACCAAATGCAGCTTTCTTTGGCAGAATGGAACGCAATAGAACGTGGTATAATGTTGTCTAATGGAGGGCAATGTTGTGGAATGGAGTGGAATCGGCTGTAATGTGACATAATAAATGTCTCCAGACTTCTTTGGAAGCGAATGGTGCCTCCTTTGCCGGAGAGTAAAGCAAATGAATGTGCTGGCATATTGGGGAATGGAGTGAAATGTTGTGGAATGGAGCAGAATGTAGTGTTATGTTATGCCATAGAGTGTTTCAGATTGTTTTGGAAACGAATGGGGCCTTCTTTGAAACAACAGAACGCTATAGAACGTGGTGGAATTTTGTGGAGTTCAGTGCAATTTTGTAGATTCGTGTAGAATCGAGTGTACTGTGAAACAATATAGATGTCCTGAGTGGTCTCGAAGCAAATGCAGCTCTCCTGGGTGGAATGGAATGCCACAGAACATGGTGAGATGTTCAGGAAAGGCGTGCAATGTTAAATGGACTGGAATAGTGCATAATGTGATGCAGTAGAGTGTTCCTCATTCTTTTGGAAAGGAACGGAGCCTTATTTGAAAGAATGGAATGCAATATAACGTGGTGAAATTTTGTAGAATCTTGTAGAATGTAGTGGAATTTCATTTAATATGATGCAACAGACCGTCCTTAAAGGGTGGGAAGAGAATGGAGTCTGCTTTGTAGGAATGGAATGGAAAAGACTACAGTGGAATGTAGCTAAATGAAGTGAAGAGTTGTGGAATGCAGTGTAATGTAATGTAATGTAATCTGATGCAAGAGACAGTTCCTGATTGTTTGGGATAAGAGTGGAGCCTTCCTTTGCAGAATGGAACACGATTGAACACGGTGGAGTGCTGGGGTATGGAGTGCAATGCTGTGGAATTGTGTTGAATCCATTGTAATGTGACGCAATAAAGGGTTCCCTAGTGATTTGGAAGCGAATGCAACCTTGCTGGATGGAATCAAACATAATAGAACGTGGTGGAATGTTGCGCAATGGAGAGGAAGGTTGTGAAATTGAGTATAATGGTGTGAAATGTGATCTGTAGAGGGATACTGAGTGATTTTGTAGAGAACGGTGTGTTCTTTATAACAATGGAGTGCCATAGGATGCATTAGAATGTTTTGAAGGGAGAAGAATCTTGTGGAATCGTGTGGAATGTCATGTGAATTGACGCAATTCGCTGTTCCTGAATTGTTTGGAAGCAATGGGCCCTTCTTATACAGAAGGGAATGCAAAGGAATGTGGTGGAATGTTGCCCAATGGAGTGCAATTAAGTTTTATTGAGTGGAATGTGGTGTTATGTGATGCAATAGGGAGTCCTGAGTTGTTTGGATGAAAAGGCTTCCTACTTTTTCACAATGGAACTCAGTAGAACTTGTTGGATTGTTAGGGAACAGAGTAGAATCTTGTGGAATGGAGAGGAATGGCATTTGAAGAGACACAATACGAAGTTCGTGAATTGCTTGGAACCATATTTAGCTTTCTTTGGCAGAATTAAAAGCAATAGAACGTGGTATAATATTGTGGAATGAAGGGCAATGTTCTGTAATCTAGTGGAATCTGCTGTATTGTGACATAATACTGGTCTCCAGAGTGGTTTGGAAGCGAATGGTTCCTCCTTTGGCACAGTGTAAAGCAAATGAATGTGCTGGCGTATTTGGGAATGGAGTAAAATGTTGTGGAATGGAGCGGAATGGAGTGTCACGTGATGCCATAGAGTGTTAAAGATCGTTTTGGAAAAGAACGCAGCCTTCTTTGACAGAACAGAACGCTACCGAACGTGGTGGAATTTTGTGGAGTGCAGTGCAATTTTTTAGATTGGTGTAGAATCGCATATAATGTGACACAATATAGAGTTCTTGAGTGGTCTCGAAGCTAATGGAGCTCTCTTGTAATTGATGGAAAGCTACAGGACACAATGAGATGTTGACAAATGGAGTGCTATGCTGCAAAATCGACTGGAATCGTGCGTAATGCGACGCAGTGGAGAGTTCCTCGTTGTTTTGGAAAGGAACGGAGCCTTATTTGACAGAATGGAATGCAATATAACGTGGTTTAGTTTAGTAGAATCTTGAAGAATGGAGTGGAATGGCATTTGATGTGATGCAATAGACCGTCCTTAATGCGCTGGAAGTGAATCGATGTTTCTTTGTAGGAATGGAATGCAAAAGAATACAGTGGAATGTAGCAAAAGGAAGTGGAGAGCTGTGGAATGCAGTGTAATCGGGTGTAATGTGACGCAAGAGACGGTTCCTGATTGGGAAAAGAGTGGAGCATTCTTTTGTAGAATGGAACACGATAGAACACGGTGGATTGCTGGGGTCTGGAGTGTAATGTTGTGGAGTGGTGTTGAATCCGTTGTAATGTGATGCAATATAGGGTTCCCTAGTGATTTGGAAGCAAATGCAGCCCTGGTGGATGGAAGCAAACGTAATAGAATGCGGTGAAATGTTGCAGAATAGAGTGGAAGGTGGTGAAATGGTTTCTAATGGGGAGTAATGTTTTCCAAAGTAGGGACCCTGAGAGATTTTGTATAGGAGGATATCTTCTTTGTAAAAATAGAAAGCCACAGAATGCAATGGAATGTTTGCAATGGAGTAGAATCTTCTGGAATCGTGTGGAATGTCATGGGAATTGATGCAATATTCTGCTCCTGAATGGATTGAAAGAAATTGGGCCTTCTTTTTCAGATTGGAATGCAATGGAATGTGGTGGAATGTTGCCCAATGGAGTGCAATGCTTTTTTACTGAGGGGGAAGTGGTGTTATGTGACGGAGCAGAGAGTTCCTGGGTTGTTTGGATAAGAATGCTTCCTACTTTGCCGCAATGGAACTCAGTAGAACTTGTTGGATTGTTGGGGAATAGAGTAGAATCCTGTGGAATGTAGACGAATGGCATGTGAAGTGACACAATACGGAGATGCTGAATTGTTTGGAACCAAATGGAGCTTTCTCTGGCAGAATGGAACGCAGTAGAACGTGGTATAATGTTGTGGAATGGAGGGCAATTTTGTGGAATGAAGTGGAATCGGCTGTAATATGAAAATAAAGGTCTCCAGACTGGTTTGGAAACAAATGGTGCCCATTTTGCCGGAGTGTAAAGCAGATGAATGTGCCGGTATACTGGGAAATGGAGTAAAATATAGTGGAATTTAGCGGAATGGAGTGTATTTTGATGCCACAGAGTGTTACAAATTATTTCGGAAATGAATGGATCCTTCCTTGAGAGAACAGAGCGCTATAGAACGTGGTGGAATTTTGAGGAGTTCAGTGCAATTTTGTATATTGGTGTAGAATCGCGTGTTTCTGAGTGTTTGCAATGGAGTAGAATCTTGTGGGATGGCATGTGAATTGACACAGTAGGCTGTCCCTGAATGTCTTGGAAGCAATGGGGCCTTCTTTTACACAATGTAATGCAATTTAATGTGGTGGAATGTTGCCCAATGGAGTGCAATGCTGTTTTATTGAGTAGAAAGTGGTTTTCTGTGATGCAACAGAGAGTTCCTGGGTTGTTTGGGTTGCTTGATAAGAATGCTTCCTACTTTGTCAAAATGGAACTCAGTAGAACTTGCTGGATTGTTGGGGAATAGAGTAGAATATTGTGGAATTGGGAGAAATGGCTTGCGAAGTGACACAACATGAAGTTCTTGGATTTCTTGGAACCAAATGCAGCTTTCTTTGGCAGAATGGAACGCAATAGAACGTGGTATAATGTTGTCTAATGGAGGGCAATGTTGTGGAATGGAGTGGAATCGGCTGTAATGTGACATAATAAATGTCTCCAGACTTGTTTGGAAGCGAATGGTGCCTCCTTTGCCGGAGAGTAAAGCAAATGAATGTGCTGGCATATTGGGGAATGGAGTGAAATGTTGTGGAATGGAGCAGAATGTAGTGTTATGTTATGCCATAGAGTGTTTCAGATTGTTTTGGAAACGAATGGGGCCTTCTTTGAAACAACAGAACGCTATAGAACGTGGTGGAATTTTGTGGAGTTCAGTGCAATTTTGTAGATTCGTGTAGAATCGAGTGTACTGTGAAACAATATAGATGTCCTGAGTGGTCTCGAAGCAAATGCAGCTCTCCTGGGTGGAATGGAATGCCACAGAACATGGTGAGATGTTCAGGAAAGGCGTGCAATGTTAAATGGACTGGAATAGTGCATAATGTGATGCAGTAGAGTGTTCCTCATTCTTTTGGAAAGGAACGGAGCCTTATTTGAAAGAATGGAATGCAATATAACGTGGTGAAATTTTGTAGAATCTTGTAGAATGTAGTGGAATTTCATTTGATATGATGCAACAGACCGTCCTTAAAGGGTGGGAAGAGAATGGAGTCTTCTTTGTAGGAATGGAATGGAAAAGACTACAGTGGAATGTAGCTAAATGAAGTGAAGAGTTGTGGAATGCAGTGTAATGTAATGTAATGTAATCTGATGCAAGAGACAGTTCCTGATTGTTTGGGATAAGAGTGGAGCCTTCCTTTGCAGAATGGAACACGATTGAACACGGTGGAGTGCTGGGGTATGGAGTGCAATGCTGTGGAATTGTGTTGAATCCACTGTAATGTGACGCAATAAAGGGTTCCCTAGTGATTTGGAAGCGAATGCAACCTTGCTGGATGGAATCAAACGTAATAGAACGTGGTGGAATGTTGCGCAATAGAGAGGAAGGTTGTGAAGTTGAGTATAATGGTGTGAAATGTGATCTGTAGAGGGATACTGAGTGATTTTGTAGAGAACGGTGTGTTCTTTATAACAATGGAGTGCCATAGGATGCATTAGAATGTTTTGAAGGGAGAAGAATCTTGTGGAATCGTGTGGAATGTCATGTGAATTGACGCAATTCGCTGTTCCTGAATTGTTTGGAAGCAATGGGCCCTTCTTATACAGAAGGGAATGCAAAGGAATGTGGTGGAATGTTGCCCAATGGAGTGCAATTAAGTTTTATTGAGTGGAATGTGGTGTTATGTGATGCAATAGGGAGTCCTGAGTTGTTTGGATGAAAAGGCTTCCTACTTTTTCACAATGGAACTCAGTAGAACTTGTTGGATTGTTAGGGAACAGAGTAGAATCTTGTGGAATGGAGAGGAATGGCATTTGAAGAGACACAATACGAAGTTCGTGAATTGCTTGGAACCATATTTAGCTTTCTTTGGCAGAATTAAAAGCAATAGAACGTGGTATAATATTGTGGAATGAAGGGCAATGTTCTGTAATCTAGTGGAATCTGCTGTATTGTGACATAATACTGGTCTCCAGAGTGGTTTGGAAGCGAATGGTTCCTCCTTTGGCACAGTGTAAAGCAAATGAATGTGCTGGCGTATTTGGGAATGGAGTAAAATGTTGTGGAATGGAGCGGAATGGAGTGTCACGTGATGCCATAGAGTGTTAAAGATCGTTTTGGAAAAGAACGCAGCCTTCTTTGACAGAACAGAACGCTACCGAACGTGGTGGAATTTTGTGGAGTGCAGTGCAATTTTTTAGATTGGTGTAGAATCGCATATAATGTGACACAATATAGAGTTCTTGAGTGGTCTCGAAGCTAATGGAGCTCTCTTGTAATTGATGGAAAGCTACAGGACACAATGAGATGTTGACAAATGGAGTGCTATGCTGCAAAATCGACTGGAATCGTGCGTAATGCGACGCAGTGGAGAGTTCCTCGTTGTTTTGGAAAGGAACGGAGCCTTATTTGACAGAATGGAATGCAATATAACGTGGTTTAGTTTAGTAGAATCTTGAAGAATGGAGTGGAATGGCATTTGATGTGATGCAATAGACCGTCCTTAATGCGCTGGAAGTGAATCGATGTTTCTTTGTAGGAATGGAATGCAAAAGAATACAGTGGAATGTAGCAAAAGGAAGTGGAGAGCTGTGGAATGCAGTGTAATCGGGTGTAATGTGATGCAAGAGACGGTTCCTGATTGGGAAAAGAGTGGAGCATTCTTTTGTAGAATGGAACACGATAGAACACGGTGGATTGCTGGGGTCTGGAGTGTAATGTTGTGGAGTGGTGTTGAATCCGTTGTAATGTGATGCAATATAGGGTTCCCTAGTGATTTGGAAGCAAATGCAGCCCTGGTGGATGGAAGCAAACGTAATAGAATGCGGTGAAATGTTGCAGAATAGAGTGGAAGGTGGTGAAATGGTTTCTAATGGGGAGTAATGTTTTCCAAAGTAGGGACCCTGAGAGATTTTGTATAGGAGGATATCTTCTTTGTAAAAATAGAAAGCCACAGAATGCAATGGAATGTTTGCAATGGAGTAGAATCTTCTGGAATCGTGTGGAATGTCATGGGAATTGATGCAATATTCTGCTCCTGAATGGATTGAAAGAAATTGGGCCTTCTTTTTCAGATTGGAATGCAATGGAATGTGGTGGAATGTTGCCCAATGGAGTGCAATGCTTTTTTACTGAGGGGGAAGTGGTGTTATGTGACGGAGCAGAGAGTTCCTGGGTTGTTTGGATAAGAATGCTTCCTACTTTGCCGCAATGGAACTCAGTAGAACTTGTTGGATTGTTGGGGAATAGAGTAGAATCCTGTGGAATGTAGACGAATGGCATGTGAAGTGACACAATACGGAGATGCTGAATTGTTTGGAACCAAATGGAGCTTTCTCTGGCAGAATGGAACGCAGTAGAACGTGGTATAATGTTGTGGAATGGAGGGCAATTTTGTGGAATGAAGTGGAATCGGCTGTAATATGAAAATAAAGGTCTCCAGACTGGTTTGGAAACAAATGGTGCCCATTTTGCCGGAGTGTAAAGCAGATGAATGTGCCGGTATACTGGGAAATGGAGTAAAATATAGTGGAATTTAGCGGAATGGAGTGTATTTTGATGCCACAGAGTGTTACAAATTATTTCGGAAATGAATGGATCCTTCCTTGAGAAAACAGAGCGCTATAGAACGTGGTGGAATTTTGAGGAGTTCAGTGCAATTTTGTATATTGGTGTAGAATCGCGTGTTTCTGAGTGTTTGCAATGGAGTAGAATCTTGTGGGATGGCATGTGAATTGACACAGTAGGCTGTCCCTGAATGTCTTGGAAGCAATGGGGCCTTCTTTTACACAATGTAATGCAATTTAATGTGGTGGAATGTTGCCCAATGGAGTGCAATGCTGTTTTATTGAGTAGAAAGTGGTTTTCTGTGATGCAACAGAGAGTTCCTGGGTTGTTTGGGTTGCTTGATAAGAATGCTTCCTACTTTGTCAAAATGGAACTCAGTAGAACTTGCTGGATTGTTGGGGAATAGAGTAGAATATTGTGGAATTGGGAGAAATGGCTTGCGAAGTGACACAACATGAAGTTCTTGGATTTCTTGGAACCAAATGCAGCTTTCTTTGGCAGAATGGAACGCAATAGAACGTGGTATAATGTTGTCTAATGGAGGGCAATGTTGTGGAATGGAGTGGAATCGGCTGTAATGTGACATAATAAATGTCTCCAGACTTGTTTGGAAGCGAATGGTGCCTCCTTTGCCGGAGAGTAAAGCAAATGAATGTGCTGGCATATTGGGGAATGGAGTGAAATGTTGTGGAATGGAGCAGAATGTAGTGTTATGTTATGCCATAGAGTGTTTCAGATTGTTTTGGAAACGAATGGGGCCTTCTTTGAAACAACAGAACGCTATAGAACGTGGTGGAATTTTGTGGAGTTCAGTGCAATTTTGTAGATTCGTGTAGAATCGAGTGTACTGTGAAACAATATAGATGTCCTGAGTGGTCTCGAAGCAAATGCAGCTCTCCTGGGTGGAATGGAATGCCACAGAACATGGTGAGATGTTCAGGAAAGGCGTGCAATGTTAAATGGACTGGAATAGTGCATAATGTGATGCAGTAGAGTGTTCCTCATTCTTTTGGAAAGGAACGGAGCCTTATTTGAAAGAATGGAATGCAATATAACGTGGTGAAATTTTGTAGAATCTTGTAGAATGTAGTGGAATTTCATTTGATATGATGCAACAGACCGTCCTTAAAGGGTGGGAAGAGAATGGAGTCTTCTTTGTAGGAATGGAATGGAAAAGACTACAGTGGAATGTAGCTAAATGAAGTGAAGAGTTGTGGAATGCAGTGTAATGTAATGTAATGTAATCTGATGCAAGAGACAGTTCCTGATTGTTTGGGATAAGAGTGGAGCCTTCCTTTGCAGAATGGAACACGATTGAACACGGTGGAGTGCTGGGGTATGGAGTGCAATGCTGTGGAATTGTGTTGAATCCACTGTAATGTGACGCAATAAAGGGTTCCCTAGTGATTTGGAAGCGAATGCAACCTTGCTGGATGGAATCAAACGTAATAGAACGTGGTGGAATGTTGCGCAATAGAGAGGAAGGTTGTGAAGTTGAGTATAATGGTGTGAAATGTGATCTGTAGAGGGATACTGAGTGATTTTGTAGAGAACGGTGTGTTCTTTATAACAATGGAGTGCCATAGGATGCATTAGAATGTTTTGAAGGGAGAAGAATCTTGTGGAATCGTGTGGAATGTCATGTGAATTGACGCAATTCGCTGTTCCTGAATTGTTTGGAAGCAATGGGCCCTTCTTATACAGAAGGGAATGCAAAGGAATGTGGTGGAATGTTGCCCAATGGAGTGCAATTAAGTTTTATTGAGTGGAATGTGGTGTTATGTGATGCAATAGGGAGTCCTGAGTTGTTTGGATGAAAAGGCTTCCTACTTTTTCACAATGGAACTCAGTAGAACTTGTTGGATTGTTAGGGAACAGAGTAGAATCTTGTGGAATGGAGAGGAATGGCATTTGAAGAGACACAATACGAAGTTCGTGAATTGCTTGGAACCATATTTAGCTTTCTTTGGCAGAATTAAAAGCAATAGAACGTGGTATAATATTGTGGAATGAAGGGCAATGTTCTGTAATCTAGTGGAATCTGCTGTATTGTGACATAATACTGGTCTCCAGAGTGGTTTGGAAGCGAATGGTTCCTCCTTTGGCACAGTGTAAAGCAAATGAATGTGCTGGCGTATTTGGGAATGGAGTAAAATGTTGTGGAATGGAGCGGAATGGAGTGTCACGTGATGCCATAGAGTGTTAAAGATCGTTTTGGAAAAGAACGCAGCCTTCTTTGACAGAACAGAACGCTACCGAACGTGGTGGAATTTTGTGGAGTGCAGTGCAATTTTTTAGATTGGTGTAGAATCGCATATAATGTGACACAATATAGAGTTCTTGAGTGGTCTCGAAGCTAATGGAGCTCTCTTGTAATTGATGGAAAGCTACAGGACACAATGAGATGTTGACAAATGGAGTGCTATGCTGCAAAATCGACTGGAATCGTGCGTAATGCGACGCAGTGGAGAGTTCCTCGTTGTTTTGGAAAGGAACGGAGCCTTATTTGACAGAATGGAATGCAATATAACGTGGTTTAGTTTAGTAGAATCTTGAAGAATGGAGTGGAATGGCATTTGATGTGATGCAATAGACCGTCCTTAATGCGCTGGAAGTGAATCGATGTTTCTTTGTAGGAATGGAATGCAAAAGAATACAGTGGAATGTAGCAAAAGGAAGTGGAGAGCTGTGGAATGCAGTGTAATCGGGTGTAATGTGACGCAAGAGACGGTTCCTGATTGGGAAAAGAGTGGAGCATTCTTTTGTAGAATGGAACACGATAGAACACGGTGGATTGCTGGGGTCTGGAGTGTAATGTTGTGGAGTGGTGTTGAATCCGTTGTAATGTGATGCAATATAGGGTTCCCTAGTGATTTGGAAGCAAATGCAGCCCTGGTGGATGGAAGCAAACGTAATAGAATGCGGTGAAATGTTGCAGAATAGAGTGGAAGGTGGTGAAATGGTTTCTAATGGGGAGTAATGTTTTCCAAAGTAGGGACCCTGAGAGATTTTGTATAGGAGGATATCTTCTTTGTAAAAATAGAAAGCCACAGAATGCAATGGAATGTTTGCAATGGAGTAGAATCTTCTGGAATCGTGTGGAATGTCATGGGAATTGATGCAATATTCTGCTCCTGAATGGATTGAAAGAAATTGGGCCTTCTTTTTCAGATTGGAATGCAATGGAATGTGGTGGAATGTTGCCCAATGGAGTGCAATGCTTTTTTACTGAGGGGGAAGTGGTGTTATGTGACGGAGCAGAGAGTTCCTGGGTTGTTTGGATAAGAATGCTTCCTACTTTGCCGCAATGGAACTCAAGAACTTGTTGGATTGTTGGGGAATAGAGTAGAATCCTGTGGAATGTAGAGGAATGGCATGTGAAGTGACACAATACGGAGTTGCTGAATTGTTTGGAACCAAATGGAGCTTTCTCTGGCAGAATGGAACGCAGTAGAACGTGGTATAATGTTGTGGAATGGAGGGCAATTTTGTGGAATGAAGTGGAATCGGCTGTAATATGAAAATAAAGGTCTCCAGACTGGATTGGAAACAAATGGTGCCCATTTTGCCGGAGTGTAAAGCAGATGAATGTGCCGGCATACTGGGAAATGGAGTAAAATATAGTGGAATTTAGCGGAATGGAGTGTATTTTGATGCCACAGAGTGTTACAAATTATTTCGGAAATGAATGGATCCTTCCTTGAGAAAACAGAGCGCTATAGAACGTGGTGGAATTTTGAGGAGTTCAGTGCAATTTTGTATATTGGTGTAGAATCGCGTGTTTCTGAGTGTTTGCAATGGAGTAGAATCTTGTGGGATGGCATGTGAATTGACACAGTAGGCTGTCCCTGAATGTCTTGGAAGCAATGGGGCCTTCTTTTACACAATGTCATGCAATTTAATGTGGTGGAATGTTGCCCAATGGAGTGCAATGCTGTTTTATTGAGTAGAAAGTGGTTTTCTGTGATGCAACAGAGAGTTCCTGGGTTGTTTGGGTTGCTTGATAAGAATGCTTCCTACTTTGTCAAAATGGAACTCAGTAGAACTTGCTGGATTGTTGGGGAATAGAGTAGAATATTGTGGAATTGGGAGAAATGGCTTGCGAAGTGACACAACATGAAGTTCTTGGATTTCTTGGAACCAAATGCAGCTTCTTTGACAGAATGGAACGCAATAGAACGTGGTATAATGTTGTCTAATGGAGGGCAATGTTGTGGAATGGAGTGGAATCGGCTGTAATGTGACATAATAAATGTCTCCAGACTTGTTTGGAAGCGAATGGTGCCTCCTTTGCCGGAGAGTAAAGCAAATGAATGTGCTGGCATATTGGGGAATGGAGTGAAATGTTGTGGAATGGAGCAGAATGTAGTGTTATGTTATGCCATAGAGTGTTTCAGATTGTTTTGGAAACGAATGGGGCCTTCTTTGAAACAACAGAACGCTATAGAACGTGGTGGAATTTTGTGGAGTTCAGTGAAATTTTGTAGATTCGTGTAGAATCGAGTGTACTGTGAAACAATATAGATGTCCTGAGTGGTCTCGAAGCAAATGCAGCTCTCCTGGGTGGAATGGAATGCCACAGAACATGGTGAGATGTTCAGGAAAGGCGTGCAATGTTAAATGGACTGGAATAGTGCATAATGTGATGCAGTAGAGTGTTCCTCATTCTTTTGGAAAGGAACGGAGCCTTATTTGAAAGAATGGAATGCAATATAACGTGGTGAAATTTTGTAGAATCTTGTAGAATGTAGTGGAATTTCATTTGATATGATGCAACAGACCGTCCTTAAAGGGTGGGAAGAGAATGGAGTCTTCTTTGTAGGAATGGAATGGAAAAGACTACAGTGGAATGTAGCTAAATGAAGTGAAGAGTTGTGGAATGCAGTGTAATGTAATGTAATGTAATCTGATGCAAGAGACAGTTCCTGATTGTTTGGGATAAGAGTGGAGCCTTCCTTTGCAGAATGGAACACGATTGAACACGGTGGAGTGCTGGGGTATGGAGTGCAATGCTGTGGAATTGTGTTGAATCTATTGTAATGTGACGCAATAAAGGGTTCCCTAGTGATTTGGAAGCGAATGCAACCTTGCTGGATGGAATCAAACGTAATAGAACGTGGTGGAATGTTGCGCAATAGAGAGGAAGGTTGTGAAGTTGAGTATAATGGTGTGAAATGTGATCTGTAGAGGGATACTGAGTGATTTTGTAGAGAACGGTGTGTTCTTTATAACAATGGAGTGCCATAGGATGCATTAGAATGTTTTGAAGGGAGAAGAATCTTGTGGAATCGTGTGGAATGTCATGTGAATTGATGGAATAGGCTGTTCCTGAATTGTTTGGAAGCAATGGGCCCTTCTTATAAAGAAGGGAATGCAAAGGAATGTGGTGGAATGTTGCCCAATGGAGTGCAATTAAGTTTTATTGAGTGGAATGTGGTGTTATGTGATGCAATAGGGAGTCCTGAGTTGTTTGGATGAAAAGGCTTCCTACTTTTTCACAATGGAACTCAGTAGAACTTGTTGGATTGTTAGGGAACAGAGTAGAATCTTGTGGAATGGAGAGGAATGGCATTTGAAGAGACACAATACGAAGTTCGTGAATTGCTTGGAACCATATTTAGCTATCTTTGGCAGAATTAAAAGCAATAGAACGTGGTATAATATTGTGGAATGAAGGGCAATGTTCTGTAATCTAGTGGAATCTGCTGTATTGTGACATAATAAAGGTCTCCAGAGTGGTTTGGAAGCGAATGGTTCCCCCTTTGGCACAGTGTAAAGCAAATGAATGTGCTGGCGTATTTGGGAATGGAGTAAAATGTTGTGGAATGGAGCGGAATGGAGTGTCACGTGATGCCATAGAGTGTTAAAGATCGTTTTGGAAAAGAACGCAGCCTTCTTTGACAGAACAGAACGCTACCGAACGTGGTGGAATTTTGTGGAGTGCAGTGCAATTTTTTAGATTGGTGTAGAATCGCATATAATGTGACACAATATAGAGTTCTTGAGTGGTCTCGAAGCTAATGGAGCTCTCTTGTAATTGATGGAAAGCTACAGGACACAATGAGATGTTGACAAATGGAGTGCTATGCTGCAAAATCGACTGGAATCGTGCGTAATGCGACGCAGTGGAGAGTTCCTCGTTGTTTTGGAAAGGAACGGAGCCTTATTTGACAGAATGGAATGCAATATAACGTGGTTTAGTTTAGTAGAATCTTGAAGAATGGAGTGGAATGGCATTTGATGTGATGCAATAGACCGTCCTTAATGCGCTGGAAGTGAATCGATGTTTCTTTGTAGGAATGGAATGCAAAAGAATACAGTGGAATGTAGCAAAAGGAAGTGGAGAGCTGTGGAATGCAGTGTAATCGGGTGTAATGTGACGCAAGAGACGGTTCCTGATTGGGAAAAGAGTGGAGCATTCTTTTGTAGAATGGAACACGATAGAACACGGTGGATTGCTGGGGTCTGGAGTGTAATGTTGTGGAGTGGTGTTGAATCCGTTGTAATGTGATGCAATATAGGGTTCCCTAGTGATTTGGAAGCAAATGCAGCCCTGGTGGATGGAAGCAAACGTAATAGAATGCGGTGAAATGTTGCAGAATAGAGTGGAAGGTGGTGAAATGGTTTCTAATGGGGAGTAATGTTTTCCAAAGTAGGGACCCTGAGAGATTTTGTATAGGAGGATATCTTCTTTGTAAAAATAGAAAGCCACAGAATGCAATGGAATGTTTGCAATGGAGTAGAATCTTCTGGAATCGTGTGGAATGTCATGGGAATTGATGCAATATTCTGCTCCTGAATGGATTGAAAGAAATTGGGCCTTCTTTTTCAGATTGGAATGCAATGGAATGTGGTGGAATGTTGCCCAATGGAGTGCAATGCTTTTTTACTGAGGGGGAAGTGGTGTTATGTGACGGAGCAGAGAGTTCCTGGGTTGTTTGGATAAGAATGCTTCCTACTTTGCCGCAATGGAACTCAGTAGAACTTGTTGGATTGTTGGGGAATAGAGTAGAATCCTGTGGAATGTAGAGGAATGGCATGTGAAGTGACACAATACGGAGTTGCTGAATTGTTTGGAACCAAATGGAGCTTTCTCTGGCAGAATGGAACGCAGTAGAACGTGGTATAATGTTGTGGAATGGAGGGCAATTTTGTGGAATGAAGTGGAATCGGCTGTAATATGAAAATAAAGGTCTCCAGACTGGTTTGGAAACAAATGGTGCCCCTTTTGCCGGAGTGTAAAGCAGATGAATGTGCCGGTATGCTGGGAAATGGAGTAAAATATAGTGGAATTTAGCGGAATGGAGTGTATTTTGATGCCACAGAGTGTTACAAATTATTTCGGAAATGAATGGATCCTTCCTTGAGAAAACAGAGCGCTATAGAACGTGGTGGAATTTTGAGGAGTTCAGTGCAATTTTGTATATTGGTGTAGAATCGCGTGTTTCTGAGTGTTTGCAATGGAGTAGAATCTTGTGGGATGGCATGTGAATTGACACAGTAGGCTGTCCCTGAATGTCTTGGAAGCAATGGGGCCTTCTTTTACACAATGTAATGCAATTTAATGTGGTGGAATGTTGCCCAATGGAGTGCAATGCTGTTTTATTGAGTAGAAAGTGGTTTTCTGTGATGCAACAGAGAGTTCCTGGGTTGTTTGGGTTGCTTGATAAGAATGCTTCCTACTTTGTCAAAATGGAACTCAGTAGAACTTGCTGGATTGTTGGGGAATAGAGTAGAATATTGTGGAATTGGGAGAAATGGCTTGCGAAGTGACACAACATGAAGTTCTTGGATTTCTTGGAACCAAATGCAGCTTTCTTTGGCAGAATGGAACGCAATAGAACGTGGTATAATGTTGTCTAATGGAGGGCAATGTTGTGGAATGGAGTGGAATCGGCTGTAATGTGACATAATAAATGTCTCCAGACTTGTTTGGAAGCGAATGGTGCCTCCTTTGCCGGAGAGTAAAGCAAATGAATGTGCTGGCATATTGGGGAATGGAGTGAAATGTTGTGGAATGGAGC
Organism: Manis pentadactyla; assembly: GCF_030020395.1. Taxonomy (NCBI): domain Eukaryota; kingdom Metazoa; phylum Chordata; class Mammalia; order Pholidota; family Manidae; genus Manis; species Manis pentadactyla. The sequence goes on from NC_080035.1 coordinate 1,047,000, forward strand.
AGAATGTAGTGTTATGTTATGCCATAGAGTGTTTCAGATTGTTTTGGAAACGAATGGGGCCTTCTTTGAAACAACAGAACGCTATAGAACGTGGTGGAATTTTGTGGAGTTCAGTGCAATTTTGTAGATTCGTGTAGAATCGAGTGTACTGTGAAACAATATAGATGTCCTGAGTGGTCTCGAAGCAAATGCAGCTCTCCTGGGTGGAATGGAATGCCACAGAACATGGTGAGATGTTCAGGAAAGGCGTGCAATGTTAAATGGACTGGAATAGTGCATAATGTGATGCAGTAGAGTGTTCCTCATTCTTTTGGAAAGGAACGGAGCCTTATTTGAAAGAATGGAATGCAATATAACGTGGTGAAATTTTGTAGAATCTTGTAGAATGTAGTGGAATTTCATTTGATATGATGCAACAGACCGTCCTTAAAGGGTGGGAAGAGAATGGAGTCTTCTTTGTAGGAATGGAATGGAAAAGACTACAGTGGAATGTAGCTAAATGAAGTGAAGAGTTGTGGAATGCAGTGTAATGTAATGTAATGTAATCTGATGCAAGAGACAGTTCCTGATTGTTTGGGATAAGAGTGGAGCCTTCCTTTGCAGAATGGAACACGATTGAACACGGTGGAGTGCTGGGGTATGGAGTGCAATGCTGTGGAATTGTGTTGAATCCACTGTAATGTGACGCAATAAAGGGTTCCCTAGTGATTTGGAAGCGAATGCAACCTTGCTGGATGGAATCAAACGTAATAGAACGTGGTGGAATGTTGCGCAATAGAGAGGAAGGTTGTGAAGTTGAGTATAATGGTGTGAAATGTGATCTGTAGAGGGATACTGAGTGATTTTGTAGAGAACGGTGTGTTCTTTATAACAATGGAGTGCCATAGGATGCATTAGAATGTTTTGAAGGGAGAAGAATCTTGTGGAATCGTGTGGAATGTCATGTGAATTGACGGAATAGGCTGTTCCTGAATTGTTTGGAAGCAATGGGCCCTTCTTATAAAGAAGGGAATGCAAAGGAATGTGGTGGAATGTTGCCCAATGGAGTGCAATTAAGTTTTATTGAGTGGAATGTGGTGTTATGTGATGCAATAGGGAGTCCTGAGTTGTTTGGATGAAAAGGCTTCCTACTTTTTCACAATGGAACTCAGTAGAACTTGTTGGATTGTTAGGGAACAGAGTAGAATCTTGTGGAATGGAGAGGAATGGCATTTGAAGAGACACAATACGAAGTTCGTGAATTGCTTGGAACCATATTTAGCTTTCTTTGGCAGAATTAAAAGCAATAGAACGTGGTATAATATTGTGGAATGAAGGGCAATGTTCTGTAATCTAGTGGAATCTGCTGTATTGTGACATAATAAAGGTCTCCAGAGTGGTTTGGAAGCGAATGGTTCCCCCTTTGGCACAGTGTAAAGCAAATGAATGTGCTGGCGTATTTGGGAATGGAGTAAAATGTTGTGGAATGGAGCGGAATGGAGTGTCACGTGATGCCATAGAGTGTTAAAGATCGTTTTGGAAAAGAACGCAGCCTTCTTTGACAGAACAGAACGCTACCGAACGTGGTGGAATTTTGTGGAGTGCAGTGCAATTTTTTAGATTGGTGTAGAATCGCATATAATGTGACACAATATAGAGTTCTTGAGTGGTCTCGAAGCTAATGGAGCTCTCTTGTAATTGATGGAAAGCTACAGGACACAATGAGATGTTGACAAATGGAGTGCTATGCTGCAAAATCGACTGGAATCGTGCGTAATGCGACGCAGTGGAGAGTTCCTCGTTGTTTTGGAAAGGAACGGAGCCTTATTTGACAGAATGGAATGCAATATAACGTGGTTTAGTTTAGTAGAATCTTGAAGAATGGAGTGGAATGGCATTTGATGTGATGCAATAGACCGTCCTTAATGCGCTGGAAGTGAATCGATGTTTCTTTGTAGGAATGGAATGCAAAAGAATACAGTGGAATGTAGCAAAAGGAAGTGGAGAGCTGTGGAATGCAGTGTAATCGGGTGTAATGTGACGCAAGAGACGGTTCCTGATTGGGAAAAGAGTGGAGCATTCTTTTGTAGAATGGAACACGATAGAACACGGTGGATTGCTGGGGTCTGGAGTGTAATGTTGTGGAGTGGTGTTGAATCCGTTGTAATGTGATGCAATATAGGGTTCCCTAGTGATTTGGAAGCAAATGCAGCCCTGGTGGTTGGAAGGAAACGTAATAGAATGCGGTGAAATGTTGCAGAATAGAGTGGAAGGTTGTGAAATGGTTTCTAATTGGGTGTAATGTGTTCCAAAGTAGGGATGCTGAGAGATTTTGTATAGGAGGATATCTTCTCTGTAAAAATAGAAAGCCACAGAATGCAATGGTATGTTTGCAATGGAGTAGAATCTTCTGGAATCGTGTGGAATGTCATGGGAATTGATGCAATAGGCTGCTCCTGAATGGATTGAAAGAAACTGGGCCTTGTTTTACAGAATGGAGTGCAATGGAATGTGGTGGAATGTTGCCCAATGGAGTGCAATGCTTTTTTACTGAGGGGGAAGTGGTGTTATGTGACGGAGCAGAGAGTTCCTGGGTTGTTTGGATAAGAATGCTTCCTACTTTGTCGCAATGGAACTCAGTAGAACTTGTTGGATTGTTGGGGAATAGAGTAGAATCCTGTGGAATGTAGAGGAATTTCATGTGAAGTGACACAATACGGAGTTGCTGAATTGCTTGGAACGAAATGGAGCTTTCTCTGGCAGAATGGAACGCAGTAGAACGTGGTATAATGTTGTGGAATGGAGGGCAATGTTGTGGAATGAAGTGGAATCGGCTCTAACATGAAAGTAAAGGTCTCCAGACTGGTTTGGAAACACATGGTGCCTACATTGCCGGAGTGTAAAGCAGATGAATGTGCCGGCATACTGGGAAATGGAGTAAAATATAGTGGAATTTAGCGGAATGGAGTGTATTTTGATGCCACAGAGTGTTACAAATTATTTCGGAAATGAATGGATCCTTCCTTGAGAGAACAGAGCGCTATAGAACGTGGTGGAATTTTGAGGAGTTCAGTGCAATTTTCTATATTGGTGTAGAATCGCGTGTTTCTGAGTGTTTGCAATGGAGTAGAATCTTGTGGGATGGCATGTGAATTGACACAGTAGGCTGTCCCTGAATGTCTTGGAAGCAATGGGGCCTTCTTTTACACAATGTAATGCAATTTAATGTGGTGGAATGTTGCCCAATGGAGTGCAATGCTGTTTTATTGAGTAGAAAGTGGTTTTCTGTGATGCAACAGAGAGTTCCTGGGTTGTTTGGGTTGCTTGATAAGAATGCTTCCTACTTTGTCAAAATGGAACTCAGTAGAACTTGCTGGATTGTTGGGGAATAGAGTAGAATATTGTGGAATTGGGAGAAATGGCTTGCGAAGTGACACAACATGAAGTTCTTGGATTTCTTGGAACCAAATGCAGCTTTCTTTGGCAGAATGGAACGCAATAGAACGTGGTATAATGTTGTCTAATGGAGGGCAATGTTGTGGAATGGAGTGGAATCGGCTGTAATGTGACATAATAAATGTCTCCAGACTTCTTTGGAAGCGAATGGTGCCTCCTTTGCCGGAGAGTAAAGCAAATGAATGTGCTGGCATATTGGGGAATGGAGTGAAATGTTGTGGAATGGAGCAGAATGTAGTGTTATGTTATGCCATAGAGTGTTTCAGATTGTTTTGGAAACGAATGGGGCCTTCTTTGAAACAACAGAACGCTATAGAACGTGGTGGAATTTTGTGGAGTTCAGTGCAATTTTGTAGATTCGTGTAGAATCGAGTGTACTGTGAAACAATATAGATGTCCTGAGTGGTCTCGAAGCAAATGCAGCTCTCCTGGGTGGAATGGAATGCCACAGAACATGGTGAGATGTTCAGGAAAGGCGTGCAATGTTAAATGGACTGGAATAGTGCATAATGTGATGCAGTAGAGTGTTCCTCATTCTTTTGGAAAGGAACGGAGCCTTATTTGAAAGAATGGAATGCAATATAACGTGGTGAAATTTTGTAGAATCTTGTAGAATGTAGTGGAATTTCATTTGATATGATGCAACAGACCGTCCTTAAAGGGTGGGAAGAGAATGGAGTCTTCTTTGTAGGAATGGAATGGAAAAGACTACAGTGGAATGTAGCTAAATGAAGTGAAGAGTTGTGGAATGCAGTGTAATGTAATGTAATGTAATCTGATGCAAGAGACAGTTCCTGATTGTTTGGGATAAGAGTGGAGCCTTCCTTTGCAGAATGGAACACGATTGAACACGGTGGAGTGCTGGGGTATGGAGTGCAATGCTGTGGAATTGTGTTGAATCCACTGTAATGTGACGCAATAAAGGGTTCCCTAGTGATTTGGAAGCGAATGCAACCTTGCTGGATGGAATCAAACGTAATAGAACGTGGTGGAATGTTGCGCAATAGAGAGGAAGGTTGTGAAGTTGAGTATAATGGTGTGAAATGTGATCTGTAGAGGGATACTGAGTGATTTTGTAGAGAACGGTGTGTTCTTTATAACAATGGAGTGCCATAGGATGCATTAGAATGTTTTGAAGGGAGAAGAATCTTGTGGAATCGTGTGGAATGTCATGTGAATTGACGGAATAGGCTGTTCCTGAATTGTTTGGAAGCAATGAGCCCTTCTTATAAAGAAGGGAATGCAAAGGAATGTGGTGGAATGTTGCCCAATGGAGTGCAATTAAGTTTTATTGAGTGGAATGTGGTGTTATGTGATGCAATAGGGAGTCCTGAGTTGTTTGGATGAAAAGGCTTCCTACTTTTTCACAATGGAACTCAGTAGAACTTGTTGGATTGTTAGGGAACAGAGTAGAATCTTGTGGAATGGAGAGGAATGGCATTTGAAGAGACACAATACGAAGTTCGTGAATTGCTTGGAACCATATTTAGCTTTCTTTGGCAGAATTAAAAGCAATAGAACGTGGTATAATATTGTGGAATGAAGGGCAATGTTCTGTAATCTAGTGGAATCTGCTGTATTGTGACATAATAAAGGTCTCCAGAGTGGTTTGGAAGCGAATGGTTCCCCCTTTGGCACAGTGTAAAGCAAATGAATGTGCTGGCGTATTTGGGAATGGAGTAAAATGTTGTGGAATGGAGCGGAATGGAGTGTCACGTGATGCCATAGAGTGTTAAAGATCGTTTTGGAAAAGAACGCAGCCTTCTTTGACAGAACAGAACGCTACCGAACGTGGTGGAATTTTGTGGAGTGCAGTGCAATTTTTTAGATTGGTGTAGAATCGCATATAATGTGACACAATATAGAGTTCTTGAGTGGTCTCGAAGCTAATGGAGCTCTCTTGTAATTGATGGAAAGCTACAGGACACAATGAGATGTTGACAAATGGAGTGCTATGCTGCAAAATCGACTGGAATCGTGCGTAATGCGACGCAGTGGAGAGTTCCTCGTTGTTTTGGAAAGGAACGGAGCCTTATTTGACAGAATGGAATGCAATATAACGTGGTTTAGTTTAGTAGAATCTTGAAGAATGGAGTGGAATGGCATTTGATGTGATGCAATAGACCGTCCTTAATGCGCTGGAAGTGAATCGATGTTTCTTTGTAGGAATGGAATGCAAAAGAATACAGTGGAATGTAGCAAAAGGAAGTGGAGAGCTGTGGAATGCAGTGTAATCGGGTGTAATGTGACGCAAGAGACGGTTCCTGATTGGGAAAAGAGTGGAGCATTCTTTTGTAGAATGGAACACGATAGAACACGGTGGATTGCTGGGGTCTGGAGTGTAATGTTGTGGAGTGGTGTTGAATCCGTTGTAATGTGATGCAATATAGGGTTCCCTAGTGATTTGGAAGCAAATGCAGCCCTGGTGGTTGGAAGGAAACGTAATAGAATGCGGTGAAATGTTGCAGAATAGAGTGGAAGGTTGTGAAATGGTTTCTAATTGGGTGTAATGTGTTCCAAAGTAGGGATGCTGAGAGATTTTGTATAGGAGGATATCTTCTCTGTAAAAATAGAAAGCCACAGAATGCAATGGTATGTTTGCAATGGAGTAGAATCTTCTGGAATCGTGTGGAATGTCATGGGAATTGATGCAATAGGCTGCTCCTGAATGGATTGAAAGAAACTGGGCCTTGTTTTACAGAATGGAGTGCAATGGAATGTGGTGGAATGTTGCCCAATGGAGTGCAATGCTTTTTTACTGAGGGGGAAGTGGTGTTATGTGACGGAGCAGAGAGTTCCTGGGTTGTTTGGATAAGAATGCTTCCTACTTTGTCGCAATGGAACTCAGTAGAACTTGTTGGATTGTTGGGGAATAGAGTAGAATCCTGTGGAATGTAGAGGAATTTCATGTGAAGTGACACAATACGGAGTTGCTGAATTGCTTGGAACGAAATGGAGCTTTCTCTGGCAGAATGGAACGCAGTAGAACGTGGTATAATGTTGTGGAATGGAGGGCAATGTTGTGGAATGAAGTGGAATCGGCTCTAACATGAAAGTAAAGGTCTCCAGACTGGTTTGGAAACACATGGTGCCTACATTGCCGGAGTGTAAAGCAGATGAATGTGCCGGCATACTGGGAAATGGAGTAAAATATAGTGGAATTTAGCGGAATGGAGTGTATTTTGATGCCACAGAGTGTTACAAATTATTTCGGAAATGAATGGATCCTTCCTTGAGAGAACAGAGCGCTATAGAACGTGGTGGAATTTTGAGGAGTTCAGTGCAATTTTCTATATTGGTGTAGAATCGCGTGTTTCTGAGTGTTTGCAATGGAGTAGAATCTTGTGGGATGGCATGTGAATTGACACAGTAGGCTGTCCCTGAATGTCTTGGAAGCAATGGGGCCTTCTTTTACACAATGTAATGCAATTTAATGTGGTGGAATGTTGCCCAATGGAGTGCAATGCTGTTTTATTGAGTAGAAAGTGGTTTTCTGTGATGCAACAGAGAGTTCCTGGGTTGTTTGGGTTGCTTGATAAGAATGCTTCCTACTTTGTCAAAATGGAACTCAGTAGAACTTGCTGGATTGTTGGGGAATAGAGTAGAATATTGTGGAATTGGGAGAAATGGCTTGCGAAGTGACACAACATGAAGTTCTTGGATTTCTTGGAACCAAATGCAGCTTTCTTTGGCAGAATGGAACGCAATAGAACGTGGTATAATGTTGTCTAATGGAGGGCAATGTTGTGGAATGGAGTGGAATCGGCTGTAATGTGACATAATAAATGTCTCCAGACTTGTTTGGAAGCGAATGGTGCCTCCTTTGCCGGAGAGTAAAGCAAATGAATGTGCTGGCATATTGGGGAATGGAGTGAAATGTTGTGGAATGGAGCAGAATGTAGTGTTATGTTATGCCATAGAGTGTTACAGATTGTTTTGGAAACGAATGGGGCCTTCTTTGAAACAACAGAACGCTATAGAACGTGGTGGAATTTTGTGGAGTTCAGTGCAATTTTGTAGATTCGTGTAGAATCGAGTGTACTGTGAAACAATATAGATGTCCTGAGTGGTCTCGAAGCAAATGCAGCTCTCCTGGGTGGAATGGAATGCCACAGAACATGGTGAGATGTTCAGGAAAGGCGTGCAATGTTAAATGGACTGGAATAGTGCATAATGTGATGCAGTAGAGTGTTCCTCATTCTTTTGGAAAGGAACGGAGCCTTATTTGAAAGAATGGAATGCAATATAACGTGGTGAAATTTTGTAGAATCTTGTAGAATGTAGTGGAATTTCATTTGATATGATGCAACAGACCGTCCTTAAAGGGTGGGAAGAGAATGGAGTCTGCTTTGTAGGAATGGAATGGAAAAGACTACAGTGGAATGTAGCTAAATGAAGTGAAGAGTTGTGGAATGCAGTGTAATGTAATGTAATGTAATCTGATGCAAGAGACAGTTCCTGATTGTTTGGGATAAGAGTGGAGCCTTCCTTTGCAGAATGGAACACGATTGAACACGGTGGAGTGCTGGGGTATGGAGTGCAATGCTGTGGAATTGTGTTGAATCTATTGTAATGTGACGCAATAAAGGGTTCCCTAGTGATTTGGAAGCGAATGCAACCTTGCTGGATGGAATCAAACATAATAGAACGTGGTGGAATGTTGCGCAATGGAGAGGAAGGTTGTGAAATTGAGTATAATGGTGTGAAATGTGATCTGTAGAGGGATACTGAGTGATTTTGTAGAGAACGGTGTGTTCTTTATAACAATGGAGTGCCATAGGATGCATTAGAATGTTTTGAAGGGAGAAGAATCTTGTGGAATCGTGTGGAATGTCATGTGAATTGACGCAATTCGCTGTTCCTGAATTGTTTGGAAGCAATGGGCCCTTCTTATACAGAAGGGAATGCAAAGGAATGTGGTGGAATGTTGCCCAATGGAGTGCAATTAAGTTTTATTGAGTGGAATGTGGTGTTATGTGATGCAATAGGGAGTCCTGAGTTGTTTGGATGAAAAGGCTTCCTACTTTTTCACAATGGAACTCAGTAGAACTTGTTGGATTGTTAGGGAACAGAGTAGAATCTTGTGGAATGGAGAGGAATGGCATTTGAAGAGACACAATACGAAGTTCGTGAATTGCTTGGAACCATATTTAGCTTTCTTTGGCAGAATTAAAAGCAATAGAACGTGGTATAATATTGTGGAATGAAGGGCAATGTTCTGTAATCTAGTGGAATCTGCTGTATTGTGACATAATAAAGGTCTCCAGAGTGGTTTGGAAGCGAATGGTTCCTCCTTTGGCACAGTGTAAAGCAAATGAATGTGCTGGCGTATTTGGGAATGGAGTAAAATGTTGTGGAATGGAGCGGAATGGAGTGTCACGTGATGCCATAGAGTGTTAAAGATCGTTTTGTAAAAGAACGCAGCCTTCTTTGACAGAACAGAACGCTACCGAACGTGGTGGAATTTTGTGGAGTGCAGTGCAATTTTTTAGATTGGTGTAGAATCGCATATAATGTGACACAATATAGAGTTCTTGAGTGGTCTCGAAGCTAATGGAGCTCTCTTGTAATTGATGGAAAGCTACAGGACACAATGAGATGTTGACAAATGGAGTGCTATGCTGCAAAATCGACTGGAATCGTGCGTAATGCGACGCAGTGGAGAGTTCCTCGTTGTTTTGGAAAGGAACGGAGCCTTATTTGACAGAATGGAATGCAATATAACGTGGTTTAGTTTAGTAGAATCTTGAAGAATGGAGTGGAATGGCATTTGATGTGATGCAATAGACCGTCCTTAATGCGCTGGAAGTGAATCGATGTTTCTTTGTAAGAATGGAATGCAAAAGAATACAGTGGAATGTAGCAAAAGGAAGTGGAGAGCTGTGGAATGCAGTGTAATCGGGTGTAATGTGACGCAAGAGACGGTTCCTGATTGGGAAAAGAGTGGAGCATTCTTTTGTAGAATGGAACACGATAGAACACGGTGGATTGCTGGGGTCTGGAGTGTAATGTTGTGGAGCGGTGTTGAATCCGTTGTAATGTGATGCAATATAGGGTTCCCTAGTGATTTGGAAGCAAATGCAGCCCTGGTGGATGGAAGCAAACGTAATAGAATGCGGTGAAATGTTGCAGAATAGAGTGGAAGGTGGTGAAATGGTTTCTAATGGGGAGTAATGTTTTCCAAAGTAGGGACCCTGAGAGATTTTGTATAGGAGGATATCTTCTTTGTAAAAATAGAAAGCCACAGAATGCAATGGAATGTTTGCAATGGAGTAGAATCTTCTGGAATCGCGTGGAATGTCATGGGAATTGATGCAATATTCTGCTCCTGAATGGATTGAAAGAAATTGGGCCTTCTTTTTCAGATTGGAATGCAATGGAATGTGGTGGAATGTTGCCCAATGGAGTGCAATGCTTTTTTACTGAGGGGGAAGTGGTGTTATGTGACGGAGCAGAGAGTTCCTGGGTTGTTTGGATAAGAATGCTTCCTACTTTGCCGCAATGGAACTCAGTAGAACTTGTTGGATTGTTGGGGAATAGAGTAGAATCCTGTGGAATGTAGAGGAATGGCATGTGAAGTGACACAATACGGAGTTGCTGAATTGTTTGGAACCAAATGGAGCTTTCTCTGGCAGAATGGAACGCAGTAGAACGTGGTATAATGTTGTGGAATGGAGGGCAATTTTGTGGAATGAAGTGGAATCGGCTGTAATATGAAAATAAAGGTCTCCAGACTGGTTTGGAAACAAATGGTGCCCATTTTGCCGGAGTGTAAAGCAGATGAATGTGCCGGTATGCTGGGAAATGGAGTAAAATATAGTGGAATTTAGCGGAATGGAGTGTATTTTGATGCCACAGAGTGTTACAAATTATTTCGGAAATGAATGGATCCTTCCTTGAGAAAACAGAGCGCTATAGAACGTGGTGGAATTTTGAGGAGTTCAGTGCAATTTTGTATATTGGTGTAGAATCGCGTGTTTCTGAGTGTTTGCAATGGAGTAGAATCTTGTGGGATGGCATGTGAATTGACACAGTAGGCTGTCCCTGAATGTCTTGGAAGCAATGGGGCCTTCTTTTACACAATGTAATGCAATTTAATGTGGTGGAATGTTGCCCAATGGAGTGCAATGCTGTTTTATTGAGTAGAAAGTGGTTTTCTGTGATGCAACAGAGAGTTCCTGGGTTGTTTGGGTTGCTTGATAAGAATGCTTCCTACTTTGTCAAAATGGAACTCAGTAGAACTTGCTGGATTGTTGGGGAATAGAGTAGAATATTGTGGAATTGGGAGAAATGGCTTGCGAAGTGACACAACATGAAGTTCTTGGATTTCTTGGAACCAAATGCAGCTTTCTTTGGCAGAATGGAACGCAATAGAACGTGGTATAATGTTGTCTAATGGAGGGCAATGTTGTGGAATGGAGTGGAATCGGCTGTAATGTGACATAATAAATGTCTCCAGACTTGTTTGGAAGCGAATGGTGCCTCCTTTGCCGGAGAGTAAAGCAAATGAATGTGCTGGCATATTGGGGAATGGAGTGAAATGTTGTGGAATGGAGCAGAATGTAGTGTTATGTTATGCCATAGAGTGTTACAGATTGTTTTGGAAACGAATGGGGCCTTCTTTGAAACAACAGAACGCTATAGAACGTGGTGGAATTTTGTGGAGTTCAGTGCAATTTTGTAGATTCGTGTAGAATCGAGTGTACTGTGAAACAATATAGATGTCCTGAGTGGTCTCGAAGCAAATGCAGCTCTCCTGGGTGGAATGGAATGCCACAGAACATGGTGAGATGTTCAGGAAAGGCGTGCAATGTTAAATGGACTGGAATAGTGCATAATGTGATGCAGTAGAGTGTTCCTCATTCTTTTGGAAAGGAACGGAGCCTTATTTGAAAGAATGGAATGCAATATAACGTGGTGAAATTTTGTAGAATCTTGTAGAATGTAGTGGAATTTCATTTGATATGATGCAACAGACCGTCCTTAAAGGGTGGGAAGAGAATGGAGTCTGCTTTGTAGGAATGGAATGGAAAAGACTACAGTGGAATGTAGCTAAATGAAGTGAAGAGTTGTGGAATGCAGTGTAATGTAATGTAATGTAATCTGATGCAAGAGACAGTTCCTGATTGTTTGGGATAAGAGTGGAGCCTTCCTTTGCAGAATGGAACACGATTGAACACGGTGGAGTGCTGGGGTATGGAGTGCAATGCTGTGGAATTGTGTTGAATCTATTGTAATGTGACGCAATAAAGGGTTCCCTAGTGATTTGGAAGCGAATGCAACCTTGCTGGATGGAATCAAACATAATAGAACGTGGTGGAATGTTGCGCAATGGAGAGGAAGGTTGTGAAATTGAGTATAATGGTGTGAAATGTGATCTGTAGAGGGATACTGAGTGATTTTGTAGAGAACGGTGTGTTCTTTATAACAATGGAGTGCCATAGGATGCATTAGAATGTTTTGAAGGGAGAAGAATCTTGTGGAATCGTGTGGAATGTCATGTGAATTGACGCAATTCGCTGTTCCTGAATTGTTTGGAAGCAATGGGCCCTTCTTATACAGAAGGGAATGCAAAGGAAAGTGGTGGAATGTTGCCCAATGGAGTGCAATTAAGTTTTATTGAGTGGAATGTGGTGTTATGTGATGCAATAGGGAGTCCTGAGTTGTTTGGATGAAAAGGCTTCCTACTTTTTCACAATGGAACTCAGTAGAACTTGTTGGATTGTTAGGGAACAGAGTAGAATCTTGTGGAATGGAGAGGAATGGCATTTGAAGAGACACAATACGAAGTTCATGAATTGCTTGGAACCATATTTAGCTTTCTTTGGCAGAATTAAAAGCAATAGAACGTGGTATAATATTGTGGAATGAAGGGCAATGTTCTGTAATCTAGTGGAATCTGCTGTATTGTGACATAATAAAGGTCTCCAGAGTGGTTTGGAAGCGAATGGTTCCTCCTTTGGCACAGTGTAAAGCAAATGAATGTGCTGGCGTATATGGGAATGGAGTAAAATGTTGTGGAATGGAGCGGAATGGAGTGTCACGTGATGCCATAGAGTGTTAAAGATCGTTTTGGAAAAGAACGCAGCCTTCTTTGACAGAACAGAACGCTACCGAACGTGGTGGAATTTTGTGGAGTGCAGTGCAATTTTTTAGATTGGTGTAGAATCGCATATAATGTGACACAATATAGAGTTCTTGAGTGGTCTCGAAGCTAATGGAGCTCTCTTGTAATTGATGGAAAGCTACAGGACACAATGAGATGTTGACAAATGGAGTGCTATGCTGCAAAATCGACTGGAATCGTGCGTAATGCGACGCAGTGGAGAGTTCCTCGTTGTTTTGGAAAGGAACGGAGCCTTATTTGACAGAATGGAATGCAATATAACGTGGTTTAGTTTAGTAGAATCTTGAAGAATGGAGTGGAATGGCATTTGATGTGATGCAATAGACCGTCCTTAATGCGCTGGAAGTGAATCGATGTTTCTTTGTAGGAATGGAATGCAAAAGAATACAGTGGAATGTAGCCAAAGGAAGTGGAGAGCTGTGGAATGCAGTGTAATCGGGTGTAATGTGACGCAAGAGACGGTTCCTGATTGGGAAAAGAGTGGAGCATTCTTTTGTAGAATGGAACACGATAGAACACGGTGGATTGCTGGGGTCTGGAGTGTAATGTTGTGGAGCGGTGTTGAATCCGTTGTAATGTGATGCAATATAGGGTTCCCTAGTGATTTGGAAGCAAATGCAGCCCTGGTGGATGGAAGCAAACGTAATAGAATGCGGTGAAATGTTGCAGAATAGAGTGGAAGGTGGTGAAATGGTTTCTAATGGGGAGTAATGTTTTCCAAAGTAGGGACCCTGAGAGATTTTGTATAGGAGGATATCTTCTTTGTAAAAATAGAAAGCCACAGAATGCAATGGAATGTTTGCAATGGAGTAGAATCTTCTGGAATCGCGTGGAATGTCATGGGAATTGATGCAATATTCTGCTCCTGAATGGATTGAAAGAAATTGGGCCTTCTTTTTCAGATTGGAATGCAATGGAATGTGGTGGAATGTTGCCCAATGGAGTGCAATGCTTTTTTACTGAGGGGGAAGTATTGTTATGTGACGGAGCAGAGAGTTCCTGGGTTGTTTGGATAAGAATGCTTCCTACTTTGCCGCAATGGAACTCAGTAGAACTTGTTGGATTGTTGGGGAATAGAGTAGAATCCTGTGGAATGTAGAGGAATGGCATGTGAAGTGACACAATACGGAGTTGCTGAATTGTTTGGAACCAAATGGAGCTTTCTCTGGCAGAATGGAACGCAGTAGAACGTGGTATAATGTTGTGGAATGGAGGGCAATTTTGTGGAATGAAGTGGAATCGGCTGTAATATGAAAATAAAGGTCTCCAGACTGGTTTGGAAACAAATGGTGCCCATTTTGCCGGAGTGTAAAGCAGATGAATGTGCCGGTATGCTGGGAAATGGAGTAAAATATAGTGGAATTTAGCGGAATGGAGTGTATTTTGATGCCACAGAGTGTTACAAATTATTTCGGAAATGAATGGATCCTTCCTTGAGAAAACAGAGCGCTATAGAACGTGGTGGAATTTTGAGGAGTTCAGTGCAATTTTGTATATTGGTGTAGAATCGCGTGTTTCTGAGTGTTTGCAATGGAGTAGAATCTTGTGGGATGGCATGTGAATTGACACAGTAGGCTGTCCCTGAATGTCTTGGAAGCAATGGGGCCTTCTTTTACACAATGTAATGCAATTTAATGTGGTGGAATGTTGCCCAATGGAGTGCAATGCTGTTTTATTGAGTAGAAAGTGGTTTTCTGTGATGCAACAGAGAGTTCCTGGGTTGTTTGGGTTGCTTGATAAGAATGCTTCCTACTTTGTCAAAATGGAACTCAGTAGAACTTGCTGGATTGTTGGGGAATAGAGTAGAATATTGTGGAATTGGGAGAAATGGCTTGCGAAGTGACACAACATGAAGTTCTTGGATTTCTTGGAACCAAATGCAGCTTTCTTTGGCAGAATGGAACGCAATAGAACGTGGTATAATGTTGTCTAATGGAGGGCAATGTTGTGGAATGGAGTGGAATCGGCTGTAATGTGACATAATAAATGTCTCCAGACTTGTTTGGAAGCGAATGGTGCCTCCTTTGCCGGAGAGTAAAGCAAATGAATGTGCTGGCATATTGGGGAATGGAGTGAAATGTTGTGGAATGGAGCAGAATGTAGTGTTATGTTATGCCATAGAGTGTTTCAGATTGTTTTGGAAACGAATGGGGCCTTCTTTGAAACAACAGAACGCTATAGAACGTGGTGGAATTTTGTGGAGTTCAGTGCAATTTTGTAGATTCGTGTAGAATCGAGTGTACTGTGAAACAATATAGATGTCCTGAGTGGTCTCGAAGCAAATGCAGCTCTCCTGGGTGGAATGGAATGCCACAGAACATGGTGAGATGTTCAGGAAAGGCGTGCAATGTTAAATGGACTGGAATAGTGCATAATGTGATGCAGTAGAGTGTTCCTCATTCTTTTGGAAAGGAACGGAGCCTTATTTGAAAGAATGGAATGCAATATAACGTGGTGAAATTTTGTAGAATCTTGTAGAATGTAGTGGAATTTCATTTGATATGATGCAACAGACCGTCCTTAAAGGGTGGGAAGAGAATGGAGTCTGCTTTGTAGGAATGGAATGGAAAAGACTACAGTGGAATGTAGCTAAATGAAGTGAAGAGTTGTGGAATGCAGTGTAATGTAATGTAATGTAATCTGATGCAAGAGACAGTTCCTGATTGTTTGGGATAAGAGTGGAGCCTTCCTTTGCAGAATGGAACACGATTGAACACGGTGGAGTGCTGGGGTATGGAGTGCAATGCTGTGGAATTGTGTTGAATCTATTGTAATGTGACGCAATAAAGGGTTCCCTAGTGATTTGGAAGCGAATGCAACCTTGCTGGATGGAATCAAACATAATAGAACGTGGTGGAATGTTGCGCAATGGAGAGGAAGGTTGTGAAATTGAGTATAATGGTGTGAAATGTGATCTGTAGAGGGATACTGAGTGATTTTGTAGAGAACGGTGTGTTCTTTATAACAATGGAGTGCCATAGGATGCATTAGAATGTTTTGAAGGGAGAAGAATCTTGTGGAATCGTGTGGAATGTCATGTGAATTGACGCAATTCGCTGTTCCTGAATTGTTTGGAAGCAATGGGCCCTTCTTATACAGAAGGGAATGCAAAGGAAAGTGGTGGAATGTTGCCCAATGGAGTGCAATTAAGTTTTATTGAGTGGAATGTGGTGTTATGTGATGCAATAGGGAGTCCTGAGTTGTTTGGATGAAAAGGCTTCCTACTTTTTCACAATGGAACTCAGTAGAACTTGTTGGATTGTTAGGGAACAGAGTAGAATCTTGTGGAATGGAGAGGAATGGCATTTGAAGAGACACAATACGAAGTTCATGAATTGCTTGGAACCATATTTAGCTTTCTTTGGCAGAATTAAAAGCAATAGAACGTGGTATAATATTGTGGAATGAAGGGCAATGTTCTGTAATCTAGTGGAATCTGCTGTATTGTGACATAATAAAGGTCTCCAGAGTGGTTTGGAAGCGAATGGTTCCTCCTTTGGCACAGTGTAAAGCAAATGAATGTGCTGGCGTATTTGGGAATGGAGTAAAATGTTGTGGAATGGAGCGGAATGGAGTGTCACGTGATGCCATAGAGTGTTAAAGATCGTTTTGGAAAAGAACGCAGCCTTCTTTGACAGAACAGAACGCTACCGAACGTGGTGGAATTTTGTGGAGTGCAGTGCAATTTTTTAGATTGGTGTAGAATCGCATATAATGTGACACAATATAGAGTTCTTGAGTGGTCTCGAAGCTAATGGAGCTCTCTTGTAATTGATGGAAAGCTACAGGACACAATGAGATGTTGACAAATGGAGTGCTATGCTGCAAAATCGACTGGAATCGTGCGTAATGCGACGCAGTGGAGAGTTCCTCGTTGTTTTGGAAAGGAACGGAGCCTTATTTGACAGAATGGAATGCAATATAACGTGGTTTAGTTTAGTAGAATCTTGAAGAATGGAGTGGAATGGCATTTGATGTGATGCAATAGACCGTCCTTAATGCGCTGGAAGTGAATCGATGTTTCTTTGTAGGAATGGAATGCAAAAGAATACAGTGGAATGTAGCAAAAGGAAGTGGAGAGCTGTGGAATGCAGTGTAATCGGGTGTAATGTGACGCAAGAGACGGTTCCTGATTGGGAAAAGAGTGGAGCATTCTTTTGTAGAATGGAACACGATAGAACACGGTGGATTGCTGGGGTCTGGAGTGTAATGTTGTGGAGCGGTGTTGAATCCGTTGTAATGTGATGCAATATAGGGTTCCCTAGTGATTTGGAAGCAAATGCAGCCCTGGTGGATGGAAGCAAACGTAATAGAATGCGGTGAAATGTTGCAGAATAGAGTGGAAGGTGGTGAAATGGTTTCTAATGGGGAGTAATGTTTTCCAAAGTAGGGACCCTGAGAGATTTTGTATAGGAGGATATCTTCTTTGTAAAAATAGAAAGCCACAGAATGCAATGGAATGTTTGCAATGGAGTAGAATCTTCTGGAATCGTGTGGAATGTCATGGGAATTGATGCAATATTCTGCTCCTGAATGGATTGAAAGAAATTGGGCCTTCTTTTTCAGATTGGAATGCAATGGAATGTGGTGGAATGTTGCCCAATGGAGTGCAATGCTTTTTTACTGAGGGGGAAGTGGTGTTATGTGACGGAGCAGAGAGTTCCTGGGTTGTTTGGATAAGAATGCTTCCTACTTTGCCGCAATGGAACTCAGTAGAACTTGTTGGATTGTTGGGGAATAGAGTAGAATCCTGTGGAATGTAGAGGAATGGCATGTGAAGTGACACAATACGGAGTTGCTGAATTGTTTGGAACCAAATGGAGCTTTCTCTGGCAGAATGGAACGCAGTAGAACGTGGTATAATGTTGTGGAATGGAGGGCAATTTTGTGGAATGAAGTGGAATCGGCTGTAATATGAAAATAAAGGTCTCCAGACTGGTTTGGAAACAAATGGTGCCCATTTTGCCGGAGTGTAAAGCAGATGAATGTGCCGGTATGCTGGGAAATGGAGTAAAATATAGTGGAATTTAGCGGAATGGAGTGTATTTTGATGCCACAGAGTGTTACAAATTATTTCGGAAATGAATGGATCCTTCCTTGAGAAAACAGAGCGCTATAGAACGTGGTGGAATTTTGAGGAGTTCAGTGCAATTTTGTATATTGGTGTAGAATCGCGTGTTTCTGAGTGTTTGCAATGGAGTAGAATCTTGTGGGATGGCATGTGAATTGACACAGTAGGCTGTCCCTGAATGTCTTGGAAGCAATGGGGCCTTCTTTTACACAATGTAATGCAATTTAATGTGGTGGAATGTTGCCCAATGGAGTGCAATGCTGTTTTATTGAGTAGAAAGTGGTTTTCTGTGATGCAACAGAGAGTTCCTGGGTTGTTTGGGTTGCTTGATAAGAATGCTTCCTACTTTGTCAAAATGGAACTCAGTAGAACTTGCTGGATTGTTGGGGAATAGAGTAGAATATTGTGGAATTGGGAGAAATGGCTTGCGAAGTGACACAACATGAAGTTCTTGGATTTCTTGGAACCAAATGCAGCTTTCTTTGGCAGAATGGAACGCAATAGAACGTGGTATAATGTTGTCTAATGGAGGGCAATGTTGTGGAATGGAGTGGAATCGGCTGTAATGTGACATAATAAATGTCTCCAGACTTGTTTGGAAGCGAATGGTGCCTCCTTTGCCGGAGAGTAAAGCAAATGAATGTGCTGGCATATTGGGGAATGGAGTGAAATGTTGTGGAATGGAGCAGAATGTAGTGTTATGTTATGCCATAGAGTGTTTCAGATTGTTTTGGAAACGAATGGGGCCTTCTTTGAAACAACAGAACGCTATAGAACGTGGTGGAATTTTGTGGAGTTCAGTGCAATTTTGTAGATTCGTGTAGAATCGAGTGTACTGTGAAACAATATAGATGTCCTGAGTGGTCTCGAAGCAAATGCAGCTCTCCTGGGTGGAATGGAATGCCACAGAACATGGTGAGATGTTCAGGAAAGGCGTGCAATGTTAAATGGACTGGAATAGTGCATAATGTGATGCAGTAGAGTGTTCCTCATTCTTTTGGAAAGGAACGGAGCCTTATTTGAAAGAATGGAATGCAATATAACGTGGTGAAATTTTGTAGAATCTTGTAGAATGTAGTGGAATTTCATTTGATATGATGCAACAGACCGTCCTTAAAGGGTGGGAAGAGAATGGAGTCTGCTTTGTAGGAATGGAATGGAAAAGACTACAGTGGAATGTAGCTAAATGAAGTGAAGAGTTGTGGAATGCAGTGTAATGTAATGTAATGTAATCTGATGCAAGAGACAGTTCCTGATTGTTTGGGATAAGAGTGGAGCCTTCCTTTGCAGAATGGAACACGATTGAACACGGTGGAGTGCTGGGGTATGGAGTGCAATGCTGTGGAATTGTGTTGAATCTATTGTAATGTGACGCAATAAAGGGTTCCCTAGTGATTTGGAAGCGAATGCAACCTTGCTGGATGGAATCAAACATAATAGAACGTGGTGGAATGTTGCGCAATGGAGAGGAAGGTTGTGAAATTGAGTATAATGGTGTGAAATGTGATCTGTAGAGGGATACTGAGTGATTTTGTAGAGAACGGTGTGTTCTTTATAACAATGGAGTGCCATAGGATGCATTAGAATGTTTTGAAGGGAGAAGAATCTTGTGGAATCGTGTGGAATGTCATGTGAATTGACGCAATTCGCTGTTCCTGAATTGTTTGGAAGCAATGGGCCCTTCTTATACAGAAGGGAATGCAAAGGAATGTGGTGGAATGTTGCCCAATGGAGTGCAATTAAGTTTTATTGAGTGGAATGTGGTGTTATGTGATGCAATAGGGAGTCCTGAGTTGTTTGGATGAAAAGGCTTCCTACTTTTTCACAATGGAACTCAGTAGAACTTGTTGGATTGTTAGGGAACAGAGTAGAATCTTGTGGAATGGAGAGGAATGGCATTTGAAGAGACACAATACGAAGTTCGTGAATTGCTTGGAACCATATTTAGCTTTCTTTGGCAGAATTAAAAGCAATAGAACGTGGTATAATATTGTGGAATGAAGGGCAATGTTCTGTAATCTAGTGGAATCTGCTGTATTGTGACATAATACTGGTCTCCAGAGTGGTTTGGAAGCGAATGGTTCCTCCTTTGGCACAGTGTAAAGCAAATGAATGTGCTGGCGTATTTGGGAATGGAGTAAAATGTTGTGGAATGGAGCGGAATGGAGTGTCACGTGATGCCATAGAGTGTTAAAGATCGTTTTGGAAAAGAACGCAGCCTTCTTTGACAGAACAGAACGCTACCGAACGTGGTGGAATTTTGTGGAGTGCAGTGCAATTTTTTAGATTGGTGTAGAATCGCATATAATGTGACACAATATAGAGTTCTTGAGTGGTCTCGAAGCTAATGGAGCTCTCTTGTAATTGATGGAAAGCTACAGGACACAATGAGATGTTGACAAATGGAGTGCTATGCTGCAAAATCGACTGGAATCGTGCGTAATGCGACGCAGTGGAGAGTTCCTCGTTGTTTTGGAAAGGAACGGAGCCTTATTTGACAGAATGGAATGCAATATAACGTGGTTTAGTTTAGTAGAATCTTGAAGAATGGAGTGGAATGGCATTTGATGTGATGCAATAGACCGTCCTTAATGCGCTGGAAGTGAATCGATGTTTCTTTGTAGGAATGGAATGCAAAAGAATACAGTGGAATGTAGCCAAAGGAAGTGGAGAGCTGTGGAATGCAGTGTAATCGGGTGTAATGTGACGCAAGAGACGGTTCCTGATTGGGAAAAGAGTGGAGCATTCTTTTGTAGAATGGAACACGATAGAACACGGTGGATTGCTGGGGTCTGGAGTGTAATGTTGTGGAGTGGTGTTGAATCCGTTGTAATGTGATGCAATATAGGGTTCCCTAGTGATTTGGAAGCAAATGCAGCCCTGGTGGATGGAAGCAAACGTAATAGAATGCGGTGAAATGTTGCAGAATAGAGTGGAAGGTGGTGAAATGGTTTCTAATGGGGAGTAATGTTTTCCAAAGTAGGGACCCTGAGAGATTTTGTATAGGAGGATATCTTCTTTGTAAAAATAGAAAGCCACAGAATGCAATGGAATGTTTGCAATGGAGTAGAATCTTCTGGAATCGTGTGGAATGTCATGGGAATTGATGCAATATTCTGCTCCTGAATGGATTGAAAGAAATTGGGCCTTCTTTTTCAGATTGGAATGCAATGGAATGTGGTGGAATGTTGCCCAATGGAGTGCAATGCTTTTTTACTGAGGGGGAAGTGGTGTTATGTGACGGAGCAGAGAGTTCCTGGGTTGTTTGGATAAGAATGCTTCCTACTTTGCCGCAATGGAACTCAGTAGAACTTGTTGGATTGTTGGGGAATAGAGTAGAATCCTGTGGAATGTAGACGAATGGCATGTGAAGTGACACAATACGGAGTTGCTGAATTGTTTGGAACCAAATGGAGCTTTCTCTGGCAGAATGGAACGCAGTAGAACGTGGTATAATGTTGTGGAATGGAGGGCAATTTTGTGGAATGAAGTGGAATCGGCTGTAATATGAAAATAAAGGTCTCCAGACTGGTTTGGAAACAAATGGTGCCCATTTTGCCGGAGTGTAAAGCAGATGAATGTGCCGGTATGCTGGGAAATGGAGTAAAATATAGTGGAATTTAGCGGAATGGAGTGTATTTTGATGCCACAGAGTGTTACAAATTATTTCGGAAATGAATGGATCCTTCCTTGAGAAAACAGAGCGCTATAGAACGTGGTGGAATTTTGAGGAGTTCAGTGCAATTTTGTATTTTGGTGTAGAATCGCGTGTTTCTGAGTGTTTGCAATGGAGTAGAATCTTGTGGGATGGCATGTGAATTGACACAGTAGGCTGTCCCTGAATGTCTTGGAAGCAATGGGGCCTTCTTTTACACAATGTAATGCAATTTAATGTGGTGGAATGTTGCCCAATGGAGTGCAATGCTGTTTTATTGAGTAGAAAGTGGTTTTCTGTGATGCAACAGAGAGTTCCTGGGTTGTTTGGGTTGCTTGATAAGAATGCTTCCTACTTTGTCAAAATGGAACTCAGTAGAACTTGCTGGATTGTTGGGGAATAGAGTAGAATATTGTGGAATTGGGAGAAATGGCTTGCGAAGTGACACAACATGAAGTTCTTGGATTTCTTGGAACCAAATGCAGCTTTCTTTGGCAGAATGGAACGCAATAGAACGTGGTATAATGTTGTCTAATGGAGGGCAATGTTGTGGAATGGAGTGGAATCGGCTGTAATGTGACATAATAAATGTCTCCAGACTTGTTTGGAAGCGAATGGTGCCTCCTTTGCCGGAGAGTAAAGCAAATGAATGTGCTGGCATATTGGGGAATGGAGTGAAATGTTGTGGAATGGAGCAGAATGTAGTGTTATGTTATGCCATAGAGTGTTTCAGATTGTTTTGGAAACGAATGGGGCCTTCTTTGAAACAACAGAACGCTATAGAACGTGGTGGAATTTTGTGGAGTTCAGTGCAATTTTGTAGATTCGTGTAGAATCGAGTGTACTGTGAAACAATATAGATGTCCTGAGTGGTCTCGAAGCAAATGCAGCTCTCCTGGGTGGAATGGAATGCCACAGAACATGGTGAGATGTTCAGGAAAGGCGTGCAATGTTAAATGGACTGGAATAGTGCATAATGTGATGCAGTAGAGTGTTCCTCATTCTTTTGGAAAGGAACGGAGCCTTATTTGAAAGAATGGAATGCAATATAACGTGGTGAAATTTTGTAGAATCTTGTAGAATGTAGTGGAATTTCATTTGATATGATGCAACAGACCGTCCTTAAAGGGTGGGAAGAGAATGGAGTCTGCTTTGTAGGAATGGAATGGAAAAGACTACAGTGGAATGTAGCTAAATGAAGTGAAGAGTTGTGGAATGCAGTGTAATGTAATGTAATGTAATCTGATGCAAGAGACAGTTCCTGATTGTTTGGGATAAGAGTGGAGCCTTCCTTTGCAGAATGGAACACGATTGAACACGGTGGAGTGCTGGGGTATGGAGTGCAATGCTGTGGAATTGTGTTGAATCCACTGTAATGTGACGCAATAAAGGGTTCCCTAGTGATTTGGAAGCGAATGCAACCTTGCTGGATGGAATCAAACGTAATAGAACGTGGTGGAATGTTGCGCAATAGAGAGGAAGGTTGTGAAGTTGAGTATAATGGTGTGAAATGTGATCTGTAGAGGGATACTGAGTGATTTTGTAGAGAACGGTGTGTTCTTTATAACAATGGAGTGCCATAGGATGCATTAGAATGTTTTGAAGGGAGAAGAATCTTGTGGAATCGTGTGGAATGTCATGTGAATTGACGGAATAGGCTGTTCCTGAATTGTTTGGAAGCAATGGGCCCTTCTTATACAGAAGGGAATGCAAAGGAATGTGGTGGAATGTTGCCCAATGGAGTGCAATTAAGTTTTATTGAGTGGAATGTGGTGTTATGTGATGCAATAGGGAGTCCTGAGTTGTTTGGATGAAAAGGCTTCCTACTTTTTCACAATGGAACTCAGTAGAACTTGTTGGATTGTTAGGGAACAGAGTAGAATCTTGTGGAATGGAGAGGAATGGCATTTGAAGAGACACAATACGAAGTTCGTGAATTGCTTGGAACCATATTTAGCTTTCTTTGGCAGAATTAAAAGCAATAGAACGTGGTATAATATTGTGGAATGAAGGGCAATGTTCTGTAATCTAGTGGAATCTGCTGTATTGTGACATAATACTGGTCTCCAGAGTGGTTTGGAAGCGAATGGTTCCTCCTTTGGCACAGTGTAAAGCAAATGAATGTGCTGGCGTATTTGGGAATGGAGTAAAATGTTGTGGAATGGAGCGGAATGGAGTGTCACGTGATGCCATAGAGTGTTAAAGATCGTTTTGGAAAAGAACGCAGCCTTCTTTGACAGAACAGAACGCTACCGAACGTGGTGGAATTTTGTGGAGTGCAGTGCAATTTTTTAGATTGGTGTAGAATCGCATATAATGTGACACAATATAGAGTTCTTGAGTGGTCTCGAAGCTAATGGAGCTCTCTTGTAATTGATGGAAAGCTACAGGACACAATGAGATGTTGACAAATGGAGTGCTATGCTGCAAAATCGACTGGAATCGTGCGTAATGCGACGCAGTGGAGAGTTCCTCGTTGTTTTGGAAAGGAACGGAGCCTTATTTGACAGAATGGAATGCAATATAACGTGGTTTAGTTTAGTAGAATCTTGAAGAATGGAGTGGAATGGCATTTGATGTGATGCAATAGACCGTCCTTAATGCGCTGGAAGTGAATCGATGTTTCTTTGTAGGAATGGAATGCAAAAGAATACAGTGGAATGTAGCCAAAGGAAGTGGAGAGCTGTGGAATGCAGTGTAATCGGGTGTAATGTGACGCAAGAGACGGTTCCTGATTGGGAAAAGAGTGGAGCATTCTTTTGTAGAATGGAACACGATAGAACACGGTGGATTGCTGGGGTCTGGAGTGTAATGTTGTGGAGTGGTGTTGAATCCGTTGTAATGTGATGCAATATAGGGTTCCCTAGTGATTTGGAAGCAAATGCAGCCCTGGTGGATGGAAGCAAACGTAATAGAATGCGGTGAAATGTTGCAGAATAGAGTGGAAGGTGGTGAAACGGTTTCTAATGGGGAGTAATGTTTTCCAAAGTAGGGACCCTGAGAGATTTTGTATAGGAGGATATCTTCTTTGTAAAAATAGAAAGCCACAGAATGCAATGGAATGTTTGCAATGGAGTAGAATCTTCTGGAATCGTGTGGAATGTCATGGGAATTGATGCAATATTCTGCTCCTGAATGGATTGAAAGAAATTGGGCCTTCTTTTTCAGATTGGAATGCAATGGAATGTGGTGGAATGTTGCCCAATGGAGTGCAATGCTTTTTTACTGAGGGGGAAGTGGTGTTATGTGACGGAGCAGAGAGTTCCTGGGTTGTTTGGATAAGAATGCTTCCTACTTTGCCGCAATGGAACTCAAGAACTTGTTGGATTGTTGGGGAATAGAGTAGAATCCTGTGGAATGTAGAGGAATGGCATGTGAAGTGACACAATACGGAGTTGCTGAATTGCTTGGAACCAAATGGAGCTTTCTCTGGCAGAATGGAACGCAGTAGAACGTGTTATAATGTTGTGGAATGGAGGGCAAAGTTGTGGAATGAAGTGGAACCGGCTGTAATATGAAAATAAAGGTCTCCAGACTGGCTTGGAAACAAATGGTGCCTGCTTTGCCGGAGTGTAAAGCAGATGAATGTGCCGGCATACTGGGAAATGGAGTAAAATATAGTGGAATTTAGCGGAATGGAGTGTATTTTGATGCCACAGAGTGTTACAAATTATTTCGGAAATGAATGGATCCTTCCTTGAGAAAACAGAGCGCTATAGAACGTGGTGGAATTTTGAGGAGTTCAGTGCAATTTTGTATATTGGTGTAGAATCGCGTGTTTCTGAGTGTTTGCAATGGAGTAGAATCTTGTGGGATGGCATGTGAATTGACACAGTAGGCTGTCCCTGAATGTCTTGGAAGCAATGGGGCCTTCTTTTACACAATGTAATGCAATTTAATGTGGTGGAATGTTGCCCAATGGAGTGCAATGCTGTTTTATTGAGTAGAAAGTGGTTTTCTGTGATGCAACAGAGAGTTCCTGGGTTGTTTGGGTTGCTTGATAAGAATGCTTCCTACTTTGTCAAAATGGAACTCAGTAGAACTTGCTGGATTGTTGGGGAATAGAGTAGAATATTGTGGAATTGGGAGAAATGGCTTGCGAAGTGACACAACATGAAGTTCTTGGATTTCTTGGAACCAAATGCAGCTTCTTTGACAGAATGGAACGCAATAGAACGTGGTATAATGTTGTCTAATGGAGGGCAATGTTGTGGAAAGGAGTGGAATCGGCTGTAAGGTGACATAATAAATGTCTCCAGACTTGTTTGGAAGCGAATGGTGCCTCCTTTGCCGGAGAGTAAAGCAAATGAATGTGCTGGCATATTGGGGAATGGAGTGAAATGTTGTGGAATGGAGCAGAATGTAGTGTTATGTTATGCCATAGAGTGTTTCAGATTGTTTTGGAAACGAATGGGGCCTTCTTTGAAACAACAGAACGCTATAGAACGTGGTGGAATTTTGTGGAGTTCAGTGCAATTTTGTAGATTCGTGTAGAATCGAGTGTACTGTGAAACAATATAGATGTCCTGAGTGGTCTCGAAGCAAATGCAGCTCTCCTGGGTGGAATGGAATGCCACAGAACATGGTGAGATGTTCAGGAAAGGCGTGCAATGTTAAATGGACTGGAATAGTGCATAATGTGATGCAGTAGAGTGTTCCTCATTCTTTTGGAAAGGAACGGAGCCTTATTTGAAAGAATGGAATGCAATATAACGTGGTGAAATTTTGTAGAATCTTGTAGAATGTAGTGGAATTTCATTTGATATGATGCAACAGACCGTCCTTAAAGGGTGGGAAGAGAATGGAGTCTGCTTTGTAGGAATGGAATGGAAAAGACTACAGTGGAATGTAGCTAAATGAAGTGAAGAGTTGTGGAATGCAGTGTAATGTAATGTAATGTAATCTGATGCAAGAGACAGTTCCTGATTGTTTGGGATAAGAGTGGAGCCTTCCTTTGCAGAATGGAACACGATTGAACACGGTGGAGTGCTGGGGTATGGAGTGCAATGCTGTGGAATTGTGTTGAATCCACTGTAATGTGACGCAATAAAGGGTTCCCTAGTGATTTGGAAGCGAATGCAACCTTGCTGGATGGAATCAAACGTAATAGAACGTGGTGGAATGTTGCGCAATAGAGAGGAAGATTGTGAAGTTGAGTATAATGGTGTGAAATGTGATCTGTAGAGGGATACTGAGTGATTTTGTAGAGAACGGTGTGTTCTTTATAACAATGGAGTGCCATAGGATGCATTAGAATGTTTTGAAGGGAGAAGAATCTTGTGGAATCGTGTGGAATGTCATGTGAATTGACGGAATAGGCTGTTCCTGAATTGTTTGGAAGCAATGGGCCCTTCTTATAAAGAAGGGAATGCAAAGGAATGTGGTGGAATGTTGCCCAATGGAGTGCAATTAAGTTTTATTGAGTGGAATGTGGTGTTATGTGATGCAATAGGGAGTCCTGAGTTGTTTGGATGAAAAGGCTTCCTACTTTTTCACAATGGAACTCAGTAGAACTTGTTGGATTGTTAGGGAACAGAGTAGAATCTTGTGGAATGGAGAGGAATGGCATTTGAAGAGACACAATACGAAGTTCGTGAATTGCTTGGAACCATATTTAGCTATCTTTGGCAGAATTAAAAGCAATAGAACGTGGTATAATATTGTGGAATGAAGGGCAATGTTCTGTAATCTAGTGGAATCTGCTGTATTGTGACATAATAAAGGTCTCCAGAGTGGTTTGGAAGCGAATGGTTCCCCCTTTGGCACAGTGTAAAGCAAATGAATGTGCTGGCGTATTTGGGAATGGAGTAAAATGTTGTGGAATGGAGCGGAATGGAGTGTCACGTGATGCCATAGAGTGTTAAAGATCGTTTTGGAAAAGAACGCAGCCTTCTTTGACAGAACAGAACGCTACCGAACGTGGTGGAATTTTGTGGAGTGCAGTGCAATTTTTTAGATTGGTGTAGATTCGCATATAATGTGACACAATATAGAGTTCTTGAGTGGTCTCGAAGCTAATGGAGCTCTCTTGTAATTGATGGAAAGCTACAGGACACAATGAGATGTTGACAAATGGAGTGCTATGCTGCAAAATCGACTGGAATCGTGCGTAATGCGACGCAGTGGAGAGTTCCTCGTTGTTTTGGAAAGGAACGGAGCCTTATTTGACAGAATGGAATGCAATATAACGTGGTTTAGTTTAGTAGAATCTTGAAGAATGGAGTGGAATGGCATTTGATGTGATGCAATAGACCGTCCTTAATGCGCTGGAAGTGAATCGATGTTTCTTTGTAGGAATGGAATGCAAAAGAATACAGTGGAATGTAGCAAAAGGAAGTGGAGAGCTGTGGAATGCAGTGTAATCGGGTGTAATGTGACGCAAGAGACGGTTCCTGATTGGGAAAAGAGTGGAGCATTCTTTTGTAGAATGGAACACGATAGAACACGGTGGATTGCTGGGGTCTGGAGTGTAATGTTGTGGAGTGGTGTTGAATCCGTTGTAATGTGATGCAATATAGGGTTCCCTAGTGATTTGGAAGCAAATGCAGCCTTGGTGGATGGAAGCAAACGTAATAGAATGCGGTGAAATGTTGCAGAATAGAGTGGAAGGTGGTGAAATGGTTTCAAATGGGGAGTAATGTGTTCCAAAGTAGGGACCCTGAGAGATTTTGTATAGGAGGATATCTTCTTTGTAAAAATAGAAAGCCACAGAAAGCAATGGAATGTTTGCAATGGAGTAGAATCTTCTGGAATCTTGTGGAATGTCATGGGAATTGATGCAATATTCTGCTCCTGAATGGATTGAAAGAAATTGGGCCTTCTTTTTCAGATTGGAATGCAATGGAATGTGGTGGAATGTTGCCCAATGGAGTGCAATGCTTTTTTACTGAGGGGGAAGTGGTGTTATGTGACGGAGCAGAGAGTTCCTGGGTTGTTTGGATAAGAATGCTTCCTACTTTGCCGCAATGGAACTCAGTAGAACTTGTTGGATTGTTGGGGAATAGAGTAGAATCCTGTGGAATGTAGAGGAATGGCATGTGAAGTGACACAATACGGAGTTGCTGAATTGTTTGGAACCAAATGGAGCTTTCTCTGGCAGAATGGAACGCAGTAGAACGTGGTATAATGTTGTGGAATGGAGGGCAATTTTGTGGAATGAAGTGGAATCGGCTGTAATATGAAAATAAAGGTCTCCAGACTGGTTTGAAAACAAATGGTGCCCATTTTGCCGGAGTGTAAAGCAGATGAATGTGCCGGCATACTGGGAAATGGAGTAAAATATAGTGGAATTTAGCGGAATGGAGTGTATTTTGATGCCACAGAGTGTTACAAATTATTTCGGAAATGAATGGATCCTTCCTTGAGAAAACAGAGCGCTATAGAACGTGGTGGAATTTTGAGGAGTTCAGTGCAATTTTGTATATTGGTGTAGAATCGCGTGTTTCTGAGTGTTTGCAATGGAGTAGAATCTTGTGGGATGGCATGTGAATTGACACAGTAGGCTGTCCCTGAATGTCTTGGAAGCAATGGGGCCTTCTTTTACACAATGTAATGCAATTTAATGTGGTGGAATGTTGCCCAATGGAGTGCAATGCTGTTTTATTGAGTAGAAAGTGGTTTTCTGTGATGCAACAGAGAGTTCCTGGGTTGTTTGGGTTGCTTGATAAGAATGCTTCCTACTTTGTCAAAATGGAACTCAGTAGAACTTGCTGGATTGTTGGGGAATAGAGTAGAATATTGTGGAATTGGGAGAAATGGCTTGCGAAGTGACACAACATGAAGTTCTTGGATTTCTTGGAACCAAATGCAGCTTCTTTGACAGAATGGAACGCAATAGAACGTGGTATAATGTTGTCTAATGGAGGGCAATGTTGTGGAATGGAGTGGAATCGGCTGTAATGTGACATAATAAATGTCTCCAGACTTGTTTGGAAGCGAATGGTGCCTCCTTTGCCGGAGAGTAAAGCAAATGAATGTGCTGGCATATTGGGGAATGGAGTGAAATGTTGTGGAATGGAGCAGAATGTAGTGTTATGTTATGCCATAGAGTGTTTCAGATTGTTTTGGAAACGAATGGGGCCTTCTTTGAAACAACAGAACGCTATAGAACGTGGTGGAATTTTGTGGAGTTCAGTGCAATTTTGTAGATTCGTGTAGAATCGAGTGTACTGTGAAACAATATAGATGTCCTGAGTGGTCTCGAAGCAAATGCAGCTCTCCTGGGTGGAATGGAATGCCACAGAACATGGTGAGATGTTCAGGAAAGGCGTGCAATGTTAAATGGACTGGAATAGTGCATAATGTGATGCAGTAGAGTGTTCCTCTTTCTTTTGGAAAGGATCGGAGCCTTATTTGAAAGAATGGAATGCAATATAACGTGGTGAAATTTTGTAGAATCTTGTAGAATGTAGTGGAATTTCATTTGATATGATGCAACAGACCGTCCTTAAAGGGTGGGAAGAGAATGGAGTCTTCTTTGTAGGAATGGAATGGAAAAGACTACAGTGGAATGTAGCTAAATGAAGTGAAGAGTTGTGGAATGCAGTGTAATGTAATGTAATGTAATCTGATGCAAGAGACAGTTCCTGATTGTTTGGGATAAGAGTGGAGCCTTCCTTTGCAGAATGGAACACGATTGAACACGGTGGAGTGCTGGGGTATGGAGTGCAATGCTGTGGAATTGTGTTGAATCCACTGTAATGTGACGCAATAAAGGGTTCCCTAGTGATTTGGAAGCGAATGCAACCTTGCTGGATGGAATCAAACGTAATAGAACGTGGTGGAATGTTGCGCAATAGAGAGGAAGATTGTGAAATTGAGTATAATGGTGTGAAATGTGATCTGTAGAGGGATACTGAGTGATTTTGTAGAGAACGGTGTGTTCTTTATAACAATGGAGTGCCATAGGATGCATTAGAATGTTTTGAAGGGAGAAGAATCTTGTGGAATCGTGTGGAATGTCATGTGAATTGACGGAATAGGCTGTTCCTGAATTGTTTGGAAGCAATGGGCCCTTCTTATAAAGAAGGGAATGCAAAGGAATGTGGTGGAATGTTGCCCAATGGAGTGCAATTAAGTTTTATTGAGTGGAATGTGGTGTTATGTGATGCAATAGGGAGTCCTGAGTTGTTTGGATGAAAAGGCTTCCTACTTTTTCACAATGGAACTCAGTAGAACTTGTTGGATTGTTAGGGAACAGAGTAGAATCTTGTGGAATGGAGAGGAATCGCATTTGAAGAGACACAATACGAAGTTCGTGAATTGCTTGGAACCATATTTAGCTATCTTTGGCAGAATTAAAAGCAATAGAACGTGGTATAATATTGTGGAATGAAGGGCAATGTTCTGTAATCTAGTGGAATCTGCTGTATTGTGACATAATAAAGGTCTCCAGAGTGGTTTGGAAGCGAATGGTTCCCCCTTTGGCACAGTGTAAAGCAAATGAATGTGCTGGCGTATTTGGGAATGGAGTAAAATGTTGTGGAATGGAGCGGAATGGAGTGTCACGTGATGCCATAGAGTGTTAAAGATCGTTTTGGAAAAGAACGCAGCCTTCTTTGACAGAACAGAACGCTACCGAACGTGGTGGAATTTTGTGGAGTGCAGTGCAATTTTTTAGATTGGTGTAGATTCGCATATAATGTGACACAATATAGAGTTCTTGAGTGGTCTCGAAGCTAATGGAGCTCTCTTGTAATTGATGGAAAGCTACAGGACACAATGAGATGTTGACAAATGGAGTGCTATGCTGCAAAATCGACTGGAATCGTGCGTAATGCGACGCAGTGGAGAGTTCCTCGTTGTTTTGGAAAGGAACGGAGCCTTATTTGACAGAATGGAATGCAATATAACGTGGTTTAGTTTAGTAGAATCTTGAAGAATGGAGTGGAATGGCATTTGATGTGATGCAATAGACCGTCCTTAATGCGCTGGAAGTGAATCGATGTTTCTTTGTAGGAATGGAATGCAAAAGAATACAGTGGAATGTAGCAAAAGGAAGTGGAGAGCTGTGGAATGCAGTGTAATCGGGTGTAATATGACGCAAGAGACGGTTCCTGATTGGGAAAAGAGTGGAGCATTCTTTTGTAGAATGGAACACGATAGAACACGGTGGATTGCTGGGGTCTGGAGTGTAATGTTGTGGAGTGGTGTTGAATCCGTTGTAATGTGATGCAATATAGGGTTCCCTAGTGATTTGGAAGCAAATGCAGCCTTGGTGGATGGAAGCAAACGTAATAGAATGTGGTGAAATGTTGCAGAATAGAGTGGAAGGTGGTGAAATGGTTTCAAATGGGGAGTAATGTGTTCCAAAGTAGGGACCCTGAGAGATTTTGTATAGGAGGATATCTTCTTTGTAAAAATAGAAAGCCACAGAAAGCAATGGAATGTTTGCAATGGAGTAGAATCTTCTGGAATCTTGTGGAATGTCATGGGAATTGATGCAATATTCTGCTCCTGAATGGATTGAAAGAAATTGGGCCTTCTTTTTCAGATTGGAATGCAATGGAATGTGGTGGAATGTTGCCCAATGGAGTGCAATGCTTTTTTACTGAGGGGGAAGTGGTGTTATGTGACGGAGCAGAGAGTTCCTGGGTTGTTTGGATAAGAATGCTTCCTACTTTGCCGCAATGGAACTCAGTAGAACTTGTTGGATTGTTGGGGAATAGAGTAGAATCCTGTGGAATGTAGAGGAATGGCATGTGAAGTGACACAATACGGAGTTGCTGAATTGTTTGGAACCAAATGGAGCTTTCTCTGGCAGAATGGAACGCAGTAGAACGTGGTATAATGTTGTGGAATGGAGGGCAATTTTGTGGAATGAAGTGGAATCGGCTGTAATATGAAAATAAAGGTCTCCAGACTGGTTTGAAAACAAATGGTGCCCATTTTGCCGGAGTGTAAAGCAGATGAATGTGCCGGCATACTGGGAAATGGAGTAAAATATAGTGGAATTTAGCGGAATGGAGTGTATTTTGATGCCACAGAGTGTTACAAATTATTTCGGAAATGAATGGATCCTTCCTTGAGAAAACAGAGCGCTATAGAACGTGGTGGAATTTTGAGGAGTTCAGTGCAATTTTGTATATTGGTGTAGAATCGCGTGTTTCTGAGTGTTTGCAATGGAGTAGAATCTTGTGGGATGGCATGTGAATTGACACAGTAGGCTGTCCCTGAATGTCTTGGAAGCAATGGGGCCTTCTTTTACACAATGTAATGCAATTTAATGTGGTGGAATGTTGCCCAATGGAGTGCAATGCTGTTTTATTGAGTAGAAAGTGGTTTTCTGTGATGCAACAGAGAGTTCCTGGGTTGTTTGGGTTGCTTGATAAGAATGCTTCCTACTTTGTCAAAATGGAACTCAGTAGAACTTGCTGGATTGTTGGGGAATAGAGTAGAATATTGTGGAATTGGGAGAAATGGCTTGCGAAGTGACACAACATGAAGTTCTTGGATTTCTTGGAACCAAATGCAGCTTCTTTGACAGAATGGAACGCAATAGAACGTGGTATAATGTTGTCTAATGGAGGGCAATGTTGTGGAATGGAGTGGAATCGGCTGTAATGTGACATAATAAATGTCTCCAGACTTGTTTGGAAGCGAATGGTGCCTCCTTTGCCGGAGAGTAAAGCAAATGAATGTGCTGGCATATTGGGGAATGGAGTGAAATGTTGTGGAATGGAGCAGAATGTAGTGTTATGTTATGCCATAGAGTGTTTCAGATTGTTTTGGAAACGAATGGGGCCTTCTTTGAAACAACAGAACGCTATAGAACGTGGTGGAATTTTGTGGAGTTCAGTGCAATTTTGTAGATTCGTGTAGAATCGAGTGTACTGTGAAACAATATAGATGTCCTGAGTGGTCTCGAAGCAAATGCAGCTCTCCTGGGTGGAATGGAATGCCACAGAACATGGTGAGATGTTCAGGAAAGGCGTGCAATGTTAAATGGACTGGAATAGTGCATAATGTGATGCAGTAGAGTGTTCCTCATTCTTTTGGAAAGGATCGGAGCCTTATTTGAAAGAATGGAATGCAATATAACGTGGTGAAATTTTGTAGAATCTTGTAGAATGTAGTGGAATTTCATTTGATATGATGCAACAGACCGTCCTTAAAGGGTGGGAAGAGAATGGAGTCTTCTTTG
This sequence comes from Manis pentadactyla, assembly GCF_030020395.1. Taxonomy (NCBI): domain Eukaryota; kingdom Metazoa; phylum Chordata; class Mammalia; order Pholidota; family Manidae; genus Manis; species Manis pentadactyla. Next base: position 1,080,430 of record NC_080035.1, read on the forward strand.
TAGGAATGGAATGGAAAAGACTACAGTGGAATGTAGCTAAATGAAGTGAAGAGTTGTGGAATGCAGTGTAATGTAATGTAATGTAATCTGATGCAAGAGACAGTTCCTGATTGTTTGGGATAAGAGTGGAGCCTTCCTTTGCAGAATGGAACACGATTGAACACGGTGGAGTGCTGGGGTATGGAGTGCAATGCTGTGGAATTGTGTTGAATCCACTGTAATGTGACGCAATAAAGGGTTCCCTAGTGATTTGGAAGCGAATGCAACCTTGCTGGATGGAATCAAACGTAATAGAACGTGGTGGAATGTTGCGCAATAGAGAGGAAGATTGTGAAATTGAGTATAATGGTGTGAAATGTGATCTGTAGAGGGATACTGAGTGATTTTGTAGAGAACGGTGTGTTCTTTATAACAATGGAGTGCCATAGGATGCATTAGAATGTTTTGAAGGGAGAAGAATCTTGTGGAATCGTGTGGAATGTCATGTGAATTGACGGAATAGGCTGTTCCTGAATTGTTTGGAAGCAATGGGCCCTTCTTATAAAGAAGGGAATGCAAAGGAATGTGGTGGAATGTTGCCCAATGGAGTGCAATTAAGTTTTATTGAGTGGAATGTGGTGTTATGTGATGCAATAGGGAGTCCTGAGTTGTTTGGATGAAAAGGCTTCCTACTTTTTCACAATGGAACTCAGTAGAACTTGTTGGATTGTTAGGGAACAGAGTAGAATCTTGTGGAATGGAGAGGAATCGCATTTGAAGAGACACAATACGAAGTTCGTGAATTGCTTGGAACCATATTTAGCTATCTTTGGCAGAATTAAAAGCAATAGAACGTGGTATAATATTGTGGAATGAAGGGCAATGTTCTGTAATCTAGTGGAATCTGCTGTATTGTGACATAATAAAGGTCTCCAGAGTGGTTTGGAAGCGAATGGTTCCCCCTTTGGCACAGTGTAAAGCAAATGAATGTGCTGGCGTATTTGGGAATGGAGTAAAATGTTGTGGAATGGAGCGGAATGGAGTGTCACGTGATGCCATAGAGTGTTAAAGATCGTTTTGGAAAAGAACGCAGCCTTCTTTGACAGAACAGAACGCTACCGAACGTGGTGGAATTTTGTGGAGTGCAGTGCAATTTTTTAGATTGGTGTAGAATCGCATATAATGTGACACAATATAGAGTTCTTGAGTGGTCTCGAAGCTAATGGAGCTCTCTTGTAATTGATGGAAAGCTACAGGACACAATGAGATGTTGACAAATGGAGTGCTATGCTGCAAAATCGACTGGAATCGTGCGTAATGCGACGCAGTGGAGAGTTCCTCGTTGTTTTGGAAAGGAACGGAGCCTTATTTGACAGAATGGAATGCAATATAACGTGGTTTAGTTTAGTAGAATCTTGAAGAATGGAGTGGAATGGCATTTGATGTGATGCAATAGACCGTCCTTAATGCGCTGGTAGTGAATCGATGTTTCTTTGTAGGAATGGAATGCAAAAGAATACAGTGGAATGTAGCAAAAGGAAGTGGAGAGCTGTGGAATGCAGTGTAATCGGGTGTAATGTGACGCAAGAGACGGTTCCTGATTGGGAAAAGAGTGGAGCATTCTTTTGTAGAATGGAACACGATAGAACACGGTGGATTGCTGGGGTCTGGAGTGTAATGTTGTGGAGTGGTGTTGAATCCGTTGTAATGTGATGCAATATAGGGTTCCCTAGTGATTTGGAAGCAAATGCAGCCTTGGTGGATGGAAGCAAACGTAATAGAATGCGGTGAAATGTTGCAGAATAGAGTGGAAGGTGGTGAAATGGTTTCTAATGGGGAGTAATGTTTTCCAAAGTAGGGACCCTGAGAGATTTTGTATAGGAGGATATCTTCTTTGTAAAAATAGAAAGCCACAGAAAGCAATGGAATGTTTGCAATGGAGTAGAATCTTCTGGAATCTTGTGGAATGTCATGGGAATTGATGCAATATTCTGCTCCTGAATGGATTGAAAGAAATTGGGCCTTCTTTTTCAGATTGGAATGCAATGGAATGTGGTGGAATGTTGCCCAATGGAGTGCAATGCTTTTTTACTGAGGGGGAAGTGGTGTTATGTGACGGAGCAGAGAGTTCCTGGGTTGTTTGGATAAGAATGCTTCCTACTTTGCCGCAATGGAACTCAGTAGAACTTGTTGGATTGTTGGGGAATAGAGTAGAATCCTGTGGAATGTAGAGGAATGGCATGTGAAGTGACACAATACGGAGTTGCTGAATTGCTTGGAACCAAATGGAGCTTTCCCTGGCAGAATGGAACGCAGTAGAACGTGGTATAATGTTGTGGAATGGAGGGCAATTTTGTGGAATGAAGTGGAATCGGCTGTAATATGAAAATAAAGGTCTCCAGACTGGTTTGGAAACAAATGGTGCCCATTTTGCCGGAGTGTAAAGCAGATGAATGTGCCGGTATACTGGGAAATGGAGTAAAATATAGTGGAATTTAGCGGAATGGAGTGTATTTTGATGCCACAGAGTGTTACAAATTATTTCGGAAATGAATGGATCCTTCCTTGAGAGAACAGAGCGCTATAGAACGTGGTGGAATTTTGAGGAGTTCAGTGCAATTTTGTATATTGGTGTAGAATCGCGTGTTTCTGAGTGTTTGCAATGGAGTAGAATCTTGTGGGATGGCATGTGAATTGACACAGTAGGCTGTCCCTGAATGTCTTGGAAGCAATGGGGCCTTCTTTTACACAATGTAATGCAATTTAATGTGGTGGAATGTTGCCCAATGGAGTGCAATGCTGTTTTATTGAGTAGAAAGTGGTTTTCTGTGATGCAACAGAGAGTTCCTGGGTTGTTTGGGTTGCTTGATAAGAATGCTTCCTACTTTGTCAAAATGGAACTCAGTAGAACTTGCTGGATTGTTGGGGAATAGAGTAGAATATTGTGGAATTGGGAGAAATGGCTTGCGAAGTGACACAACATGAAGTTCTTGGATTTCTTGGAACCAAATGCAGCTTTCTTTGGCAGAATGGAACGCAATAGAACGTGGTATAATGTTGTCTAATGGAGGGCAATGTTGTGGAATGGAGTGGAATCGGCTGTAATGTGACATAATAAATGTCTCCAGACTTGTTTGGAAGCGAATGGTGCCTCCTTTGCCGGAGAGTAAAGCAAATGAATGTGCTGGCATATTGGGGAATGGAGTGAAATGTTGTGGAATGGAGCAGAATGTAGTGTTATGTTATGCCATAGAGTGTTTCAGATTGTTTTGGAAACGAATGGGGCCTTCTTTGAAACAACAGAACGCTATAGAACGTGGTGGAATTTTGTGGAGTTCAGTGCAATTTTGTAGATTCGTGTAGAATCGAGTGTACTGTGAAACAATATAGATGTCCTGAGTGGTCTCGAAGCAAATGCAGCTCTCCTGGGTGGAATGGAATGCCACAGAACATGGTGAGATGTTCAGGAAAGGCGTGCAATGTTAAATGGACTGGAATAGTGCATAATGTGATGCAGTAGAGTGTTCCTCATTCTTTTGGAAAGGAACGGAGCCTTATTTGAAAGAATGGATTGCAATATAACGTGGTGAAATTTTGTAGAATCTTGTAGAATGTAGTGGAATTTCATTTGATATGATGCAACAGACCGTCCTTAAAGGGTGGGAAGAGAATGGAGTCTTCTTTGTAGGAATGGAATGGAAAAGACTACAGTGGAATGTAGCTAAATGAAGTGAAGAGTTGTGGAATGCAGTGTAATGTAATGTAATGTAATCTGATGCAAGAGACAGTTCCTGATTGTTTGGGATAAGAGTGGAGCCTTCCTTTGCAGAATGGAACACGATTGAACACGGTGGAGTGCTGGGGTATGGAGTGCAATGCTGTGGAATTGTGTTGAATCCACTGTAATGTGACGCAATAAAGGGTTCCCTAGTGATTTGGAAGCGAATGCAACCTTGCTGGATGGAATCAAACGTAATAGAACGTGGTGGAATGTTGCGCAATAGAGAGGAAGGTTGTGAAGTTGAGTATAATGGTGTGAAATGTGATCTGTAGAGGGATACTGAGTGATTTTGTAGAGAACGGTGTGTTCTTTATAACAATGGAGTGCCATAGGATGCATTAGAATGTTTTGAAGGGAGAAGAATCTTGTGGAATCGTGTGGAATGTCATGTGAATTGACGGAATAGGCTGTTCCTGAATTGTTTGGAAGCAATGGGCCCTTCTTATAAAGAAGGGAATGCAAAGGAATGTGGTGGAATGTTGCCCAATGGAGTGCAATTAAGTTTTATTGAGTGGAATGTGGTGTTATGTGATGCAATAGGGAGTCCTGAGTTGTTTGGATGAAAAGGCTTCCTACTTTTTCACAATGGAACTCAGTAGAACTTGTTGGATTGTTAGGGAACAGAGTAGAATCTTGTGGAATGGAGAGGAATGGCATTTGAAGAGACACAATACGAAGTTCGTGAATTGCTTGGAACCATATTTAGCTTTCTTTGGCAGAATTAAAAGCAATAGAACGTGGTATAATATTGTGGAATGAAGGGCAATGTTCTGTAATCTAGTGGAATCTGCTGTATTGTGACATAATAAAGGTCTCCAGAGTGGTTTGGAAGCGAATGGTTCCCCCTTTGGCACAGTGTAAAGCAAATGAATGTGCTGGCGTATTTGGGAATGGAGTAAAATGTTGTGGAATGGAGCGGAATGGAGTGTCACGTGATGCCATAGAGTGTTAAAGATCGATTTGGAAAAGAACGCAGCCTTCTTTGACAGAACAGAACGCTACCGAACGTGGTGGAATTTTGTGGAGTGCAGTGCAATTTTTTAGATTGGTGTAGAATCGCATATAATGTGACACAATATAGAGTTCTTGAGTGGTCTCGAAGCTAATGGAGCTCTCTTGTAATTGATGGAAAGCTACAGGACACAATGAGATGTTGACAAATGGAGTGCTATGCTGCAAAATCGACTGGAATCGTGCGTAATGCGACGCAGTGGAGAGTTCCTCGTTGTTTTGGAAAGGAACGGAGCCTTATTTGACAGAATGGAATGCAATATAACGTGGTTTAGTTTAGTAGAATCTTGAAGAATGGAGTGGAATGGCATTTGATGTGATGCAATAGACCGTCCTTAATGCGCTGGAAGTGAATCGATGTTTCTTTGTAGGAATGGAATGCAAAAGAATACAGTGGAATGTAGCCAAAGGAAGTGGAGAGCTGTGGAATGCAGTGTAATCGGGTGTAATGTGACGCAAGAGACGGTTCCTGATTGGGAAAAGAGTGGAGCATTCTTTTGTAGAATGGAACACGATAGAACACGGTGGATTGCTGGGGTCTGGAGTGTAATGTTGTGGAGTGGTGTTGAATCCGTTGTAATGTGATGCAATATAGGGTTCCCTAGTGATTTGGAAGCAAATGCAGCCCTGGTGGTTGGAAGGAAACGTAATAGAATGCGGTGAAATGTTGCAGAATAGAGTGGAAGGTTGTGAAATGGTTTCTAATTGGGTGTAATGTGTTCCAAAGTAGGGATGCTGAGAGATTTTGTATAGGAGGATATCTTCTCTGTAAAAATAGAAAGCCACAGAATGCAATGGTATGTTTGCAATGGAGTAGAATCTTCTGGAATCGTGTGGAATGTCATGGGAATTGATGCAATAGGCTGCTCCTGAATGGATTGAAAGAAACTGGGCCTTGTTTTACAGAATGGAGTGCAATGGAATGTGGTGGAATGTTGCCCAATGGAGTGCAATGCTTTTTTACTGAGGGGGAAGTGGTGTTATGTGACGGAGCAGAGAGTTCCTGGGTTGTTTGGATAAGAATGCTTCCTACTTTGTCGCAATGGAACTCAGTAGAACTTGTTGGATTGTTGGGGAATAGAGTAGAATCCTGTGGAATGTAGAGGAATTTCATGTGAAGTGACACAATACGGAGTTGCTGAATTGCTTGGAACGAAATGGAGCTTTCTCTGGCAGAATGGAACGCAGTAGAACGTGGTATAATGTTGTGGAATGGAGGGCAATGTTGTGGAATGAAGTGGAATCGGCTCTAACATGAAAGTAAAGGTCTCCAGACTGGTTTGGAAACACATGGTGCCTACATTGCCGGAGTGTAAAGCAGATGAATGTGCCGGCATACTGGGAAATGGAGTAAAATATAGTGGAATTTAGCGGAATGGAGTGTATTTTGATGCCACAGTGTGTTACAAATTATTTCGGAAATGAATGGATTCTTCCTTGAGAGAACAGAGCGCTATAGAACGTGGTGGAATTTTGTGGAGTTCAGTGCAATTTTGTATATTGGTGTAGAATCGCGTGTTTCTGAGTGTTTGCAATGGAGTAGAATCTTGTGGGATGGCATGTGAATTGACACAGTAGGCTGTCCCTGAATGTCTTGGAAGCAATGGGGCCTTCTTTTACACCATGTAATGCAATTTAATGTGGTGGAATGTTGCCCAATGGAGTGCAATGCTGTTTTATTGAGTAGAAAGTGGTTTTCTGTGATGCAACAGAGAGTTCCTGGGTTGTTTGGGTTGCTTGATAAGAATGCTTCCTACTTTGTCAAAATGGAACTCAGTAGAACTTGCTGGATTGTTGGGGAATAGAGTAGAATATTGTGGAATTGGGAGAAATGGCTTGCGAAGTGACACAACATGAAGTTCTTGGATTTCTTGGAACCAAATGCAGCTTTCTTTGGCAGAATGGAACGCAATAGAACGTGGTATAATGTTGTCTAATGGAGGGCAATGTTGTGGAATGGAGTGGAATCGGCTGTAATGTGACATAATAAATGTCTCCAGACTTGTTTGGAAGCGAATGGTGCCTCCTTTGCCGGAGAGTAAAGCAAATGAATGTGCTGGCATATTGGGGAATGGAGTGAAATGTTGTGGAATGGAGCAGAATGTAGTGTTATGTTATGCCATAGAGTGTTTCAGATTGTTTTGGAAACGAATGGGGCCTTCTTTGAAACAACAGAACGCTATAGAACGTGGTGGAATTTTGTGGAGTTCAGTGCAATTTTGTAGATTCGTGTAGAATCGAGTGTACTGTGAAACAATATAGATGTCCTGAGTGGTCTCGAAGCAAATGCAGCTCTCCTGGGTGGAATGGAATGCCACAGAACATGGTGAGATGTTCAGGAAAGGCGTGCAATGTTAAATGGACTGGAATAGTGCATAATGTGATGCAGTAGAGTGTTCCTCATTCTTTTGGAAAGGAACGGAGCCTTATTTGAAAGAATGGAATGCAATATAACGTGGTGAAATTTTGTAGAATCTTGTAGAATGTAGTGGAATTTCATTTGATATGATGCAACAGACCGTCCTTAAAGGGTGGGAAGAGAATGGAGTCTTCTTTGTAGGAATGGAATGGAAAAGACTACAGTGGAATGTAGCTAAATGAAGTGAAGAGTTGTGGAATGCAGTGTAATGTAATGTAATGTAATCTGATGCAAGAGACAGTTCCTGATTGTTTGGGATAAGAGTGGAGCCTTCCTTTGCAGAATGGAACACGATTGAACACGGTGGAGTGCTGGGGTATGGAGTGCAATGCTGTGGAATTGTGTTGAATCCACTGTAATGTGACGCAATAAAGGGTTCCCTAGTGATTTGGAAGCGAATGCAACCTTGCTGGATGGAATCAAACGTAATAGAACGTGGTGGAATGTTGCGCAATAGAGAGGAAGGTTGTGAAGTTGAGTATAATGGTGTGAAATGTGATCTGTAGAGGGATACTGAGTGATTTTGTAGAGAACGGTGTGTTCTTTATAACAATGGAGTGCCATAGGATGCATTAGAATGTTTTGAAGGGAGAAGAATCTTGTGGAATCGTGTGGAATGTCATGTGAATTGACGCAATTCGCTGTTCCTGAATTGTTTGGAAGCAATGGGCCCTTCTTATAAAGAAGGGAATGCAAAGGAATGTGGTGGAATGTTGCCCAATGGAGTGCAATTAAGTTTTATTGAGTGGAATGTGGTGTTATGTGATGCAATAGGGAGTCCTGAGTTGTTTGGATGAAAAGGCTTCCTACTTTTTCACAATGGAACTCAGTAGAACTTGTTGGATTGTTAGGGAACAGAGTAGAATCTTGTGGAATGGAGAGGAATGGCATTTGAAGAGACACAATACGAAGTTCGTGAATTGCTTGGAACCATATTTAGCTTTCTTTGGCAGAATTAAAAGCAATAGAACGTGGTATAATATTGTGGAATGAAGGGCAATGTTCTGTAATCTAGTGGAATCTGCTGTATTGTGACATAATAAAGGTCTCCAGAGTGGTTTGGAAGCGAATGGTTCCCCCTTTGGCACAGTGTAAAGCAAATGAATGTGCTGGCGTATTTGGGAATGGAGTAAAATGTTGTGGAATGGAGCGGAATGGAGTGTCACGTGATGCCATAGAGTGTTAAAGATCGATTTGGAAAAGAACGCAGCCTTCTTTGACAGAACAGAACGCTACCGAACGTGGTGGAATTTTGTGGAGTGCAGTGCAATTTTTTAGATTGGTGTAGAATCGCATATAATGTGACACAATATAGAGTTCTTGAGTGGTCTCGAAGCTAATGGAGCTCTCTTGTAATTGATGGAAAGCTACAGGACACAATGAGATGTTGACAAATGGAGTGCTATGCTGCAAAATCGACTGGAATCGTGCGTAATGCGACGCAGTGGAGAGTTCCTCGTTGTTTTGGAAAGGAACGGAGCCTTATTTGACAGAATGGAATGCAATATAACGTGGTTTAGTTTAGTAGAATCTTGAAGAATGGAGTGGAATGGCATTTGATGTGATGCAATAGACCGTCCTTAATGCGCTGGAAGTGAATCGATGTTTCTTTGTAGGAATGGAATGCAAAAGAATACAGTGGAATGTAGCCAAAGGAAGTGGAGAGCTGTGGAATGCAGTGTAATCGGGTGTAATGTGACGCAAGAGACGGTTCCTGATTGGGAAAAGAGTGGAGCATTCTTTTGTAGAATGGAACACGATAGAACACGGTGGATTGCTGGGGTCTGGAGTGTAATGTTGTGGAGTGGTGTTGAATCCGTTGTAATGTGATGCAATATAGGGTTCCCTAGTGATTTGGAAGCAAATGCAGCCCTGGTGGTTGGAAGGAAACGTAATAGAATGCGGTGAAATGTTGCAGAATAGAGTGGAAGGTTGTGAAATGGTTTCTAATTGGGTGTAATGTGTTCCAAAGTAGGGATGCTGAGAGATTTTGTATAGGAGGATATCTTCTCTGTAAAAATAGAAAGCCACAGAATGCAATGGTATGTTTGCAATGGAGTAGAATCTTCTGGAATCGTGTGGAATGTCATGGGAATTGATGCAATAGGCTGCTCCTGAATGGATTGAAAGAAACTGGGCCTTGTTTTACAGAATGGAGTGCAATGGAATGTGGTGGAATGTTGCCCAATGGAGTGCAATGCTTTTTTACTGAGGGGGAAGTGGTGTTATGTGACGGAGCAGAGAGTTCCTGGGTTGTTTGGATAAGAATGCTTCCTACTTTGTCGCAATGGAACTCAGTAGAACTTGTTGGATTGTTGGGGAATAGAGTAGAATCCTGTGGAATGTAGAGGAATTTCATGTGAAGTGACACAATACGGAGTTGCTGAATTGCTTGGAACGAAATGGAGCTTTCTCTGGCAGAATGGAACGCAGTAGAACGTGGTATAATGTTGTGGAATGGAGGGCAATGTTGTGGAATGAAGTGGAATCGGCTCTAACATGAAAGTAAAGGTCTCCAGACTGGTTTGGAAACACATGGTGCCTACATTGCCGGAGTGTAAAGCAGATGAATGTGCCGGCATACTGGGAAATGGAGTAAAATATAGTGGAATTTAGCGGAATGGAGTGTATTTTGATGCCACAGTGTGTTACAAATTATTTCGGAAATGAATGGATTCTTCCTTGAGAGAACAGAGCGCTATAGAACGTGGTGGAATTTTGTGGAGTTCAGTGCAATTTTGTATATTGGTGTAGAATCGCGTGTTTCTGAGTGTTTGCAATGGAGTAGAATCTTGTGGGATGGCATGTGAATTGACACAGTAGGCTGTCCCTGAATGTCTTGGAAGCAATGGGGCCTTCTTTTACACCATGTAATGCAATTTAATGTGGTGGAATGTTGCCCAATGGAGTGCAATGCTGTTTTATTGAGTAGAAAGTGGTTTTCTGTGATGCAACAGAGAGTTCCTGGGTTGTTTGGGTTGCTTGATAAGAATGCTTCCTACTTTGTCAAAATGGAACTCAGTAGAACTTGCTGGATTGTTGGGGAATAGAGTAGAATATTGTGGAATTGGGAGAAATGGCTTGCGAAGTGACACAACATGAAGTTCTTGGATTTCTTGGAACCAAATGCAGCTTTCTTTGGCAGAATGGAACGCAATAGAACGTGGTATAATGTTGTCTAATGGAGGGCAATGTTGTGGAATGGAGTGGAATCGGCTGTAATGTGACATAATAAATGTCTCCAGACTTGTTTGGAAGCGAATGGTGCCTCCTTTGCCGGAGAGTAAAGCAAATGAATGTGCTGGCATATTGGGGAATAGAGTGAAATGTTGTGGAATGGAGCAGAATGTAGTGTTATGTTATGCCATAGAGTGTTACAGATTGTTTTGGAAACGAATGGAGCCTTCATTGAAACAACAGAACGCTATAGAACGTGGTGGAATTTTGTGGAGTTCAGTGCAATTTTGTAGATTCGTGTAGAATCGCGTGTACTGTGAAACAATATAGATGTCCTGAGTGGTCTCGAAGCAAATGCAGCTCTCCTGGGTGGAATGGAATGCCACAGAACATGGTGAGATGTTCAGGAAAGGCGTGCAATGTTAAATGGACTGGAATAGTGCATAATGTGATGCAGTAGAGTGTTCCTCATTCTTTTGGAAAGGAACGGAGCCTTATTTGAAAGAATGGAATGCAATATAACGTGGTGAAATTTTGTAGAATCTTGTAGAATGTAGTGGAATTTCATTTGATATGATGCAACAGACCGTCCTTAAAGGGTGGGAAGAGAATGGAGTCTTCTTTGTAGGAATGGAATGGAAAAGACTACAGTGGAATGTAGCTAAATGAAGTGAAGAGTTGTGGAATGCAGTGTAATGTAATGTAATGTAATCTGATGCAAGAGACAGTTCCTGATTGTTTGGGATAAGAGTGGAGCCTTCCTTTGCAGAATGGAACACGATTGAACACGGTGGAGTGCTGGGGTATGGAGTGCAATGCTGTGGAATTGTGTTGAATCCATTGTAATGTGACGCAATAAAGGGTTCCCTAGTGATTTGGAAGCGAATGCAACCTTGCTGGATGGAATCAAACGTAATAGAACGTGGTGGAATGTTGCGCAATAGAGAGGAAGGTTGTGAAGTTGAGTATAATGGTGTGAAATGTGATCTGTAGAGGGATACTGAGTGATTTTGTAGAGAACGGTGTGTTCTTTATAACAATGGAGTGCCATAGGATGCATTAGAATGTTTTGAAGGGAGAAGAATCTTGTGGAATCGTGTGGAATGTCATGTGAATTGACGGAATAGGCTGTTCCTGAATTGTTTGGAAGCAATGGGCCCTTCTTATAAAGAAGGGAATGCAAAGGAATGTGGTGGAATGTTGCCCAATGGAGTGCAATTAAGTTTTATTGAGTGGAATGTGGTGTTATGTGATGCAATAGGGAGTCCTGAGTTGTTTGGATGAAAAGGCTTCCTACTTTTTCACAATGGAACTCAGTAGAACTTGTTGGATTGTTAGGGAACAGAGTAGAATCTTGTGGAATGGAGAGGAATGGCATTTGAAGAGACACAATACGAAGTTCGTGAATTGCTTGGAACCATATTTAGCTTTCTTTGGCAGAATTAAAAGCAATAGAACGTGGTATAATATTGTGGAATGAAGGGCAATGTTCTGTAATCTAGTGGAATCTGCTGTATTGTGACATAATAAAGGTCTCCAGAGTGGTTTGGAAGCGAATGGTTCCCCCTTTGGCACAGTGTAAAGCAAATGAATGTGCTGGCGTATTTGGGAATGGAGTAAAATGTTGTGGAATGGAGCGGAATGGAGTGTCACGTGATGCCATAGAGTGTTAAAGATCGATTTGGAAAAGAACGCAGCCTTCTTTGACAGAACAGAACGCTACCGAACGTGGTGGAATTTTGTGGAGTGCAGTGCAATTTTTTAGATTGGTGTAGAATCGCATATAATGTGACACAATATAGAGTTCTTGAGTGGTCTCGAAGCTAATGGAGCTCTCTTGTAATTGATGGAAAGCTACAGGACACAATGAGATGTTGACAAATGGAGTGCTATGCTGCAAAATCGACTGGAATCGTGCGTAATGCGACGCAGTGGAGAGTTCCTCGTTGTTTTGGAAAGGAACGGAGCCTTATTTGACAGAATGGAATGCAATATAACGTGGTTTAGTTTAGTAGAATCTTGAAGAATGGAGTGGAATGGCATTTGATGTGATGCAATAGACCGTCCTTAATGCGCTGGAAGTGAATCGATGTTTCTTTGTAGGAATGGAATGCAAAAGAATACAGTGGAATGTAGCCAAAGGAAGTGGAGAGCTGTGGAATGCAGTGTAATCGGGTGTAATGTGACGCAAGAGACGGTTCCTGATTGGGAAAAGAGTGGAGCATTCTTTTGTAGAATGGAACACGATAGAACACGGTGGATTGCTGGGGTCTGGAGTGTAATGTTGTGGAGTGGTGTTGAATCCGTTGTAATGTGATGCAATATAGGGTTCCCTAGTGATTTGGAAGCAAATGCAGCCCTGGTGGTTGGAAGGAAACGTAATAGAATGCGGTGAAATGTTGCAGAATAGAGTGGAAGGTTGTGAAATGGTTTCTAATTGGGTGTAATGTGTTCCAAAGTAGGGATGCTGAGAGATTTTGTATAGGAGGATATCTTCTCTGTAAAAATAGAAAGCCACAGAATGCAATGGTATGTTTGCAATGGAGTAGAATCTTCTGGAATCGTGTGGAATGTCATGGGAATTGATGCAATAGGCTGCTCCTGAATGGATTGAAAGAAACTGGGCCTTGTTTTACAGAATGGAGTGCAATGGAATGTGGTGGAATGTTGCCCAATGGAGTGCAATGCTTTTTTACTGAGGGGGAAGTGGTGTTATGTGACGGAGCAGAGAGTTCCTGGGTTGTTTGGATAAGAATGCTTCCTACTTTGTCGCAATGGAACTCAGTAGAACTTGTTGGATTGTTGGGGAATAGAGTAGAATCCTGTGGAATGTAGAGGAATTTCATGTGAAGTGACACAATACGGAGTTGCTGAATTGCTTGGAACGAAATGGAGCTTTCTCTGGCAGAATGGAACGCAGTAGAACGTGGTATAATGTTGTGGAATGGAGGGCAATGTTGTGGAATGAAGTGGAATCGGCTCTAACATGAAAGTAAAGGTCTCCAGACTGGTTTGGAAACACATGGTGCCTACATTGCCGGAGTGTAAAGCAGATGAATGTGCCGGCATACTGGGAAATGGAGTAAAATATAGTGGAATTTAGCGGAATTGAGTGTATTTTGATGCCACAGTGTGTTACAAATTATTTCGGAAATGAATGGATTCTTCCTTGAGAGAACAGAGCGCTATAGAACGTGGTGGAATTTTGTGGAGTTCAGTGCAATTTTGTATATTGGTGTAGAATCGCGTGTTTCTGAGTGTTTGCAATGGAGTAGAATCTTGTGGGATGGCATGTGAATTGACACAGTAGGCTGTCCCTGAATGTCTTGGAAGCAATGGGGCCTTCTTTTACACCATGTAATGCAATTTAATGTGGTGGAATGTTGCCCAATGGAGTGCAATGCTGTTTTATTGAGTAGAAAGTGGTTTTCTGTGATGCAACAGAGAGTTCCTGGGTTGTTTGGGTTGCTTGATAAGAATGCTTCCTACTTTGTCAAAATGGAACTCAGTAGAACTTGCTGGATTGTTGGGGAATAGAGTAGAATATTGTGGAATTGGGAGAAATGGCTTGCGAAGTGACACAACATGAAGTTCTTGGATTTCTTGGAACCAAATGCAGCTTTCTTTGGCAGAATGGAACGCAATAGAACGTGGTATAATGTTGTCTAATGGAGGGCAATGTTGTGGAATGGAGTGGAATCGGCTGTAATGTGACATAATAAATGTCTCCAGACTTGTTTGGAAGCGAATGGTGCCTCCTTTGCCGGAGAGTAAAGCAAATGAATGTGCTGGCATATTGGGGAATGGAGTGAAATGTTGTGGAATGGAGCAGAATGTAGTGTTATGTTATGCCATAGAGTGTTTCAGATTGTTTTGGAAACGAATGGGGCCTTCTTTGAAACAACAGAACGCTATAGAACGTGGTGGAATTTTGTGGAGTTCAGTGCAATTTTGTAGATTCGTGTAGAATCGAGTGTACTGTGAAACAATATAGATGTCCTGAGTGGTCTCGAAGCAAATGCAGCTCTCCTGGGTGGAATGGAATGCCACAGAACATGGTGAGATGTTCAGGAAAGGCGTGCAATGTTAAATGGACTGGAATAGTGCATAATGTGATGCAGTAGAGTGTTCCTCATTCTTTTGGAAAGGAACGGAGCCTTATTTGAAAGAATGGAATGCAATATAACGTGGTGAAATTTTGTAGAATCTTGTAGAATGTAGTGGAATTTCATTTGATATGATGCAACAGACCGTCCTTAAAGGGTGGGAAGAGAATGGAGTCTTCTTTGTAGGAATGGAATGGAAAAGACTACAGTGGAATGTAGCTAAATGAAGTGAAGAGTTGTGGAATGCAGTGTAATGTAATGTAATGTAATCTGATGCAAGAGACAGTTCCTGATTGTTTGGGATAAGAGTGGAGCCTTCCTTTGCAGAATGGAACACGATTGAACACGGTGGAGTGCTGGGGTATGGAGTGCAATGCTGTGGAATTGTGTTGAATCCACTGTAATGTGACGCAATAAAGGGTTCCCTAGTGATTTGGAAGCGAATGCAACCTTGCTGGATGGAATCAAACGTAATAGAACGTGGTGGAATGTTGCGCAATAGAGAGGAAGGTTGTGAAGTTGAGTATAATGGTGTGAAATGTGATCTGTAGAGGGATACTGAGTGATTTTGTAGAGAACGGTGTGTTCTTTATAACAATGGAGTGCCATAGGATGCATTAGAATGTTTTGAAGGGAGAAGAATCTTGTGGAATCGTGTGGAATGTCATGTGAATTGACGCAATTCGCTGTTCCTGAATTGTTTGGAAGCAATGGGCCCTTCTTATAAAGAAGGGAATGCAAAGGAATGTGGTGGAATGTTGCCCAATGGAGTGCAATTAAGTTTTATTGAGTGGAATGTGGTGTTATGTGATGCAATAGGGAGTCCTGAGTTGTTTGGATGAAAAGGCTTCCTACTTTTTCACAATGGAACTCAGTAGAACTTGTTGGATTGTTAGGGAACAGAGTAGAATCTTGTGGAATGGAGAGGAATGGCATTTGAAGAGACACAATACGAAGTTCGTGAATTGCTTGGAACCATATTTAGCTTTCTTTGGCAGAATTAAAAGCAATAGAACGTGGTATAATATTGTGGAATGAAGGGCAATGTTCTGTAATCTAGTGGAATCTGCTGTATTGTGACATAATAAAGGTCTCCAGAGTGGTTTGGAAGCGAATGGTTCCCCCTTTGGCACAGTGTAAAGCAAATGAATGTGCTGGCGTATTTGGGAATGGAGTAAAATGTTGTGGAATGGAGCGGAATGGAGTGTCACGTGATGCCATAGAGTGTTAAAGATCGATTTGGAAAAGAACGCAGCCTTCTTTGACAGAACAGAACGCTACCGAACGTGGTGGAATTTTGTGGAGTGCAGTGCAATTTTTTAGATTGGTGTAGAATCGCATATAATGTGACACAATATAGAGTTCTTGAGTGGTCTCGAAGCTAATGGAGCTCTCTTGTAATTGATGGAAAGCTACAGGACACAATGAGATGTTGACAAATGGAGTGCTATGCTGCAAAATCGACTGGAATCGTGCGTAATGCGACGCAGTGGAGAGTTCCTCGTTGTTTTGGAAAGGAACGGAGCCTTATTTGACAGAATGGAATGCAATATAACGTGGTTTAGTTTAGTAGAATCTTGAAGAATGGAGTGGAATGGCATTTGATGTGATGCAATAGACCGTCCTTAATGCGCTGGAAGTGAATCGATGTTTCTTTGTAGGAATGGAATGCAAAAGAATACAGTGGAATGTAGCCAAAGGAAGTGGAGAGCTGTGGAATGCAGTGTAATCGGGTGTAATGTGACGCAAGAGACGGTTCCTGATTGGGAAAAGAGTGGAGCATTCTTTTGTAGAATGGAACACGATAGAACACGGTGGATTGCTGGGGTCTGGAGTGTAATGTTGTGGAGTGGTGTTGAATCCGTTGTAATGTGATGCAATATAGGGTTCCCTAGTGATTTGGAAGCAAATGCAGCCCTGGTGGTTGGAAGGAAACGTAATAGAATGCGGTGAAATGTTGCAGAATAGAGTGGAAGGTTGTGAAATGGTTTCTAATTGGGTGTAATGTGTTCCAAAGTAGGGATGCTGAGAGATTTTGTATAGGAGGATATCTTCTCTGTAAAAATAGAAAGCCACAGAATGCAATGGTATGTTTGCAATGGAGTAGAATCTTCTGGAATCGTGTGGAATGTCATGGGAATTGATGCAATAGGCTGCTCCTGAATGGATTGAAAGAAACTGGGCCTTGTTTTACAGAATGGAGTGCAATGGAATGTGGTGGAATGTTGCCCAATGGAGTGCAATGCTTTTTTACTGAGGGGGAAGTGGTGTTATGTGACGGAGCAGAGAGTTCCTGGGTTGTTTGGATAAGAATGCTTCCTACTTTGTCGCAATGGAACTCAGTAGAACTTGTTGGATTGTTGGGGAATAGAGTAGAATCCTGTGGAATGTAGAGGAATTTCATGTGAAGTGACACAATACGGAGTTGCTGAATTGCTTGGAACGAAATGGAGCTTTCTCTGGCAGAATGGAACGCAGTAGAACGTGGTATAATGTTGTGGAATGGAGGGCAATGTTGTGGAATGAAGTGGAATCGGCTCTAACATGAAAGTAAAGGTCTCCAGACTGGTTTGGAAACACATGGTGCCTACATTGCCGGAGTGTAAAGCAGATGAATGTGCCGGCATACTGGGAAATGGAGTAAAATATAGTGGAATTTAGCGGAATGGAGTGTATTTTGATGCCACAGTGTGTTACAAATTATTTCGGAAATGAATGGATTCTTCCTTGAGAGAACAGAGCGCTATAGAACGTGGTGGAATTTTGTGGAGTTCAGTGCAATTTTGTATATTGGTGTAGAATCGCGTGTTTCTGAGTGTTTGCAATGGAGTAGAATCTTGTGGGATGGCATGTGAATTGACACAGTAGGCTGTCCCTGAATGTCTTGGAAGCAATGGGGCCTTCTTTTACACCATGTAATGCAATTTAATGTGGTGGAATGTTGCCCAATGGAGTGCAATGCTGTTTTATTGAGTAGAAAGTGGTTTTCTGTGATGCAACAGAGAGTTCCTGGGTTGTTTGGGTTGCTTGATAAGAATGCTTCCTACTTTGTCAAAATGGAACTCAGTAGAACTTGCTGGATTGTTGGGGAATAGAGTAGAATATTGTGGAATTGGGAGAAATGGCTTGCGAAGTGACACAACATGAAGTTCTTGGATTTCTTGGAACCAAATGCAGCTTTCTTTGGCAGAATGGAACGCAATAGAACGTGGTATAATGTTGTCTAATGGAGGGCAATGTTGTGGAATGGAGTGGAATCGGCTGTAATGTGACATAATAAATGTCTCCAGACTTGTTTGGAAGCGAATGGTGCCTCCTTTGCCGGAGAGTAAAGCAAATGAATGTGCTGGCATATTGGGGAATGGAGTGAAATGTTGTGGAATGGAGCAGAATGTAGTGTTATGTTATGCCATAGAGTGTTTCAGATTGTTTTGGAAACGAATGGGGCCTTCTTTGAAACAACAGAACGCTATAGAACGTGGTGGAATTTTGTGGAGTTCAGTGCAATTTTGTAGATTCGTGTAGAATCGAGTGTACTGTGAAACAATATAGATGTCCTGAGTGGTCTCGAAGCAAATGCAGCTCTCCTGGGTGGAATGGAATGCCACAGAACATGGTGAGATGTTCAGGAAAGGCGTGCAATGTTAAATGGACTGGAATAGTGCATAATGTGATGCAGTAGAGTGTTCCTCATTCTTTTGGAAAGGAACGGAGCCTTATTTGAAAGAATGGAATGCAATATAACGTGGTGAAATTTTGTAGAATCTTGTAGAATGTAGTGGAATTTCATTTGATATGATGCAACAGACCGTCCTTAAAGGGTGGGAAGAGAATGGAGTCTTCTTTGTAGGAATGGAATGGAAAAGACTACAGTGGAATGTAGCTAAATGAAGTGAAGAGTTGTGGAATGCAGTGTAATGTAATGTAATGTAATCTGATGCAAGAGACAGTTCCTGATTGTTTGGGATAAGAGTGGAGCCTTCCTTTGCAGAATGGAACACGATTGAACACGGTGGAGTGCTGGGGTATGGAGTGCAATGCTGTGGAATTGTGTTGAATCCACTGTAATGTGACGCAATAAAGGGTTCCCTAGTGATTTGGAAGCGAATGCAACCTTGCTGGATGGAATCAAACGTAATAGAACGTGGTGGAATGTTGCGCAATAGAGAGGAAGGTTGTGAAGTTGAGTATAATGGTGTGAAATGTGATCTGTAGAGGGATACTGAGTGATTTTGTAGAGAACGGTGTGTTCTTTATAACAATGGAGTGCCATAGGATGCATTAGAATGTTTTGAAGGGAGAAGAATCTTGTGGAATCGTGTGGAATGTCATGTGAATTGACGCAATTCGCTGTTCCTGAATTGTTTGGAAGCAATGGGCCCTTCTTATAAAGAAGGGAATGCAAAGGAATGTGGTGGAATGTTGCCCAATGGAGTGCAATTAAGTTTTATTGAGTGGAATGTGGTGTTATGTGATGCAATAGGGAGTCCTGAGTTGTTTGGATGAAAAGGCTTCCTACTTTTTCACAATGGAACTCAGTAGAACTTGTTGGATTGTTAGGGAACAGAGTAGAATCTTGTGGAATGGAGAGGAATGGCATTTGAAGAGACACAATACGAAGTTCGTGAATTGCTTGGAACCATATTTAGCTTTCTTTGGCAGAATTAAAAGCAATAGAACGTGGTATAATATTGTGGAATGAAGGGCAATGTTCTGTAATCTAGTGGAATCTGCTGTATTGTGACATAATAAAGGTCTCCAGAGTGGTTTGGAAGCGAATGGTTCCCCCTTTGGCACAGTGTAAAGCAAATGAATGTGCTGGCGTATTTGGGAATGGAGTAAAATGTTGTGGAATGGAGCGGAATGGAGTGTCACGTGATGCCATAGAGTGTTAAAGATCGATTTGGAAAAGAACGCAGCCTTCTTTGACAGAACAGAACGCTACCGAACGTGGTGGAATTTTGTGGAGTGCAGTGCAATTTTTTAGATTGGTGTAGAATCGCATATAATGTGACACAATATAGAGTTCTTGAGTGGTCTCGAAGCTAATGGAGCTCTCTTGTAATTGATGGAAAGCTACAGGACACAATGAGATGTTGACAAATGGAGTGCTATGCTGCAAAATCGACTGGAATCGTGCGTAATGCGACGCAGTGGAGAGTTCCTCGTTGTTTTGGAAAGGAACGGAGCCTTATTTGACAGAATGGAATGCAATATAACGTGGTTTAGTTTAGTAGAATCTTGAAGAATGGAGTGGAATGGCATTTGATGTGATGCAATAGACCGTCCTTAATGCGCTGGAAGTGAATCGATGTTTCTTTGTAGGAATGGAATGCAAAAGAATACAGTGGAATGTAGCCAAAGGAAGTGGAGAGCTGTGGAATGCAGTGTAATCGGGTGTAATGTGACGCAAGAGACGGTTCCTGATTGGGAAAAGAGTGGAGCATTCTTTTGTAGAATGGAACACGATAGAACACGGTGGATTGCTGGGGTCTGGAGTGTAATGTTGTGGAGTGGTGTTGAATCCGTTGTAATGTGATGCAATATAGGGTTCCCTAGTGATTTGGAAGCAAATGCAGCCCTGGTGGTTGGAAGGAAACGTAATAGAATGCGGTGAAATGTTGCAGAATAGAGTGGAAGGTTGTGAAATGGTTTCTAATTGGGTGTAATGTGTTCCAAAGTAGGGATGCTGAGAGATTTTGTATAGGAGGATATCTTCTCTGTAAAAATAGAAAGCCACAGAATGCAATGGTATGTTTGCAATGGAGTAGAATCTTCTGGAATCGTGTGGAATGTCATGGGAATTGATGCAATAGGCTGCTCCTGAATGGATTGAAAGAAACTGGGCCTTGTTTTACAGAATGGAGTGCAATGGAATGTGGTGGAATGTTGCCCAATGGAGTGCAATGCTTTTTTACTGAGGGGGAAGTGGTGTTATGTGACGGAGCAGAGAGTTCCTGGGTTGTTTGGATAAGAATGCTTCCTACTTTGTCGCAATGGAACTCAGTAGAACTTGTTGGATTGTTGGGGAATAGAGTAGAATCCTGTGGAATGTAGAGGAATTTCATGTGAAGTGACACAATACGGAGTTGCTGAATTGCTTGGAACGAAATGGAGCTTTCTCTGGCAGAATGGAACGCAGTAGAACGTGGTATAATGTTGTGGAATGGAGGGCAATGTTGTGGAATGAAGTGGAATCGGCTCTAACATGAAAGTAAAGGTCTCCAGACTGGTTTGGAAACACATGGTGCCTACATTGCCGGAGTGTAAAGCAGATGAATGTGCCGGCATACTGGGAAATGGAGTAAAATATAGTGGAATTTAGCGGAATGGAGTGTATTTTGATGCCACAGTGTGTTACAAATTATTTCGGAAATGAATGGATTCTTCCTTGAGAGAACAGAGCGCTATAGAACGTGGTGGAATTTTGTGGAGTTCAGTGCAATTTTGTATATTGGTGTAGAATCGCGTGTTTCTGAGTGTTTGCAATGGAGTAGAATCTTGTGGGATGGCATGTGAATTGACACAGTAGGCTGTCCCTGAATGTCTTGGAAGCAATGGGGCCTTCTTTTACACCATGTAATGCAATTTAATGTGGTGGAATGTTGCCCAATGGAGTGCAATGCTGTTTTATTGAGTAGAAAGTGGTTTTCTGTGATGCAACAGAGAGTTCCTGGGTTGTTTGGGTTGCTTGATAAGAATGCTTCCTACTTTGTCAAAATGGAACTCAGTAGAACTTGCTGGATTGTTGGGGAATAGAGTAGAATATTGTGGAATTGGGAGAAATGGCTTGCGAAGTGACACAACATGAAGTTCTTGGATTTCTTGGAACCAAATGCAGCTTTCTTTGGCAGAATGGAACGCAATAGAACGTGGTATAATGTTGTCTAATGGAGGGCAATGTTGTGGAATGGAGTGGAATCGGCTGTAATGTGACATAATAAATGTCTCCAGACTTGTTTGGAAGCGAATGGTGCCTCCTTTGCCGGAGAGTAAAGCAAATGAATGTGCTGGCATATTGGGGAATAGAGTGAAATGTTGTGGAATGGAGCAGAATGTAGTGTTATGTTATGCCATAGAGTGTTACAGATTGTTTTGGAAACGAATGGAGCCTTCATTGAAACAACAGAACGCTATAGAACGTGGTGGAATTTTGTGGAGTTCAGTGCAATTTTGTAGATTCGTGTAGAATCGCGTGTACTGTGAAACAATATAGATGTCCTGAGTGGTCTCGAAGCAAATGCAGCTCTCCTGGGTGGAATGGAATGCCACAGAACATGGTGAGATGTTCAGGAAAGGCGTGCAATGTTAAATGGACTGGAATAGTGCATAATGTGATGCAGTAGAGTGTTCCTCATTCTTTTGGAAAGGAACGGAGCCTTATTTGAAAGAATGGAATGCAATATAACGTGGTGAAATTTTGTAGAATCTTGTAGAATGTAGTGGAATTTCATTTGATATGATGCAACAGACCGTCCTTAAAGGGTGGGAAGAGAATGGAGTCTTCTTTGTAGGAATGGAATGGAAAAGACTACAGTGGAATGTAGCTAAATGAAGTGAAGAGTTGTGGAATGCAGTGTAATGTAATGTAATGTAATCTGATGCAAGAGACAGTTCCTGATTGTTTGGGATAAGAGTGGAGCCTTCCTTTGCAGAATGGAACACGATTGAACACGGTGGAGTGCTGGGGTATGGAGTGCAATGCTGTGGAATTGTGTTGAATCTATTGTAATGTGACGCAATAAAGGGTTCCCTAGTGATTTGGAAGCGAATGCAACCTTGCTGGATGGAATCAAACGTAATAGAACGTGGTGGAATGTTGCGCAATAGAGAGGAAGGTTGTGAAGTTGAGTATAATGGTGTGAAATGTGATCTGTAGAGGGATACTGAGTGATTTTGTAGAGAACGGTGTGTTCTTTATAACAATGGAGTGCCATAGGATGCATTAGAATGTTTTGAAGGGAGAAGAATCTTGTGGAATCGTGTGGAATGTCATGTGAATTGACGGAATAGGCTGTTCCTGAATTGTTTGGAAGCAATGGGCCCTTCTTATAAAGAAGGGAATGCAAAGGAATGTGGTGGAATGTTGCCCAATGGAGTGCAATTAAGTTTTATTGAGTGGAATGTGGTGTTATGTGATGCAATAGGGAGTCCTGAGTTGTTTGGATGAAAAGGCTTCCTACTTTTTCACAATGGAACTCAGTAGAACTTGTTGGATTGTTAGGGAACAGAGTAGAATCTTGTGGAATGGAGAGGAATGGCATTTGAAGAGACACAATACGAAGTTCGTGAATTGCTTGGAACCATATTTAGCTTTCTTTGGCAGAATTAAAAGCAATAGAACGTGGTATAATATTGTGGAATGAAGGGCAATGTTCTGTAATCTAGTGGAATCTGCTGTATTGTGACATAATAAAGGTCTCCAGAGTGGTTTGGAAGCGAATGGTTCCCCCTTTGGCACAGTGTAAAGCAAATGAATGTGCTGGCGTATTTGGGAATGGAGTAAAATGTTGTGGAATGGAGCGGAATGGAGTGTCACGTGATGCCATAGAGTGTTAAAGATCGATTTGGAAAAGAACGCAGCCTTCTTTGACAGAACAGAACGCTACCGAACGTGGTGGAATTTTGTGGAGTGCAGTGCAATTTTTTAGATTGGTGTAGAATCGCATATAATGTGACACAATATAGAGTTCTTGAGTGGTCTCGAAGCTAATGGAGCTCTCTTGTAATTGATGGAAAGCTACAGGACACAATGAGATGTTGACAAATGGAGTGCTATGCTGCAAAATCGACTGGAATCGTGCGTAATGCGACGCAGTGGAGAGTTCCTCGTTGTTTTGGAAAGGAACGGAGCCTTATTTGACAGAATGGAATGCAATATAACGTGGTTTAGTTTAGTAGAATCTTGAAGAATGGAGTGGAATGGCATTTGATGTGATGCAATAGACCGTCCTTAATGCGCTGGAAGTGAATCGATGTTTCTTTGTAGGAATGGAATGCAAAAGAATACAGTGGAATGTAGCAAAAGGAAGTGGAGAGCTGTGGAATGCAGTGTAATCGGGTGTAATGTGACGCAAGAGACGGTTCCTGATTGGGAAAAGAGTGGAGCATTCTTTTGTAGAATGGAACACGATAGAACACGGTGGATTGCTGGGGTCTGGAGTGTAATGTTGTGGAGTGGTGTTGAATCCGTTGTAATGTGATGCAATATAGGGTTCCCTAGTGATTTGGAAGCAAATGCAGCCCTGGTGGTTGGAAGGAAACGTAATAGAATGCGGTGAAATGTTGCAGAATAGAGTGGAAGGTTGTGAAATGGTTTCTAATTGGGTGTAATGTGTTCCAAAGTAGGGATGCTGAGAGATTTTGTATAGGAGGATATCTTCTCTGTAAAAATAGAAAGCCACAGAATGCAATGGTATGTTTGCAATGGAGTAGAATCTTCTGGAATCGTGTGGAATGTCATGGGAATTGATGCAATAGGCTGCTCCTGAATGGATTGAAAGAAACTGGGCCTTGTTTTACAGAATGGAGTGCAATGGAATGTGGTGGAATGTTGCCCAATGGAGTGCAATGCTTTTTTACTGAGGGGGAAGTGGTGTTATGTGACGGAGCAGAGAGTTCCTGGGTTGTTTGGATAAGAATGCTTCCTACTTTGTCGCAATGGAACTCAGTAGAACTTGTTGGATTGTTGGGGAATAGAGTAGAATCCTGTGGAATGTAGAGGAATTTCATGTGAAGTGACACAATACGGAGTTGCTGAATTGCTTGGAACGAAATGGAGCTTTCTCTGGCAGAATGGAACGCAGTAGAACGTGGTATAATGTTGTGGAATGGAGGGCAATGTTGTGGAATGAAGTGGAATCGGCTCTAACATGAAAGTAAAGGTCTCCAGACTGGTTTGGAAACACATGGTGCCTACATTGCCGGAGTGTAAAGCAGATGAATGTGCCGGCATACTGGGAAATGGAGTAAAATATAGTGGAATTTAGCGGAATGGAGTGTATTTTGATGCCACAGTGTGTTACAAATTATTTCGGAAATGAATGGATTCTTCCTTGAGAGAACAGAGCGCTATAGAACGTGGTGGAATTTTGTGGAGTTCAGTGCAATTTTGTATATTGGTGTAGAATCGCGTGTTTCTGAGTGTTTGCAATGGAGTAGAATCTTGTGGGATGGCATGTGAATTGACACAGTAGGCTGTCCCTGAATGTCTTGGAAGCAATGGGGCCTTCTTTTACACCATGTAATGCAATTTAATGTGGTGGAATGTTGCCCAATGGAGTGCAATGCTGTTTTATTGAGTAGAAAGTGGTTTTCTGTGATGCAACAGAGAGTTCCTGGGTTGTTTGGGTTGCTTGATAAGAATGCTTCCTACTTTGTCAAAATGGAACTCAGTAGAACTTGCTGGATTGTTGGGGAATAGAGTAGAATATTGTGGAATTGGGAGAAATGGCTTGCGAAGTGACACAACATGAAGTTCTTGGATTTCTTGGAACCAAATGCAGCTTTCTTTGGCAGAATGGAACGCAATAGAACGTGGTATAATGTTGTCTAATGGAGGGCAATGTTGTGGAATGGAGTGGAATCGGCTGTAATGTGACATAATAAATGTCTCCAGACTTGTTTGGAAGCGAATGGTGCCTCCTTTGCCGGAGAGTAAAGCAAATGAATGTGCTGGCATATTGGGGAATAGAGTGAAATGTTGTGGAATGGAGCAGAATGTAGTGTTATGTTATGCCATAGAGTGTTACAGATTGTTTTGGAAACGAATGGAGCCTTCATTGAAACAACAGAACGCTATAGAACGTGGTGGAATTTTGTGGAGTTCAGTGCAATTTTGTAGATTCGTGTAGAATCGCGTGTACTGTGAAACAATATAGATGTCCTGAGTGGTCTCGAAGCAAATGCAGCTCTCCTGGGTGGAATGGAATGCCACAGAACATGGTGAGATGTTCAGGAAAGGCGTGCAATGTTAAATGGACTGGAATAGTGCATAATGTGATGCAGTAGAGTGTTCCTCATTCTTTTGGAAAGGAACGGAGCCTTATTTGAAAGAATGGAATGCAATATAACGTGGTGAAATTTTGTAGAATCTTGTAGAATGTAGTGGAATTTCATTTGATATGATGCAACAGACCGTCCTTAAAGGGTGGGAAGAGAATGGAGTCTTCTTTGTAGGAATGGAATGGAAAAGACTACAGTGGAATGTAGCTAAATGAAGTGAAGAGTTGTGGAATGCAGTGTAATGTAATGTAATGTAATCTGATGCAAGAGACAGTTCCTGATTGTTTGGGATAAGAGTGGAGCCTTCCTTTGCAGAATGGAACACGATTGAACACGGTGGAGTGCTGGGGTATGGAGTGCAATGCTGTGGAATTGTGTTGAATCCATTGTAATGTGACGCAATAAAGGGTTCCCTAGTGATTTGGAAGCGAATGCAACCTTGCTGGATGGAATCAAACGTAATAGAACGTGGTGGAATGTTGCGCAATAGAGAGGAAGGTTGTGAAGTTGAGTATAATGGTGTGAAATGTGATCTGTAGAGGGATACTGAGTGATTTTGTAGAGAACGGTGTGTTCTTTATAACAATGGAGTGCCATAGGATGCATTAGAATGTTTTGAAGGGAGAAGAATCTTGTGGAATCGTGTGGAATGTCATGTGAATTGACGGAATAGGCTGTTCCTGAATTGTTTGGAAGCAATGGGCCCTTCTTATAAAGAAGGGAATGCAAAGGAATGTGGTGGAATGTTGCCCAATGGAGTGCAATTAAGTTTTATTGAGTGGAATGTGGTGTTATGTGATGCAATAGGGAGTCCTGAGTTGTTTGGATGAAAAGGCTTCCTACTTTTTCACAATGGAACTCAGTAGAACTTGTTGGATTGTTAGGGAACAGAGTAGAATCTTGTGGAATGGAGAGGAATGGCATTTGAAGAGACACAATACGAAGTTCGTGAATTGCTTGGAACCATATTTAGCTTTCTTTGGCAGAATTAAAAGCAATAGAACGTGGTATAATATTGTGGAATGAAGGGCAATGTTCTGTAATCTAGTGGAATCTGCTGTATTGTGACATAATAAAGGTCTCCAGAGTGGTTTGGAAGCGAATGGTTCCCCCTTTGGCACAGTGTAAAGCAAATGAATGTGCTGGCGTATTTGGGAATGGAGTAAAATGTTGTGGAATGGAGCGGAATGGAGTGTCACGTGATGCCATAGAGTGTTAAAGATCGTTTTGGAAAAGAACGCAGCCTTCTTTGACAGAACAGAACGCTACCGAACGTGGTGGAATTTTGTGGAGTGCAGTGCAATTTTTTAGATTGGTGTAGAATCGCATATAATGTGACACAATATAGAGTTCTTGAGTGGTCTCGAAGCTAATGGAGCTCTCTTGTAATTGATGGAAAGCTACAGGACACAATGAGATGTTGACAAATGGAGTGCTATGCTGCAAAATCGACTGGAATCGTGCGTAATGCGACGCAGTGGAGAGTTCCTCGTTGTTTTGGAAAGGAACGGAGCCTTATTTGACAGAATGGAATGCAATATAACGTGGTTTAGTTTAGTAGAATCTTGAAGAATGGAGTGGAATGGCATTTGATGTGATGCAATAGACCGTCCTTAATGCGCTGGAAGTGAATCGATGTTTCTTTGTAGGAATGGAATGCAAAAGAATACAGTGGAATGTAGCAAAAGGAAGTGGAGAGCTGTGGAATGCAGTGTAATCGGGTGTAATGTGACGCAAGAGACGGTTCCTGATTGGGAAAAGAGTGGAGCATTCTTTTGTAGAATGGAACACGATAGAACACGGTGGATTGCTGGGGTCTGGAGTGTAATGTTGTGGAGCGGTGTTGAATCCGTTGTAATGTGATGCAATATAGGGTTCCCTAGTGATTTGGAAGCAAATGCAGCCCTGGTGGATGGAAGCAAACGTAATAGAATGCGGTGAAATGTTGCAGAATAGAGTGGAAGGTGGTGAAATGGTTTCTAATGGGGAGTAATGTTTTCCAAAGTAGGGACCCTGAGAGATTTTGTATAGGAGGATATCTTCTTTGTAAAAATAGAAAGCCACAGAATGCAATGGAATGTTTGCAATGGAGTAGAATCTTCTGGAATCGTGTGGAATGTCATGGGAATTGATGCAATATTCTGCTCCTGAATGGATTGAAAGAAATTGGGCCTTCTTTTTCAGATTGGAATGCAATGGAATGTGGTGGAATGTTGCCCAATGGAGTGCAATGCTTTTTTACTGAGGGGGAAGTGGTGTTATGTGACGGAGCAGAGAGTTCCTGGGTTGTTTGGATAAGAATGCTTCCTACTTTGCCGCAATGGAACTCAGTAGAACTTGTTGGATTGTTGGGGAATAGAGTAGAATCCTGTGGAATGTAGAGGAATGGCATGTGAAGTGACACAATACGGAGTTGCTGAATTGTTTGGAACCAAATGGAGCTTTCTCTGGCAGAATGGAACGCAGTAGAACGTGGTATAATGTTGTGGAATGGAGGGCAATTTTGTGGAATGAAGTGGAATCGGCTGTAATATGAAAATAAAGGTCTCCAGACTGGTTTGGAAACAAATGGTGCCCATTTTGCCGGAGTGTAAAGCAGATGAATGTGCCGGTATGCTGGGAAATGGAGTAAAATATAGTGGAATTTAGCGGAATGGAGTGTATTTTGATGCCACAGAGTGTTACAAATTATTTCGGAAATGAATGGATCCTTCCTTGAGAAAACAGAGCGCTATAGAACGTGGTGGAATTTTGAGGAGTTCAGTGCAATTTTGTATATTGGTGTAGAATCGCGTGTTTCTGAGTGTTTGCAATGGAGTAGAATCTTGTGGGATGGCATGTGAATTGACACAGTAGGCTGTCCCTGAATGTCTTGGAAGCAATGGGGCCTTCTTTTACACAATGTAATGCAATTTAATGTGGTGGAATGTTGCCCAATGGAGTGCAATGCTGTTTTATTGAGTAGAAAGTGGTTTTCTGTGATGCAACAGAGAGTTCCTGGGTTGTTTGGGTTGCTTGATAAGAATGCTTCCTACTTTGTCAAAATGGAACTCAGTAGAACTTGCTGGATTGTTGGGGAATAGAGTAGAATATTGTGGAATTGGGAGAAATGGCTTGCGAAGTGACACAACATGAAGTTCTTGGATTTCTTGGAACCAAATGCAGCTTTCTTTGGCAGAATGGAACGCAATAGAACGTGGTATAATGTTGTCTAATGGAGGGCAATGTTGTGGAATGGAGTGGAATCGGCTGTAATGTGACATAATAAATGTCTCCAGACTTGTTTGGAAGCGAATGGTGCCTCCTTTGCCGGAGAGTAAAGCAAATGAATGTGCTGGCATATTGGGGAATGGAGTGAAATGTTGTGGAATGGAGCAGAATGTAGTGTTATGTTATGCCATAGAGTGTTTCAGATTGTTTTGGAAACGAATGGGGCCTTCTTTGAAACAACAGAACGCTATAGAACGTGGTGGAATTTTGTGGAGTTCAGTGCAATTTTGTAGATTCGTGTAGAATCGAGTGTACTGTGAAACAATATAGATGTCCTGAGTGGTCTCGAAGCAAATGCAGCTCTCCTGGGTGGAATGGAATGCCACAGAACATGGTGAGATGTTCAGGAAAGGCGTGCAATGTTAAATGGACTGGAATAGTGCATAATGTGATGCAGTAGAGTGTTCCTCATTCTTTTGGAAAGGAACGGAGCCTTATTTGAAAGAATGGAATGCAATATAACGTGGTGAAATTTTGTAGAATCTTGTAGAATGTAGTGGAATTTCATTTGATATGATGCAACAGACCGTCCTTAAAGGGTGGGAAGAGAATGGAGTCTGCTTTGTAGGAATGGAATGGAAAAGACTACAGTGGAATGTAGCTAAATGAAGTGAAGAGTTGTGGAATGCAGTGTAATGTAATGTAATGTAATCTGATGCAAGAGACAGTTCCTGATTGTTTGGGATAAGAGTGGAGCCTTCCTTTGCAGAATGGAACACGATTGAACACGGTGGAGTGCTGGGGTATGGAGTGCAATGCTGTGGAATTGTGTTGAATCTATTGTAATGTGACGCAATAAAGGGTTCCCTAGTGATTTGGAAGCGAATGCAACCTTGCTGGATGGAATCAAACATAATAGAACGTGGTGGAATGTTGCGCAATGGAGAGGAAGGTTGTGAAATTGAGTATAATGGTGTGAAATGTGATCTGTAGAGGGATACTGAGTGATTTTGTAGAGAACGGTGTGTTCTTTATAACAATGGAGTGCCATAGGATGCATTAGAATGTTTTGAAGGGAGAAGAATCTTGTGGAATCGTGTGGAATGTCATGTGAATTGACGCAATTCGCTGTTCCTGAATTGTTTGGAAGCAATGGGCCCTTCTTATACAGAAGGGAATGCAAAGGAATGTGGTGGAATGTTGCCCAATGGAGTGCAATTAAGTTTTATTGAGTGGAATGTGGTGTTATGTGATGCAATAGGGAGTCCTGAGTTGTTTGGATGAAAAGGCTTCCTACTTTTTCACAATGGAACTCAGTAGAACTTGTTGGATTGTTAGGGAACAGAGTAGAATCTTGTGGAATGGAGAGGAATGGCATTTGAAGAGACACAATACGAAGTTCGTGAATTGCTTGGAACCATATTTAGCTTTCTTTGGCAGAATTAAAAGCAATAGAACGTGGTATAATATTGTGGAATGAAGGGCAATGTTCTGTAATCTAGTGGAATCTGCTGTATTGTGACATAATAAAGGTCTCCAGAGTGGTTTGGAAGCGAATGGTTCCTCCTTTGGCACAGTGTAAAGCAAATGAATGTGCTGGCGTATTTGGGCATGGAGTAAAATGTTGTGGAATGGAGCGGAATGGAGTGTCACGTGATGCCATAGAGTGTTAAAGATCGTTTTGGAAAAGAACGCAGCCTTCTTTGACAGAACAGAACGCTACCGAACGTGGTGGAATTTTGTGGAGTGCAGTGCAATTTTTTAGATTGGTGTAGATTCGCATATAATGTGACACAATATAGAGTTCTTGAGTGGTCTCGAAGCTAATGGAGCTCTCTTGTAATTGATGGAAAGCTACAGGACACAATGAGATGTTGACAAATGGAGTGCTATGCTGCAAAATCGACTGGAATCGTGCGTAATGCGACGCAGTGGAGAGTTCCTCGTTGTTTTGGAAAGGAACGGAGCCTTATTTGACAGAATGGAATGCAATATAACGTGGTTTAGTTTAGTAGAATCTTGAAGAATGGAGTGGAATGGCATTTGATGTGATGCAATAGACCGTCCTTAATGCGCTGGAAGTGAATCGATGTTTCTTTGTAGGAATGGAATGCAAAAGAATACAGTGGAATGTAGCCAAAGGAAGTGGAGAGCTGTGGAATGCAGTGTAATCGGGTGTAATGTGACGCAAGAGACGGTTCCTGATTGGGAAAAGAGTGGAGCATTCTTTTGTAGAATGGAACACGATAGAACACGGTGGATTGCTGGGGTCTGGAGTGTAATGTTGTGGAGTGGTGTTGAATCCGTTGTAATGTGATGCAATATAGGGTTCCCTAGTGATTTGGAAGCAAATGCAGCCCTGGTGGATGGAAGCAAACGTAATAGAATGCGGTGAAATGTTGCAGAATAGAGTGGAAGGTGGTGAAATGGTTTCTAATGGGGAGTAATGTTTTCCAAAGTAGGGACCCTGAGAGATTTTGTATAGGAGGATATCTTCTTTGTAAAAATAGAAAGCCACAGAATGCAATGGAATGTTTGCAATGGAGTAGAATCTTCTGGAATCGTGTGGAATGTCATGGGAATTGATGCAATATTCTGCTCCTGAATGGATTGAAAGAAATTGGGCCTTCTTTTTCAGATTGGAATGCAATGGAATGTGGTGGAATGTTGCCCAATGGAGTGCAATGCTTTTTTACTGAGGGGGAAGTGGTGTTATGTGACGGAGCAGAGAGTTCCTGGGTTGTTTGGATAAGAATGCTTCCTACTTTGCCGCAATGGAACTCAGTAGAACTTGTTGGATTGTTGGGGAATAGAGTAGAATCCTGTGGAATGTAGACGAATGGCATGTGAAGTGACACAATACGGAGTTGCTGAATTGTTTGGAACCAAATGGAGCTTTCTCTGGCAGAATGGAACGCAGTAGAACGTGGTATAATGTTGTGGAATGGAGGGCAATTTTGTGGAATGAAGTGGAATCGGCTGTAATATGAAAATAAAGGTCTCCAGACTGGTTTGGAAACAAATGGTGCCCATTTTGCCGGAGTGTAAAGCAGATGAATGTGCCGGTATGCTGGGAAATGGAGTAAAATATAGTGGAATTTAGCGGAATGGAGTGTATTTTGATGCCACAGAGTGTTACAAATTATTTCGGAAATGAATGGATCCTTCCTTGAGAAAACAGAGCGCTATAGAACGTGGTGGAATTTTGAGGAGTTCAGTGCAATTTTGTATTTTGGTGTAGAATCGCGTGTTTCTGAGTGTTTGCAATGGAGTAGAATCTTGTGGGATGGCATGTGAATTGACACAGTAGGCTGTCCCTGAATGTCTTGGAAGCAATGGGGCCTTCTTTTACACAATGTAATGCAATTTAATGTGGTGGAATGTTGCCCAATGGAGTGCAATGCTGTTTTATTGAGTAGAAAGTGGTTTTCTGTGATGCAACAGAGAGTTCCTGGGTTGTTTGGGTTGCTTGATAAGAATGCTTCCTACTTTGTCAAAATGGAACTCAGTAGAACTTGCTGGATTGTTGGGGAATAGAGTAGAATATTGTGGAATTGGGAGAAATGGCTTGCGAAGTGACACAACATGAAGTTCTTGGATTTCTTGGAACCAAATGCAGCTTTCTTTGGCAGAATGGAACGCAATAGAACGTGGTATAATGTTGTCTAATGGAGGGCAATGTTGTGGAATGGAGTGGAATCGGCTGTAATGTGACATAATAAATGTCTCCAGACTTGTTTGGAAGCGAATGGTGCCTCCTTTGCCGGAGAGTAAAGCAAATGAATGTGCTGGCATATTGGGGAATGGAGTGAAATGTTGTGGAATGGAGCAGAATGTAGTGTTATGTTATGCCATAGAGTGTTTCAGATTGTTTTGGAAACGAATGGGGCCTTCTTTGAAACAACAGAACGCTATAGAACGTGGTGGAATTTTGTGGAGTTCAGTGCAATTTTGTAGATTCGTGTAGAATCGAGTGTACTGTGAAACAATATAGATGTCCTGAGTGGTCTCGAAGCAAATGCAGCTCTCCTGGGTGGAATGGAATGCCACAGAACATGGTGAGATGTTCAGGAAAGGCGTGCAATGTTAAATGGACTGGAATAGTGCATAATGTGATGCAGTAGAGTGTTCCTCATTCTTTTGGAAAGGAACGGAGCCTTATTTGAAAGAATGGAATGCAATATAACGTGGTGAAATTTTGTAGAATCTTGTAGAATGTAGTGGAATTTCATTTGATATGATGCAACAGACCGTCCTTAAAGGGTGGGAAGAGAATGGAGTCTGCTTTGTAGGAATGGAATGGAAAAGACTACAGTGGAATGTAGCTAAATGAAGTGAAGAGTTGTGGAATGCAGTGTAATGTAATGTAATGTAATCTGATGCAAGAGACAGTTCCTGATTGTTTGGGATAAGAGTGGAGCCTTCCTTTGCAGAATGGAACACGATTGAACACGGTGGAGTGCTGGGGTATGGAGTGCAATGCTGTGGAATTGTGTTGAATCCACTGTAATGTGACGCAATAAAGGGTTCCCTAGTGATTTGGAAGCGAATGCAACCTTGCTGGATGGAATCAAACGTAATAGAACGTGGTGGAATGTTGCGCAATAGAGAGGAAGGTTGTGAAGTTGAGTATAATGGTGTGAAATGTGATCTGTAGAGGGATACTGAGTGATTTTGTAGAGAACGGTGTGTTCTTTATAACAATGGAGTGCCATAGGATGCATTAGAATGTTTTGAAGGGAGAAGAATCTTGTGGAATCGTGTGGAATGTCATGTGAATTGACGGAATAGGCTGTTCCTGAATTGTTTGGAAGCAATGGGCCCTTCTTATACAGAAGGGAATGCAAAGGAATGTGGTGGAATGTTGCCCAATGGAGTGCAATTAAGTTTTATTGAGTGGAATGTGGTGTTATGTGATGCAATAGGGAGTCCTGAGTTGTTTGGATGAAAAGGCTTCCTACTTTTTCACAATGGAACTCAGTAGAACTTGTTGGATTGTTAGGGAACAGAGTAGAATCTTGTGGAATGGAGAGGAATGGCATTTGAAGAGACACAATACGAAGTTCGTGAATTGCTTGGAACCATATTTAGCTTTCTTTGGCAGAATTAAAAGCAATAGAACGTGGTATAATATTGTGGAATGAAGGGCAATGTTCTGTAATCTAGTGGAATCTGCTGTATTGTGACATAATACTGGTCTCCAGAGTGGTTTGGAAGCGAATGGTTCCTCCTTTGGCACAGTGTAAAGCAAATGAATGTGCTGGCGTATTTGGGAATGGAGTAAAATGTTGTGGAATGGAGCGGAATGGAGTGTCACGTGATGCCATAGAGTGTTAAAGATCGTTTTGGAAAAGAACGCAGCCTTCTTTGACAGAACAGAACGCTACCGAACGTGGTGGAATTTTGTGGAGTGCAGTGCAATTTTTTAGATTGGTGTAGAATCGCATATAATGTGACACAATATAGAGTTCTTGAGTGGTCTCGAAGCTAATGGAGCTCTCTTGTAATTGATGGAAAGCTACAGGACACAATGAGATGTTGACAAATGGAGTGCTATGCTGCAAAATCGACTGGAATCGTGCGTAATGCGACGCAGTGGAGAGTTCCTCGTTGTTTTGGAAAGGAACGGAGCCTTATTTGACAGAATGGAATGCAATATAACGTGGTTTAGTTTAGTAGAATCTTGAAGAATGGAGTGGAATGGCATTTGATGTGATGCAATAGACCGTCCTTAATGCGCTGGAAGTGAATCGATGTTTCTTTGTAGGAATGGAATGCAAAAGAATACAGTGGAATGTAGCCAAAGGAAGTGGAGAGCTGTGGAATGCAGTGTAATCGGGTGTAATGTGACGCAAGAGACGGTTCCTGATTGGGAAAAGAGTGGAGCATTCTTTTGTAGAATGGAACACGATAGAACACGGTGGATTGCTGGGGTCTGGAGTGTAATGTTGTGGAGTGGTGTTGAATCCGTTGTAATGTGATGCAATATAGGGTTCCCTAGTGATTTGGAAGCAAATGCAGCCCTGGTGGATGGAAGCAAACGTAATAGAATGCGGTGAAATGTTGCAGAATAGAGTGGAAGGTGGTGAAACGGTTTCTAATGGGGAGTAATGTTTTCCAAAGTAGGGACCCTGAGAGATTTTGTATAGGAGGATATCTTCTTTGTAAAAATAGAAAGCCACAGAATGCAATGGAATGTTTGCAATGGAGTAGAATCTTCTGGAATCGTGTGGAATGTCATGGGAATTGATGCAATATTCTGCTCCTGAATGGATTGAAAGAAATTGGGCCTTCTTTTTCAGATTGGAATGCAATGGAATGTGGTGGAATGTTGCCCAATGGAGTGCAATGCTTTTTTACTGAGGGGGAAGTGGTGTTATGTGACGGAGCAGAGAGTTCCTGGGTTGTTTGGATAAGAATGCTTCCTACTTTGCCGCAATGGAACTCAAGAACTTGTTGGATTGTTGGGGAATAGAGTAGAATCCTGTGGAATGTAGAGGAATGGCATGTGAAGTGACACAATACGGAGTTGCTGAATTGCTTGGAACCAAATGGAGCTTTCTCTGGCAGAATGGAACGCAGTAGAACGTGTTATAATGTTGTGGAATGGAGGGCAAAGTTGTGGAATGAAGTGGAACCGGCTGTAATATGAAAATAAAGGTCTCCAGACTGGCTTGGAAACAAATGGTGCCTGCTTTGCCGGAGTGTAAAGCAGATGAATGTGCCGGCATACTGGGAAATGGAGTAAAATATAGTGGAATTTAGCGGAATGGAGTGTATTTTGATGCCACAGAGTGTTACAAATTATTTCGGAAATGAATGGATCCTTCCTTGAGAAAACAGAGCGCTATAGAACGTGGTGGAATTTTGAGGA
The DNA here is from genome assembly GCF_030020395.1 of Manis pentadactyla. NCBI lineage: Eukaryota > Metazoa > Chordata > Mammalia > Pholidota > Manidae > Manis > Manis pentadactyla. The sequence continues at coordinate 1,115,991 of NC_080035.1, forward strand.
GTTCAGTGCAATTTTGTATATTGGTGTAGAATCGCGTGTTTCTGAGTGTTTGCAATGGAGTAGAATCTTGTGGGATGGCATGTGAATTGACACAGTAGGCTGTCCCTGAATGTCTTGGAAGCAATGGGGCCTTCTTTTACACAATGTAATGCAATTTAATGTGGTGGAATGTTGCCCAATGGAGTGCAATGCTGTTTTATTGAGTAGAAAGTGGTTTTCTGTGATGCAACAGAGAGTTCCTGGGTTGTTTGGGTTGCTTGATAAGAATGCTTCCTACTTTGTCAAAATGGAACTCAGTAGAACTTGCTGGATTGTTGGGGAATAGAGTAGAATATTGTGGAATTGGGAGAAATGGCTTGCGAAGTGACACAACATGAAGTTCTTGGATTTCTTGGAACCAAATGCAGCTTCTTTGACAGAATGGAACGCAATAGAACGTGGTATAATGTTGTCTAATGGAGGGCAATGTTGTGGAAAGGAGTGGAATCGGCTGTAAGGTGACATAATAAATGTCTCCAGACTTGTTTGGAAGCGAATGGTGCCTCCTTTGCCGGAGAGTAAAGCAAATGAATGTGCTGGCATATTGGGGAATGGAGTGAAATGTTGTGGAATGGAGCAGAATGTAGTGTTATGTTATGCCATAGAGTGTTTCAGATTGTTTTGGAAACGAATGGGGCCTTCTTTGAAACAACAGAACGCTATAGAACGTGGTGGAATTTTGTGGAGTTCAGTGCAATTTTGTAGATTCGTGTAGAATCGAGTGTACTGTGAAACAATATAGATGTCCTGAGTGGTCTCGAAGCAAATGCAGCTCTCCTGGGTGGAATGGAATGCCACAGAACATGGTGAGATGTTCAGGAAAGGCGTGCAATGTTAAATGGACTGGAATAGTGCATAATGTGATGCAGTAGAGTGTTCCTCTTTCTTTTGGAAAGGATCGGAGCCTTATTTGAAAGAATGGAATGCAATATAACGTGGTGAAATTTTGTAGAATCTTGTAGAATGTAGTGGAATTTCATTTGATATGATGCAACAGACCGTCCTTAAAGGGTGGGAAGAGAATGGAGTCTGCTTTGTAGGAATGGAATGGAAAAGACTACAGTGGAATGTAGCTAAATGAAGTGAAGAGTTGTGGAATGCAGTGTAATGTAATGTAATGTAATCTGATGCAAGAGACAGTTCCTGATTGTTTGGGATAAGAGTGGAGCCTTCCTTTGCAGAATGGAACACGATTGAACACGGTGGAGTGCTGGGGTATGGAGTGCAATGCTGTGGAATTGTGTTGAATCCACTGTAATGTGACGCAATAAAGGGTTCCCTAGTGATTTGGAAGCGAATGCAACCTTGCTGGATGGAATCAAACGTAATAGAACGTGGTGGAATGTTGCGCAATAGAGAGGAAGATTGTGAAGTTGAGTATAATGGTGTGAAATGTGATCTGTAGAGGGATACTGAGTGATTTTGTAGAGAACGGTGTGTTCTTTATAACAATGGAGTGCCATAGGATGCATTAGAATGTTTTGAAGGGAGAAGAATCTTGTGGAATCGTGTGGAATGTCATGTGAATTGACGGAATAGGCTGTTCCTGAATTGTTTGGAAGCAATGGGCCCTTCTTATAAAGAAGGGAATGCAAAGGAATGTGGTGGAATGTTGCCCAATGGAGTGCAATTAAGTTTTATTGAGTGGAATGTGGTGTTATGTGATGCAATAGGGAGTCCTGAGTTGTTTGGATGAAAAGGCTTCCTACTTTTTCACAATGGAACTCAGTAGAACTTGTTGGATTGTTAGGGAACAGAGTAGAATCTTGTGGAATGGAGAGGAATGGCATTTGAAGAGACACAATACGAAGTTCGTGAATTGCTTGGAACCATATTTAGCTATCTTTGGCAGAATTAAAAGCAATAGAACGTGGTATAATATTGTGGAATGAAGGGCAATGTTCTGTAATCTAGTGGAATCTGCTGTATTGTGACATAATAAAGGTCTCCAGAGTGGTTTGGAAGCGAATGGTTCCCCCTTTGGCACAGTGTAAAGCAAATGAATGTGCTGGCGTATTTGGGAATGGAGTAAAATGTTGTGGAATGGAGCGGAATGGAGTGTCACGTGATGCCATAGAGTGTTAAAGATCGTTTTGGAAAAGAACGCAGCCTTCTTTGACAGAACAGAACGCTACCGAACGTGGTGGAATTTTGTGGAGTGCAGTGCAATTTTTTAGATTGGTGTAGATTCGCATATAATGTGACACAATATAGAGTTCTTGAGTGGTCTCGAAGCTAATGGAGCTCTCTTGTAATTGATGGAAAGCTACAGGACACAATGAGATGTTGACAAATGGAGTGCTATGCTGCAAAATCGACTGGAATCGTGCGTAATGCGACGCAGTGGAGAGTTCCTCGTTGTTTTGGAAAGGAACGGAGCCTTATTTGACAGAATGGAATGCAATATAACGTGGTTTAGTTTAGTAGAATCTTGAAGAATGGAGTGGAATGGCATTTGATGTGATGCAATAGACCGTCCTTAATGCGCTGGAAGTGAATCGATGTTTCTTTGTAGGAATGGAATGCAAAAGAATACAGTGGAATGTAGCAAAAGGAAGTGGAGAGCTGTGGAATGCAGTGTAATCGGGTGTAATGTGACGCAAGAGACGGTTCCTGATTGGGAAAAGAGTGGAGCATTCTTTTGTAGAATGGAACACGATAGAACACGGTGGATTGCTGGGGTCTGGAGTGTAATGTTGTGGAGTGGTGTTGAATCCGTTGTAATGTGATGCAATATAGGGTTCCCTAGTGATTTGGAAGCAAATGCAGCCTTGGTGGATGGAAGCAAACGTAATAGAATGCGGTGAAATGTTGCAGAATAGAGTGGAAGGTGGTGAAATGGTTTCAAATGGGGAGTAATGTGTTCCAAAGTAGGGACCCTGAGAGATTTTGTATAGGAGGATATCTTCTTTGTAAAAATAGAAAGCCACAGAAAGCAATGGAATGTTTGCAATGGAGTAGAATCTTCTGGAATCTTGTGGAATGTCATGGGAATTGATGCAATATTCTGCTCCTGAATGGATTGAAAGAAATTGGGCCTTCTTTTTCAGATTGGAATGCAATGGAATGTGGTGGAATGTTGCCCAATGGAGTGCAATGCTTTTTTACTGAGGGGGAAGTGGTGTTATGTGACGGAGCAGAGAGTTCCTGGGTTGTTTGGATAAGAATGCTTCCTACTTTGCCGCAATGGAACTCAGTAGAACTTGTTGGATTGTTGGGGAATAGAGTAGAATCCTGTGGAATGTAGAGGAATGGCATGTGAAGTGACACAATACGGAGTTGCTGAATTGTTTGGAACCAAATGGAGCTTTCTCTGGCAGAATGGAACGCAGTAGAACGTGGTATAATGTTGTGGAATGGAGGGCAATTTTGTGGAATGAAGTGGAATCGGCTGTAATATGAAAATAAAGGTCTCCAGACTGGTTTGAAAACAAATGGTGCCCATTTTGCCGGAGTGTAAAGCAGATGAATGTGCCGGCATACTGGGAAATGGAGTAAAATATAGTGGAATTTAGCGGAATGGAGTGTATTTTGATGCCACAGAGTGTTACAAATTATTTCGGAAATGAATGGATCCTTCCTTGAGAAAACAGAGCGCTATAGAACGTGGTGGAATTTTGAGGAGTTCAGTGCAATTTTGTATATTGGTGTAGAATCGCGTGTTTCTGAGTGTTTGCAATGGAGTAGAATCTTGTGGGATGGCATGTGAATTGACACAGTAGGCTGTCCCTGAATGTCTTGGAAGCAATGGGGCCTTCTTTTACACAATGTAATGCAATTTAATGTGGTGGAATGTTGCCCAATGGAGTGCAATGCTGTTTTATTGAGTAGAAAGTGGTTTTCTGTGATGCAACAGAGAGTTCCTGGGTTGTTTGGGTTGCTTGATAAGAATGCTTCCTACTTTGTCAAAATGGAACTCAGTAGAACTTGCTGGATTGTTGGGGAATAGAGTAGAATATTGTGGAATTGGGAGAAATGGCTTGCGAAGTGACACAACATGAAGTTCTTGGATTTCTTGGAACCAAATGCAGCTTCTTTGACAGAATGGAACGCAATAGAACGTGGTATAATGTTGTCTAATGGAGGGCAATGTTGTGGAATGGAGTGGAATCGGCTGTAATGTGACATAATAAATGTCTCCAGACTTGTTTGGAAGCGAATGGTGCCTCCTTTGCCGGAGAGTAAAGCAAATGAATGTGCTGGCATATTGGGGAATGGAGTGAAATGTTGTGGAATGGAGCAGAATGTAGTGTTATGTTATGCCATAGAGTGTTTCAGATTGTTTTGGAAACGAATGGGGCCTTCTTTGAAACAACAGAACGCTATAGAACGTGGTGGAATTTTGTGGAGTTCAGTGCAATTTTGTAGATTCGTGTAGAATCGAGTGTACTGTGAAACAATATAGATGTCCTGAGTGGTCTCGAAGCAAATGCAGCTCTCCTGGGTGGAATGGAATGCCACAGAACATGGTGAGATGTTCAGGAAAGGCGTGCAATGTTAAATGGACTGGAATAGTGCATAATGTGATGCAGTAGAGTGTTCCTCTTTCTTTTGGAAAGGATCGGAGCCTTATTTGAAAGAATGGAATGCAATATAACGTGGTGAAATTTTGTAGAATCTTGTAGAATGTAGTGGAATTTCATTTGATATGATGCAACAGACCGTCCTTAAAGGGTGGGAAGAGAATGGAGTCTTCTTTGTAGGAATGGAATGGAAAAGACTACAGTGGAATGTAGCTAAATGAAGTGAAGAGTTGTGGAATGCAGTGTAATGTAATGTAATGTAATCTGATGCAAGAGACAGTTCCTGATTGTTTGGGATAAGAGTGGAGCCTTCCTTTGCAGAATGGAACACGATTGAACACGGTGGAGTGCTGGGGTATGGAGTGCAATGCTGTGGAATTGTGTTGAATCCACTGTAATGTGACGCAATAAAGGGTTCCCTAGTGATTTGGAAGCGAATGCAACCTTGCTGGATGGAATCAAACGTAATAGAACGTGGTGGAATGTTGCGCAATAGAGAGGAAGATTGTGAAATTGAGTATAATGGTGTGAAATGTGATCTGTAGAGGGATACTGAGTGATTTTGTAGAGAACGGTGTGTTCTTTATAACAATGGAGTGCCATAGGATGCATTAGAATGTTTTGAAGGGAGAAGAATCTTGTGGAATCGTGTGGAATGTCATGTGAATTGACGGAATAGGCTGTTCCTGAATTGTTTGGAAGCAATGGGCCCTTCTTATAAAGAAGGGAATGCAAAGGAATGTGGTGGAATGTTGCCCAATGGAGTGCAATTAAGTTTTATTGAGTGGAATGTGGTGTTATGTGATGCAATAGGGAGTCCTGAGTTGTTTGGATGAAAAGGCTTCCTACTTTTTCACAATGGAACTCAGTAGAACTTGTTGGATTGTTAGGGAACAGAGTAGAATCTTGTGGAATGGAGAGGAATCGCATTTGAAGAGACACAATACGAAGTTCGTGAATTGCTTGGAACCATATTTAGCTATCTTTGGCAGAATTAAAAGCAATAGAACGTGGTATAATATTGTGGAATGAAGGGCAATGTTCTGTAATCTAGTGGAATCTGCTGTATTGTGACATAATAAAGGTCTCCAGAGTGGTTTGGAAGCGAATGGTTCCCCCTTTGGCACAGTGTAAAGCAAATGAATGTGCTGGCGTATTTGGGAATGGAGTAAAATGTTGTGGAATGGAGCGGAATGGAGTGTCACGTGATGCCATAGAGTGTTAAAGATCGTTTTGGAAAAGAACGCAGCCTTCTTTGACAGAACAGAACGCTACCGAACGTGGTGGAATTTTGTGGAGTGCAGTGCAATTTTTTAGATTGGTGTAGATTCGCATATAATGTGACACAATATAGAGTTCTTGAGTGGTCTCGAAGCTAATGGAGCTCTCTTGTAATTGATGGAAAGCTACAGGACACAATGAGATGTTGACAAATGGAGTGCTATGCTGCAAAATCGACTGGAATCGTGCGTAATGCGACGCAGTGGAGAGTTCCTCGTTGTTTTGGAAAGGAACGGAGCCTTATTTGACAGAATGGAATGCAATATAACGTGGTTTAGTTTAGTAGAATCTTGAAGAATGGAGTGGAATGGCATTTGATGTGATGCAATAGACCGTCCTTAATGCGCTGGAAGTGAATCGATGTTTCTTTGTAGGAATGGAATGCAAAAGAATACAGTGGAATGTAGCAAAAGGAAGTGGAGAGCTGTGGAATGCAGTGTAATCGGGTGTAATATGACGCAAGAGACGGTTCCTGATTGGGAAAAGAGTGGAGCATTCTTTTGTAGAATGGAACACGATAGAACACGGTGGATTGCTGGGGTCTGGAGTGTAATGTTGTGGAGTGGTGTTGAATCCGTTGTAATGTGATGCAATATAGGGTTCCCTAGTGATTTGGAAGCAAATGCAGCCTTGGTGGATGGAAGCAAACGTAATAGAATGTGGTGAAATGTTGCAGAATAGAGTGGAAGGTGGTGAAATGGTTTCAAATGGGGAGTAATGTGTTCCAAAGTAGGGACCCTGAGAGATTTTGTATAGGAGGATATCTTCTTTGTAAAAATAGAAAGCCACAGAAAGCAATGGAATGTTTGCAATGGAGTAGAATCTTCTGGAATCTTGTGGAATGTCATGGGAATTGATGCAATATTCTGCTCCTGAATGGATTGAAAGAAATTGGGCCTTCTTTTTCAGATTGGAATGCAATGGAATGTGGTGGAATGTTGCCCAATGGAGTGCAATGCTTTTTTACTGAGGGGGAAGTGGTGTTATGTGACGGAGCAGAGAGTTCCTGGGTTGTTTGGATAAGAATGCTTCCTACTTTGCCGCAATGGAACTCAGTAGAACTTGTTGGATTGTTGGGGAATAGAGTAGAATCCTGTGGAATGTAGAGGAATGGCATGTGAAGTGACACAATACGGAGTTGCTGAATTGTTTGGAACCAAATGGAGCTTTCTCTGGCAGAATGGAACGCAGTAGAACGTGGTATAATGTTGTGGAATGGAGGGCAATTTTGTGGAATGAAGTGGAATCGGCTGTAATATGAAAATAAAGGTCTCCAGACTGGTTTGAAAACAAATGGTGCCCATTTTGCCGGAGTGTAAAGCAGATGAATGTGCCGGCATACTGGGAAATGGAGTAAAATATAGTGGAATTTAGCGGAATGGAGTGTATTTTGATGCCACAGAGTGTTACAAATTATTTCGGAAATGAATGGATCCTTCCTTGAGAAAACAGAGCGCTATAGAACGTGGTGGAATTTTGAGGAGTTCAGTGCAATTTTGTATATTGGTGTAGAATCGCGTGTTTCTGAGTGTTTGCAATGGAGTAGAATCTTGTGGGATGGCATGTGAATTGACACAGTAGGCTGTCCCTGAATGTCTTGGAAGCAATGGGGCCTTCTTTTACACAATGTAATGCAATTTAATGTGGTGGAATGTTGCCCAATGGAGTGCAATGCTGTTTTATTGAGTAGAAAGTGGTTTTCTGTGATGCAACAGAGAGTTCCTGGGTTGTTTGGGTTGCTTGATAAGAATGCTTCCTACTTTGTCAAAATGGAACTCAGTAGAACTTGCTGGATTGTTGGGGAATAGAGTAGAATATTGTGGAATTGGGAGAAATGGCTTGCGAAGTGACACAACATGAAGTTCTTGGATTTCTTGGAACCAAATGCAGCTTCTTTGACAGAATGGAACGCAATAGAACGTGGTATAATGTTGTCTAATGGAGGGCAATGTTGTGGAATGGAGTGGAATCGGCTGTAATGTGACATAATAAATGTCTCCAGACTTGTTTGGAAGCGAATGGTGCCTCCTTTGCCGGAGAGTAAAGCAAATGAATGTGCTGGCATATTGGGGAATGGAGTGAAATGTTGTGGAATGGAGCAGAATGTAGTGTTATGTTATGCCATAGAGTGTTTCAGATTGTTTTGGAAACGAATGGGGCCTTCTTTGAAACAACAGAACGCTATAGAACGTGGTGGAATTTTGTGGAGTTCAGTGCAATTTTGTAGATTCGTGTAGAATCGAGTGTACTGTGAAACAATATAGATGTCCTGAGTGGTCTCGAAGCAAATGCAGCTCTCCTGGGTGGAATGGAATGCCACAGAACATGGTGAGATGTTCAGGAAAGGCGTGCAATGTTAAATGGACTGGAATAGTGCATAATGTGATGCAGTAGAGTGTTCCTCATTCTTTTGGAAAGGATCGGAGCCTTATTTGAAAGAATGGAATGCAATATAACGTGGTGAAATTTTGTAGAATCTTGTAGAATGTAGTGGAATTTCATTTGATATGATGCAACAGACCGTCCTTAAAGGGTGGGAAGAGAATGGAGTCTTCTTTGTAGGAATGGAATGGAAAAGACTACAGTGGAATGTAGCTAAATGAAGTGAAGAGTTGTGGAATGCAGTGTAATGTAATGTAATGTAATCTGATGCAAGAGACAGTTCCTGATTGTTTGGGATAAGAGTGGAGCCTTCCTTTGCAGAATGGAACACGATTGAACACGGTGGAGTGCTGGGGTATGGAGTGCAATGCTGTGGAATTGTGTTGAATCCACTGTAATGTGACGCAATAAAGGGTTCCCTAGTGATTTGGAAGCGAATGCAACCTTGCTGGATGGAATCAAACGTAATAGAACGTGGTGGAATGTTGCGCAATAGAGAGGAAGATTGTGAAATTGAGTATAATGGTGTGAAATGTGATCTGTAGAGGGATACTGAGTGATTTTGTAGAGAACGGTGTGTTCTTTATAACAATGGAGTGCCATAGGATGCATTAGAATGTTTTGAAGGGAGAAGAATCTTGTGGAATCGTGTGGAATGTCATGTGAATTGACGGAATAGGCTGTTCCTGAATTGTTTGGAAGCAATGGGCCCTTCTTATAAAGAAGGGAATGCAAAGGAATGTGGTGGAATGTTGCCCAATGGAGTGCAATTAAGTTTTATTGAGTGGAATGTGGTGTTATGTGATGCAATAGGGAGTCCTGAGTTGTTTGGATGAAAAGGCTTCCTACTTTTTCACAATGGAACTCAGTAGAACTTGTTGGATTGTTAGGGAACAGAGTAGAATCTTGTGGAATGGAGAGGAATCGCATTTGAAGAGACACAATACGAAGTTCGTGAATTGCTTGGAACCATATTTAGCTATCTTTGGCAGAATTAAAAGCAATAGAACGTGGTATAATATTGTGGAATGAAGGGCAATGTTCTGTAATCTAGTGGAATCTGCTGTATTGTGACATAATAAAGGTCTCCAGAGTGGTTTGGAAGCGAATGGTTCCCCCTTTGGCACAGTGTAAAGCAAATGAATGTGCTGGCGTATTTGGGAATGGAGTAAAATGTTGTGGAATGGAGCGGAATGGAGTGTCACGTGATGCCATAGAGTGTTAAAGATCGTTTTGGAAAAGAACGCAGCCTTCTTTGACAGAACAGAACGCTACCGAACGTGGTGGAATTTTGTGGAGTGCAGTGCAATTTTTTAGATTGGTGTAGAATCGCATATAATGTGACACAATATAGAGTTCTTGAGTGGTCTCGAAGCTAATGGAGCTCTCTTGTAATTGATGGAAAGCTACAGGACACAATGAGATGTTGACAAATGGAGTGCTATGCTGCAAAATCGACTGGAATCGTGCGTAATGCGACGCAGTGGAGAGTTCCTCGTTGTTTTGGAAAGGAACGGAGCCTTATTTGACAGAATGGAATGCAATATAACGTGGTTTAGTTTAGTAGAATCTTGAAGAATGGAGTGGAATGGCATTTGATGTGATGCAATAGACCGTCCTTAATGCGCTGGTAGTGAATCGATGTTTCTTTGTAGGAATGGAATGCAAAAGAATACAGTGGAATGTAGCAAAAGGAAGTGGAGAGCTGTGGAATGCAGTGTAATCGGGTGTAATGTGACGCAAGAGACGGTTCCTGATTGGGAAAAGAGTGGAGCATTCTTTTGTAGAATGGAACACGATAGAACACGGTGGATTGCTGGGGTCTGGAGTGTAATGTTGTGGAGTGGTGTTGAATCCGTTGTAATGTGATGCAATATAGGGTTCCCTAGTGATTTGGAAGCAAATGCAGCCTTGGTGGATGGAAGCAAACGTAATAGAATGCGGTGAAATGTTGCAGAATAGAGTGGAAGGTGGTGAAATGGTTTCTAATGGGGAGTAATGTTTTCCAAAGTAGGGACCCTGAGAGATTTTGTATAGGAGGATATCTTCTTTGTAAAAATAGAAAGCCACAGAAAGCAATGGAATGTTTGCAATGGAGTAGAATCTTCTGGAATCTTGTGGAATGTCATGGGAATTGATGCAATATTCTGCTCCTGAATGGATTGAAAGAAATTGGGCCTTCTTTTTCAGATTGGAATGCAATGGAATGTGGTGGAATGTTGCCCAATGGAGTGCAATGCTTTTTTACTGAGGGGGAAGTGGTGTTATGTGACGGAGCAGAGAGTTCCTGGGTTGTTTGGATAAGAATGCTTCCTACTTTGCCGCAATGGAACTCAGTAGAACTTGTTGGATTGTTGGGGAATAGAGTAGAATCCTGTGGAATGTAGAGGAATGGCATGTGAAGTGACACAATACGGAGTTGCTGAATTGCTTGGAACCAAATGGAGCTTTCCCTGGCAGAATGGAACGCAGTAGAACGTGGTATAATGTTGTGGAATGGAGGGCAATTTTGTGGAATGAAGTGGAATCGGCTGTAATATGAAAATAAAGGTCTCCAGACTGGTTTGGAAACAAATGGTGCCCATTTTGCCGGAGTGTAAAGCAGATGAATGTGCCGGTATACTGGGAAATGGAGTAAAATATAGTGGAATTTAGCGGAATGGAGTGTATTTTGATGCCACAGAGTGTTACAAATTATTTCGGAAATGAATGGATCCTTCCTTGAGAGAACAGAGCGCTATAGAACGTGGTGGAATTTTGAGGAGTTCAGTGCAATTTTGTATATTGGTGTAGAATCGCGTGTTTCTGAGTGTTTGCAATGGAGTAGAATCTTGTGGGATGGCATGTGAATTGACACAGTAGGCTGTCCCTGAATGTCTTGGAAGCAATGGGGCCTTCTTTTACACAATGTAATGCAATTTAATGTGGTGGAATGTTGCCCAATGGAGTGCAATGCTGTTTTATTGAGTAGAAAGTGGTTTTCTGTGATGCAACAGAGAGTTCCTGGGTTGTTTGGGTTGCTTGATAAGAATGCTTCCTACTTTGTCAAAATGGAACTCAGTAGAACTTGCTGGATTGTTGGGGAATAGAGTAGAATATTGTGGAATTGGGAGAAATGGCTTGCGAAGTGACACAACATGAAGTTCTTGGATTTCTTGGAACCAAATGCAGCTTTCTTTGGCAGAATGGAACGCAATAGAACGTGGTATAATGTTGTCTAATGGAGGGCAATGTTGTGGAATGGAGTGGAATCGGCTGTAATGTGACATAATAAATGTCTCCAGACTTGTTTGGAAGCGAATGGTGCCTCCTTTGCCGGAGAGTAAAGCAAATGAATGTGCTGGCATATTGGGGAATGGAGTGAAATGTTGTGGAATGGAGCAGAATGTAGTGTTATGTTATGCCATAGAGTGTTTCAGATTGTTTTGGAAACGAATGGGGCCTTCTTTGAAACAACAGAACGCTATAGAACGTGGTGGAATTTTGTGGAGTTCAGTGCAATTTTGTAGATTCGTGTAGAATCGAGTGTACTGTGAAACAATATAGATGTCCTGAGTGGTCTCGAAGCAAATGCAGCTCTCCTGGGTGGAATGGAATGCCACAGAACATGGTGAGATGTTCAGGAAAGGCGTGCAATGTTAAATGGACTGGAATAGTGCATAATGTGATGCAGTAGAGTGTTCCTCATTCTTTTGGAAAGGAACGGAGCCTTATTTGAAAGAATGGATTGCAATATAACGTGGTGAAATTTTGTAGAATCTTGTAGAATGTAGTGGAATTTCATTTGATATGATGCAACAGACCGTCCTTAAAGGGTGGGAAGAGAATGGAGTCTTCTTTGTAGGAATGGAATGGAAAAGACTACAGTGGAATGTAGCTAAATGAAGTGAAGAGTTGTGGAATGCAGTGTAATGTAATGTAATGTAATCTGATGCAAGAGACAGTTCCTGATTGTTTGGGATAAGAGTGGAGCCTTCCTTTGCAGAATGGAACACGATTGAACACGGTGGAGTGCTGGGGTATGGAGTGCAATGCTGTGGAATTGTGTTGAATCCACTGTAATGTGACGCAATAAAGGGTTCCCTAGTGATTTGGAAGCGAATGCAACCTTGCTGGATGGAATCAAACGTAATAGAACGTGGTGGAATGTTGCGCAATAGAGAGGAAGGTTGTGAAGTTGAGTATAATGGTGTGAAATGTGATCTGTAGAGGGATACTGAGTGATTTTGTAGAGAACGGTGTGTTCTTTATAACAATGGAGTGCCATAGGATGCATTAGAATGTTTTGAAGGGAGAAGAATCTTGTGGAATCGTGTGGAATGTCATGTGAATTGACGGAATAGGCTGTTCCTGAATTGTTTGGAAGCAATGGGCCCTTCTTATAAAGAAGGGAATGCAAAGGAATGTGGTGGAATGTTGCCCAATGGAGTGCAATTAAGTTTTATTGAGTGGAATGTGGTGTTATGTGATGCAATAGGGAGTCCTGAGTTGTTTGGATGAAAAGGCTTCCTACTTTTTCACAATGGAACTCAGTAGAACTTGTTGGATTGTTAGGGAACAGAGTAGAATCTTGTGGAATGGAGAGGAATGGCATTTGAAGAGACACAATACGAAGTTCGTGAATTGCTTGGAACCATATTTAGCTTTCTTTGGCAGAATTAAAAGCAATAGAACGTGGTATAATATTGTGGAATGAAGGGCAATGTTCTGTAATCTAGTGGAATCTGCTGTATTGTGACATAATAAAGGTCTCCAGAGTGGTTTGGAAGCGAATGGTTCCCCCTTTGGCACAGTGTAAAGCAAATGAATGTGCTGGCGTATTTGGGAATGGAGTAAAATGTTGTGGAATGGAGCGGAATGGAGTGTCACGTGATGCCATAGAGTGTTAAAGATCGATTTGGAAAAGAACGCAGCCTTCTTTGACAGAACAGAACGCTACCGAACGTGGTGGAATTTTGTGGAGTGCAGTGCAATTTTTTAGATTGGTGTAGAATCGCATATAATGTGACACAATATAGAGTTCTTGAGTGGTCTCGAAGCTAATGGAGCTCTCTTGTAATTGATGGAAAGCTACAGGACACAATGAGATGTTGACAAATGGAGTGCTATGCTGCAAAATCGACTGGAATCGTGCGTAATGCGACGCAGTGGAGAGTTCCTCGTTGTTTTGGAAAGGAACGGAGCCTTATTTGACAGAATGGAATGCAATATAACGTGGTTTAGTTTAGTAGAATCTTGAAGAATGGAGTGGAATGGCATTTGATGTGATGCAATAGACCGTCCTTAATGCGCTGGAAGTGAATCGATGTTTCTTTGTAGGAATGGAATGCAAAAGAATACAGTGGAATGTAGCCAAAGGAAGTGGAGAGCTGTGGAATGCAGTGTAATCGGGTGTAATGTGACGCAAGAGACGGTTCCTGATTGGGAAAAGAGTGGAGCATTCTTTTGTAGAATGGAACACGATAGAACACGGTGGATTGCTGGGGTCTGGAGTGTAATGTTGTGGAGTGGTGTTGAATCCGTTGTAATGTGATGCAATATAGGGTTCCCTAGTGATTTGGAAGCAAATGCAGCCCTGGTGGTTGGAAGGAAACGTAATAGAATGCGGTGAAATGTTGCAGAATAGAGTGGAAGGTTGTGAAATGGTTTCTAATTGGGTGTAATGTGTTCCAAAGTAGGGATGCTGAGAGATTTTGTATAGGAGGATATCTTCTCTGTAAAAATAGAAAGCCACAGAATGCAATGGTATGTTTGCAATGGAGTAGAATCTTCTGGAATCGTGTGGAATGTCATGGGAATTGATGCAATAGGCTGCTCCTGAATGGATTGAAAGAAACTGGGCCTTGTTTTACAGAATGGAGTGCAATGGAATGTGGTGGAATGTTGCCCAATGGAGTGCAATGCTTTTTTACTGAGGGGGAAGTGGTGTTATGTGACGGAGCAGAGAGTTCCTGGGTTGTTTGGATAAGAATGCTTCCTACTTTGTCGCAATGGAACTCAGTAGAACTTGTTGGATTGTTGGGGAATAGAGTAGAATCCTGTGGAATGTAGAGGAATTTCATGTGAAGTGACACAATACGGAGTTGCTGAATTGCTTGGAACGAAATGGAGCTTTCTCTGGCAGAATGGAACGCAGTAGAACGTGGTATAATGTTGTGGAATGGAGGGCAATGTTGTGGAATGAAGTGGAATCGGCTCTAACATGAAAGTAAAGGTCTCCAGACTGGTTTGGAAACACATGGTGCCTACATTGCCGGAGTGTAAAGCAGATGAATGTGCCGGCATACTGGGAAATGGAGTAAAATATAGTGGAATTTAGCGGAATTGAGTGTATTTTGATGCCACAGTGTGTTACAAATTATTTCGGAAATGAATGGATTCTTCCTTGAGAGAACAGAGCGCTATAGAACGTGGTGGAATTTTGTGGAGTTCAGTGCAATTTTGTATATTGGTGTAGAATCGCGTGTTTCTGAGTGTTTGCAATGGAGTAGAATCTTGTGGGATGGCATGTGAATTGACACAGTAGGCTGTCCCTGAATGTCTTGGAAACAATGGGGCCTTCTTTTACACCATGTAATGCAATTTAATGTGGTGGAATGTTGCCCAATGGAGTGCAATGCTGTTTTATTGAGTAGAAAGTGGTTTTCTGTGATGCAACAGAGAGTTCCTGGGTTGTTTGGGTTGCTTGATAAGAATGCTTCCTACTTTGTCAAAATGGAACTCAGTAGAACTTGCTGGATTGTTGGGGAATAGAGTAGAATATTGTGGAATTGGGAGAAATGGCTTGCGAAGTGACACAACATGAAGTTCTTGGATTTCTTGGAACCAAATGCAGCTTTCTTTGGCAGAATGGAACGCAATAGAACGTGGTATAATGTTGTCTAATGGAGGGCAATGTTGTGGAATGGAGTGGAATCGGCTGTAATGTGACATAATAAATGTCTCCAGACTTGTTTGGAAGCGAATGGTGCCTCCTTTGCCGGAGAGTAAAGCAAATGAATGTGCTGGCATATTGGGGAATGGAGTGAAATGTTGTGGAATGGAGCAGAATGTAGTGTTATGTTATGCCATAGAGTGTTTCAGATTGTTTTGGAAACGAATGGGGCCTTCTTTGAAACAACAGAACGCTATAGAACGTGGTGGAATTTTGTGGAGTTCAGTGCAATTTTGTAGATTCGTGTAGAATCGAGTGTACTGTGAAACAATATAGATGTCCTGAGTGGTCTCGAAGCAAATGCAGCTCTCCTGGGTGGAATGGAATGCCACAGAACATGGTGAGATGTTCAGGAAAGGCGTGCAATGTTAAATGGACTGGAATAGTGCATAATGTGATGCAGTAGAGTGTTCCTCATTCTTTTGGAAAGGAACGGAGCCTTATTTGAAAGAATGGAATGCAATATAACGTGGTGAAATTTTGTAGAATCTTGTAGAATGTAGTGGAATTTCATTTGATATGATGCAACAGACCGTCCTTAAAGGGTGGGAAGAGAATGGAGTCTTCTTTGTAGGAATGGAATGGAAAAGACTACAGTGGAATGTAGCTAAATGAAGTGAAGAGTTGTGGAATGCAGTGTAATGTAATGTAATGTAATCTGATGCAAGAGACAGTTCCTGATTGTTTGGGATAAGAGTGGAGCCTTCCTTTGCAGAATGGAACACGATTGAACACGGTGGAGTGCTGGGGTATGGAGTGCAATGCTGTGGAATTGTGTTGAATCCACTGTAATGTGACGCAATAAAGGGTTCCCTAGTGATTTGGAAGCGAATGCAACCTTGCTGGATGG
Source organism: Manis pentadactyla (assembly GCF_030020395.1). NCBI lineage: Eukaryota > Metazoa > Chordata > Mammalia > Pholidota > Manidae > Manis > Manis pentadactyla. The sequence continues at coordinate 1,132,000 of NC_080035.1, forward strand.
AATCAAACGTAATAGAACGTGGTGGAATGTTGCGCAATAGAGAGGAAGGTTGTGAAGTTGAGTATAATGGTGTGAAATGTGATCTGTAGAGGGATACTGAGTGATTTTGTAGAGAACGGTGTGTTCTTTATAACAATGGAGTGCCATAGGATGCATTAGAATGTTTTGAAGGGAGAAGAATCTTGTGGAATCGTGTGGAATGTCATGTGAATTGACGCAATTCGCTGTTCCTGAATTGTTTGGAAGCAATGGGCCCTTCTTATAAAGAAGGGAATGCAAAGGAATGTGGTGGAATGTTGCCCAATGGAGTGCAATTAAGTTTTATTGAGTGGAATGTGGTGTTATGTGATGCAATAGGGAGTCCTGAGTTGTTTGGATGAAAAGGCTTCCTACTTTTTCACAATGGAACTCAGTAGAACTTGTTGGATTGTTAGGGAACAGAGTAGAATCTTGTGGAATGGAGAGGAATGGCATTTGAAGAGACACAATACGAAGTTCGTGAATTGCTTGGAACCATATTTAGCTTTCTTTGGCAGAATTAAAAGCAATAGAACGTGGTATAATATTGTGGAATGAAGGGCAATGTTCTGTAATCTAGTGGAATCTGCTGTATTGTGACATAATAAAGGTCTCCAGAGTGGTTTGGAAGCGAATGGTTCCCCCTTTGGCACAGTGTAAAGCAAATGAATGTGCTGGCGTATTTGGGAATGGAGTAAAATGTTGTGGAATGGAGCGGAATGGAGTGTCACGTGATGCCATAGAGTGTTAAAGATCGATTTGGAAAAGAACGCAGCCTTCTTTGACAGAACAGAACGCTACCGAACGTGGTGGAATTTTGTGGAGTGCAGTGCAATTTTTTAGATTGGTGTAGAATCGCATATAATGTGACACAATATAGAGTTCTTGAGTGGTCTCGAAGCTAATGGAGCTCTCTTGTAATTGATGGAAAGCTACAGGACACAATGAGATGTTGACAAATGGAGTGCTATGCTGCAAAATCGACTGGAATCGTGCGTAATGCGACGCAGTGGAGAGTTCCTCGTTGTTTTGGAAAGGAACGGAGCCTTATTTGACAGAATGGAATGCAATATAACGTGGTTTAGTTTAGTAGAATCTTGAAGAATGGAGTGGAATGGCATTTGATGTGATGCAATAGACCGTCCTTAATGCGCTGGAAGTGAATCGATGTTTCTTTGTAGGAATGGAATGCAAAAGAATACAGTGGAATGTAGCCAAAGGAAGTGGAGAGCTGTGGAATGCAGTGTAATCGGGTGTAATGTGACGCAAGAGACGGTTCCTGATTGGGAAAAGAGTGGAGCATTCTTTTGTAGAATGGAACACGATAGAACACGGTGGATTGCTGGGGTCTGGAGTGTAATGTTGTGGAGTGGTGTTGAATCCGTTGTAATGTGATGCAATATAGGGTTCCCTAGTGATTTGGAAGCAAATGCAGCCCTGGTGGTTGGAAGGAAACGTAATAGAATGCGGTGAAATGTTGCAGAATAGAGTGGAAGGTTGTGAAATGGTTTCTAATTGGGTGTAATGTGTTCCAAAGTAGGGATGCTGAGAGATTTTGTATAGGAGGATATCTTCTCTGTAAAAATAGAAAGCCACAGAATGCAATGGTATGTTTGCAATGGAGTAGAATCTTCTGGAATCGTGTGGAATGTCATGGGAATTGATGCAATAGGCTGCTCCTGAATGGATTGAAAGAAACTGGGCCTTGTTTTACAGAATGGAGTGCAATGGAATGTGGTGGAATGTTGCCCAATGGAGTGCAATGCTTTTTTACTGAGGGGGAAGTGGTGTTATGTGACGGAGCAGAGAGTTCCTGGGTTGTTTGGATAAGAATGCTTCCTACTTTGTCGCAATGGAACTCAGTAGAACTTGTTGGATTGTTGGGGAATAGAGTAGAATCCTGTGGAATGTAGAGGAATTTCATGTGAAGTGACACAATACGGAGTTGCTGAATTGCTTGGAACGAAATGGAGCTTTCTCTGGCAGAATGGAACGCAGTAGAACGTGGTATAATGTTGTGGAATGGAGGGCAATGTTGTGGAATGAAGTGGAATCGGCTCTAACATGAAAGTAAAGGTCTCCAGACTGGTTTGGAAACACATGGTGCCTACATTGCCGGAGTGTAAAGCAGATGAATGTGCCGGCATACTGGGAAATGGAGTAAAATATAGTGGAATTTAGCGGAATGGAGTGTATTTTGATGCCACAGTGTGTTACAAATTATTTCGGAAATGAATGGATTCTTCCTTGAGAGAACAGAGCGCTATAGAACGTGGTGGAATTTTGTGGAGTTCAGTGCAATTTTGTATATTGGTGTAGAATCGCGTGTTTCTGAGTGTTTGCAATGGAGTAGAATCTTGTGGGATGGCATGTGAATTGACACAGTAGGCTGTCCCTGAATGTCTTGGAAGCAATGGGGCCTTCTTTTACACCATGTAATGCAATTTAATGTGGTGGAATGTTGCCCAATGGAGTGCAATGCTGTTTTATTGAGTAGAAAGTGGTTTTCTGTGATGCAACAGAGAGTTCCTGGGTTGTTTGGGTTGCTTGATAAGAATGCTTCCTACTTTGTCAAAATGGAACTCAGTAGAACTTGCTGGATTGTTGGGGAATAGAGTAGAATATTGTGGAATTGGGAGAAATGGCTTGCGAAGTGACACAACATGAAGTTCTTGGATTTCTTGGAACCAAATGCAGCTTTCTTTGGCAGAATGGAACGCAATAGAACGTGGTATAATGTTGTCTAATGGAGGGCAATGTTGTGGAATGGAGTGGAATCGGCTGTAATGTGACATAATAAATGTCTCCAGACTTGTTTGGAAGCGAATGGTGCCTCCTTTGCCGGAGAGTAAAGCAAATGAATGTGCTGGCATATTGGGGAATAGAGTGAAATGTTGTGGAATGGAGCAGAATGTAGTGTTATGTTATGCCATAGAGTGTTACAGATTGTTTTGGAAACGAATGGAGCCTTCATTGAAACAACAGAACGCTATAGAACGTGGTGGAATTTTGTGGAGTTCAGTGCAATTTTGTAGATTCGTGTAGAATCGCGTGTACTGTGAAACAATATAGATGTCCTGAGTGGTCTCGAAGCAAATGCAGCTCTCCTGGGTGGAATGGAATGCCACAGAACATGGTGAGATGTTCAGGAAAGGCGTGCAATGTTAAATGGACTGGAATAGTGCATAATGTGATGCAGTAGAGTGTTCCTCATTCTTTTGGAAAGGAACGGAGCCTTATTTGAAAGAATGGAATGCAATATAACGTGGTGAAATTTTGTAGAATCTTGTAGAATGTAGTGGAATTTCATTTGATATGATGCAACAGACCGTCCTTAAAGGGTGGGAAGAGAATGGAGTCTTCTTTGTAGGAATGGAATGGAAAAGACTACAGTGGAATGTAGCTAAATGAAGTGAAGAGTTGTGGAATGCAGTGTAATGTAATGTAATGTAATCTGATGCAAGAGACAGTTCCTGATTGTTTGGGATAAGAGTGGAGCCTTCCTTTGCAGAATGGAACACGATTGAACACGGTGGAGTGCTGGGGTATGGAGTGCAATGCTGTGGAATTGTGTTGAATCCACTGTAATGTGACGCAATAAAGGGTTCCCTAGTGATTTGGAAGCGAATGCAACCTTGCTGGATGGAATCAAACGTAATAGAACGTGGTGGAATGTTGCGCAATAGAGAGGAAGATTGTGAAATTGAGTATAATGGTGTGAAATGTGATCTGTAGAGGGATACTGAGTGATTTTGTAGAGAACGGTGTGTTCTTTATAACAATGGAGTGCCATAGGATGCATTAGAATGTTTTGAAGGGAGAAGAATCTTGTGGAATCGTGTGGAATGTCATGTGAATTGACGGAATAGGCTGTTCCTGAATTGTTTGGAAGCAATGGGCCCTTCTTATAAAGAAGGGAATGCAAAGGAATGTGGTGGAATGTTGCCCAATGGAGTGCAATTAAGTTTTATTGAGTGGAATGTGGTGTTATGTGATGCAATAGGGAGTCCTGAGTTGTTTGGATGAAAAGGCTTCCTACTTTTTCACAATGGAACTCAGTAGAACTTGTTGGATTGTTAGGGAACAGAGTAGAATCTTGTGGAATGGAGAGGAATCGCATTTGAAGAGACACAATACGAAGTTCGTGAATTGCTTGGAACCATATTTAGCTATCTTTGGCAGAATTAAAAGCAATAGAACGTGGTATAATATTGTGGAATGAAGGGCAATGTTCTGTAATCTAGTGGAATCTGCTGTATTGTGACATAATAAAGGTCTCCAGAGTGGTTTGGAAGCGAATGGTTCCCCCTTTGGCACAGTGTAAAGCAAATGAATGTGCTGGCGTATTTGGGAATGGAGTAAAATGTTGTGGAATGGAGCGGAATGGAGTGTCACGTGATGCCATAGAGTGTTAAAGATCGTTTTGGAAAAGAACGCAGCCTTCTTTGACAGAACAGAACGCTACAGAACGTGGTGGAATTTTGTGGAGTGCAGTGCAATTTTTTAGATTGGTGTAGAATCGCATATAATGTGACACAATATAGAGTTCTTGAGTGGTCTCGAAGCTAATGGAGCTCTCTTGTAATTGATGGAAAGCTACAGGACACAATGAGATGTTGACAAATGGAGTGCTATGCTGCAAAATCGACTGGAATCGTGCGTAATGCGACGCAGTGGAGAGTTCCTCGTTGTTTTGGAAAGGAACGGAGCCTTATTTGACAGAATGGAATGCAATATAACGTGGTTTAGTTTAGTAGAATCTTGAAGAATGGAGTGGAATGGCATTTGATGTGATGCAATAGACCGTCCTTAATGCGCTGGTAGTGAATCGATGTTTCTTTGTAGGAATGGAATGCAAAAGAATACAGTGGAATGTAGCAAAAGGAAGTGGAGAGCTGTGGAATGCAGTGTAATCGGGTGTAATGTGACGCAAGAGACGGTTCCTGATTGGGAAAAGAGTGGAGCATTCTTTTGTAGAATGGAACACGATAGAACACGGTGGATTGCTGGGGTCTGGAGTGTAATGTTGTGGAGTGGTGTTGAATCCGTTGTAATGTGATGCAATATAGGGTTCCCTAGTGATTTGGAAGCAAATGCAGCCTTGGTGGATGGAAGCAAACGTAATAGAATGCGGTGAAATGTTGCAGAATAGAGTGGAAGGTGGTGAAATGGTTTCTAATGGGGAGTAATGTTTTCCAAAGTAGGGACCCTGAGAGATTTTGTATAGGAGGATATCTTCTTTGTAAAAATAGAAAGCCACAGAAAGCAATGGAATGTTTGCAATGGAGTAGAATCTTCTGGAATCTTGTGGAATGTCATGGGAATTGATGCAATATTCTGCTCCTGAATGGATTGAAAGAAATTGGGCCTTCTTTTTCAGATTGGAATGCAATGGAATGTGGTGGAATGTTGCCCAATGGAGTGCAATGCTTTTTTACTGAGGGGGAAGTGGTGTTATGTGACGGAGCAGAGAGTTCCTGGGTTGTTTGGATAAGAATGCTTCCTACTTTGCCGCAATGGAACTCAGTAGAACTTGTTGGATTGTTGGGGAATAGAGTAGAATCCTGTGGAATGTAGAGGAATGGCATGTGAAGTGACACAATACGGAGTTGCTGAATTGCTTGGAACCAAATGGAGCTTTCCCTGGCAGAATGGAACGCAGTAGAACGTGGTATAATGTTGTGGAATGGAGGGCAATTTTGTGGAATGAAGTGGAATCGGCTGTAATATGAAAATAAAGGTCTCCAGACTGGTTTGGAAACAAATGGTGCCCATTTTGCCGGAGTGTAAAGCAGATGAATGTGCCGGTATACTGGGAAATGGAGTAAAATATAGTGGAATTTAGCGGAATGGAGTGTATTTTGATGCCACAGAGTGTTACAAATTATTTCGGAAATGAATGGATCCTTCCTTGAGAGAACAGAGCGCTATAGAACGTGGTGGAATTTTGAGGAGTTCAGTGCAATTTTGTATATTGGTGTAGAATCGCGTGTTTCTGAGTGTTTGCAATGGAGTAGAATCTTGTGGGATGGCATGTGAATTGACACAGTAGGCTGTCCCTGAATGTCTTGGAAGCAATGGGGCCTTCTTTTACACAATGTAATGCAATTTAATGTGGTGGAATGTTGCCCAATGGAGTGCAATGCTGTTTTATTGAGTAGAAAGTGGTTTTCTGTGATGCAACAGAGAGTTCCTGGGTTGTTTGGGTTGCTTGATAAGAATGCTTCCTACTTTGTCAAAATGGAACTCAGTAGAACTTGCTGGATTGTTGGGGAATAGAGTAGAATATTGTGGAATTGGGAGAAATGGCTTGCGAAGTGACACAACATGAAGTTCTTGGATTTCTTGGAACCAAATGCAGCTTTCTTTGGCAGAATGGAACGCAATAGAACGTGGTATAATGTTGTCTAATGGAGGGCAATGTTGTGGAATGGAGTGGAATCGGCTGTAATGTGACATAATAAATGTCTCCAGACTTGTTTGGAAGCGAATGGTGCCTCCTTTGCCGGAGAGTAAAGCAAATGAATGTGCTGGCATATTGGGGAATGGAGTGAAATGTTGTGGAATGGAGCAGAATGTAGTGTTATGTTATGCCATAGAGTGTTTCAGATTGTTTTGGAAACGAATGGGGCCTTCTTTGAAACAACAGAACGCTATAGAACGTGGTGGAATTTTGTGGAGTTCAGTGCAATTTTGTAGATTCGTGTAGAATCGAGTGTACTGTGAAACAATATAGATGTCCTGAGTGGTCTCGAAGCAAATGCAGCTCTCCTGGGTGGAATGGAATGCCACAGAACATGGTGAGATGTTCAGGAAAGGCGTGCAATGTTAAATGGACTGGAATAGTGCATAATGTGATGCAGTAGAGTGTTCCTCATTCTTTTGGAAAGGAACGGAGCCTTATTTGAAAGAATGGATTGCAATATAACGTGGTGAAATTTTGTAGAATCTTGTAGAATGTAGTGGAATTTCATTTGATATGATGCAACAGACCGTCCTTAAAGGGTGGGAAGAGAATGGAGTCTTCTTTGTAGGAATGGAATGGAAAAGACTACAGTGGAATGTAGCTAAATGAAGTGAAGAGTTGTGGAATGCAGTGTAATGTAATGTAATGTAATCTGATGCAAGAGACAGTTCCTGATTGTTTGGGATAAGAGTGGAGCCTTCCTTTGCAGAATGGAACACGATTGAACACGGTGGAGTGCTGGGGTATGGAGTGCAATGCTGTGGAATTGTGTTGAATCCACTGTAATGTGACGCAATAAAGGGTTCCCTAGTGATTTGGAAGCGAATGCAACCTTGCTGGATGGAATCAAACGTAATAGAACGTGGTGGAATGTTGCGCAATAGAGAGGAAGGTTGTGAAGTTGAGTATAATGGTGTGAAATGTGATCTGTAGAGGGATACTGAGTGATTTTGTAGAGAACGGTGTGTTCTTTATAACAATGGAGTGCCATAGGATGCATTAGAATGTTTTGAAGGGAGAAGAATCTTGTGGAATCGTGTGGAATGTCATGTGAATTGACGGAATAGGCTGTTCCTGAATTGTTTGGAAGCAATGGGCCCTTCTTATAAAGAAGGGAATGCAAAGGAATGTGGTGGAATGTTGCCCAATGGAGTGCAATTAAGTTTTATTGAGTGGAATGTGGTGTTATGTGATGCAATAGGGAGTCCTGAGTTGTTTGGATGAAAAGGCTTCCTACTTTTTCACAATGGAACTCAGTAGAACTTGTTGGATTGTTAGGGAACAGAGTAGAATCTTGTGGAATGGAGAGGAATGGCATTTGAAGAGACACAATACGAAGTTCGTGAATTGCTTGGAACCATATTTAGCTTTCTTTGGCAGAATTAAAAGCAATAGAACGTGGTATAATATTGTGGAATGAAGGGCAATGTTCTGTAATCTAGTGGAATCTGCTGTATTGTGACATAATAAAGGTCTCCAGAGTGGTTTGGAAGCGAATGGTTCCCCCTTTGGCACAGTGTAAAGCAAATGAATGTGCTGGCGTATTTGGGAATGGAGTAAAATGTTGTGGAATGGAGCGGAATGGAGTGTCACGTGATGCCATAGAGTGTTAAAGATCGATTTGGAAAAGAACGCAGCCTTCTTTGACAGAACAGAACGCTACCGAACGTGGTGGAATTTTGTGGAGTGCAGTGCAATTTTTTAGATTGGTGTAGAATCGCATATAATGTGACACAATATAGAGTTCTTGAGTGGTCTCGAAGCTAATGGAGCTCTCTTGTAATTGATGGAAAGCTACAGGACACAATGAGATGTTGACAAATGGAGTGCTATGCTGCAAAATCGACTGGAATCGTGCGTAATGCGACGCAGTGGAGAGTTCCTCGTTGTTTTGGAAAGGAACGGAGCCTTATTTGACAGAATGGAATGCAATATAACGTGGTTTAGTTTAGTAGAATCTTGAAGAATGGAGTGGAATGGCATTTGATGTGATGCAATAGACCGTCCTTAATGCGCTGGAAGTGAATCGATGTTTCTTTGTAGGAATGGAATGCAAAAGAATACAGTGGAATGTAGCCAAAGGAAGTGGAGAGCTGTGGAATGCAGTGTAATCGGGTGTAATGTGACGCAAGAGACGGTTCCTGATTGGGAAAAGAGTGGAGCATTCTTTTGTAGAATGGAACACGATAGAACACGGTGGATTGCTGGGGTCTGGAGTGTAATGTTGTGGAGTGGTGTTGAATCCGTTGTAATGTGATGCAATATAGGGTTCCCTAGTGATTTGGAAGCAAATGCAGCCCTGGTGGTTGGAAGGAAACGTAATAGAATGCGGTGAAATGTTGCAGAATAGAGTGGAAGGTTGTGAAATGGTTTCTAATTGGGTGTAATGTGTTCCAAAGTAGGGATGCTGAGAGATTTTGTATAGGAGGATATCTTCTCTGTAAAAATAGAAAGCCACAGAATGCAATGGTATGTTTGCAATGGAGTAGAATCTTCTGGAATCGTGTGGAATGTCATGGGAATTGATGCAATAGGCTGCTCCTGAATGGATTGAAAGAAACTGGGCCTTGTTTTACAGAATGGAGTGCAATGGAATGTGGTGGAATGTTGCCCAATGGAGTGCAATGCTTTTTTACTGAGGGGGAAGTGGTGTTATGTGACGGAGCAGAGAGTTCCTGGGTTGTTTGGATAAGAATGCTTCCTACTTTGTCGCAATGGAACTCAGTAGAACTTGTTGGATTGTTGGGGAATAGAGTAGAATCCTGTGGAATGTAGAGGAATTTCATGTGAAGTGACACAATACGGAGTTGCTGAATTGCTTGGAACGAAATGGAGCTTTCTCTGGCAGAATGGAACGCAGTAGAACGTGGTATAATGTTGTGGAATGGAGGGCAATGTTGTGGAATGAAGTGGAATCGGCTCTAACATGAAAGTAAAGGTCTCCAGACTGGTTTGGAAACACATGGTGCCTACATTGCCGGAGTGTAAAGCAGATGAATGTGCCGGCATACTGGGAAATGGAGTAAAATATAGTGGAATTTAGCGGAATTGAGTGTATTTTGATGCCACAGTGTGTTACAAATTATTTCGGAAATGAATGGATTCTTCCTTGAGAGAACAGAGCGCTATAGAACGTGGTGGAATTTTGTGGAGTTCAGTGCAATTTTGTATATTGGTGTAGAATCGCGTGTTTCTGAGTGTTTGCAATGGAGTAGAATCTTGTGGGATGGCATGTGAATTGACACAGTAGGCTGTCCCTGAATGTCTTGGAAACAATGGGGCCTTCTTTTACACCATGTAATGCAATTTAATGTGGTGGAATGTTGCCCAATGGAGTGCAATGCTGTTTTATTGAGTAGAAAGTGGTTTTCTGTGATGCAACAGAGAGTTCCTGGGTTGTTTGGGTTGCTTGATAAGAATGCTTCCTACTTTGTCAAAATGGAACTCAGTAGAACTTGCTGGATTGTTGGGGAATAGAGTAGAATATTGTGGAATTGGGAGAAATGGCTTGCGAAGTGACACAACATGAAGTTCTTGGATTTCTTGGAACCAAATGCAGCTTTCTTTGGCAGAATGGAACGCAATAGAACGTGGTATAATGTTGTCTAATGGAGGGCAATGTTGTGGAATGGAGTGGAATCGGCTGTAATGTGACATAATAAATGTCTCCAGACTTGTTTGGAAGCGAATGGTGCCTCCTTTGCCGGAGAGTAAAGCAAATGAATGTGCTGGCATATTGGGGAATGGAGTGAAATGTTGTGGAATGGAGCAGAATGTAGTGTTATGTTATGCCATAGAGTGTTTCAGATTGTTTTGGAAACGAATGGGGCCTTCTTTGAAACAACAGAACGCTATAGAACGTGGTGGAATTTTGTGGAGTTCAGTGCAATTTTGTAGATTCGTGTAGAATCGAGTGTACTGTGAAACAATATAGATGTCCTGAGTGGTCTCGAAGCAAATGCAGCTCTCCTGGGTGGAATGGAATGCCACAGAACATGGTGAGATGTTCAGGAAAGGCGTGCAATGTTAAATGGACTGGAATAGTGCATAATGTGATGCAGTAGAGTGTTCCTCATTCTTTTGGAAAGGAACGGAGCCTTATTTGAAAGAATGGAATGCAATATAACGTGGTGAAATTTTGTAGAATCTTGTAGAATGTAGTGGAATTTCATTTGATATGATGCAACAGACCGTCCTTAAAGGGTGGGAAGAGAATGGAGTCTTCTTTGTAGGAATGGAATGGAAAAGACTACAGTGGAATGTAGCTAAATGAAGTGAAGAGTTGTGGAATGCAGTGTAATGTAATGTAATGTAATCTGATGCAAGAGACAGTTCCTGATTGTTTGGGATAAGAGTGGAGCCTTCCTTTGCAGAATGGAACACGATTGAACACGGTGGAGTGCTGGGGTATGGAGTGCAATGCTGTGGAATTGTGTTGAATCCACTGTAATGTGACGCAATAAAGGGTTCCCTAGTGATTTGGAAGCGAATGCAACCTTGCTGGATGGAATCAAACGTAATAGAACGTGGTGGAATGTTGCGCAATAGAGAGGAAGGTTGTGAAGTTGAGTATAATGGTGTGAAATGTGATCTGTAGAGGGATACTGAGTGATTTTGTAGAGAACGGTGTGTTCTTTATAACAATGGAGTGCCATAGGATGCATTAGAATGTTTTGAAGGGAGAAGAATCTTGTGGAATCGTGTGGAATGTCATGTGAATTGACGCAATTCGCTGTTCCTGAATTGTTTGGAAGCAATGGGCCCTTCTTATAAAGAAGGGAATGCAAAGGAATGTGGTGGAATGTTGCCCAATGGAGTGCAATTAAGTTTTATTGAGTGGAATGTGGTGTTATGTGATGCAATAGGGAGTCCTGAGTTGTTTGGATGAAAAGGCTTCCTACTTTTTCACAATGGAACTCAGTAGAACTTGTTGGATTGTTAGGGAACAGAGTAGAATCTTGTGGAATGGAGAGGAATGGCATTTGAAGAGACACAATACGAAGTTCGTGAATTGCTTGGAACCATATTTAGCTTTCTTTGGCAGAATTAAAAGCAATAGAACGTGGTATAATATTGTGGAATGAAGGGCAATGTTCTGTAATCTAGTGGAATCTGCTGTATTGTGACATAATAAAGGTCTCCAGAGTGGTTTGGAAGCGAATGGTTCCCCCTTTGGCACAGTGTAAAGCAAATGAATGTGCTGGCGTATTTGGGAATGGAGTAAAATGTTGTGGAATGGAGCGGAATGGAGTGTCACGTGATGCCATAGAGTGTTAAAGATCGATTTGGAAAAGAACGCAGCCTTCTTTGACAGAACAGAACGCTACCGAACGTGGTGGAATTTTGTGGAGTGCAGTGCAATTTTTTAGATTGGTGTAGAATCGCATATAATGTGACACAATATAGAGTTCTTGAGTGGTCTCGAAGCTAATGGAGCTCTCTTGTAATTGATGGAAAGCTACAGGACACAATGAGATGTTGACAAATGGAGTGCTATGCTGCAAAATCGACTGGAATCGTGCGTAATGCGACGCAGTGGAGAGTTCCTCGTTGTTTTGGAAAGGAACGGAGCCTTATTTGACAGAATGGAATGCAATATAACGTGGTTTAGTTTAGTAGAATCTTGAAGAATGGAGTGGAATGGCATTTGATGTGATGCAATAGACCGTCCTTAATGCGCTGGAAGTGAATCGATGTTTCTTTGTAGGAATGGAATGCAAAAGAATACAGTGGAATGTAGCCAAAGGAAGTGGAGAGCTGTGGAATGCAGTGTAATCGGGTGTAATGTGACGCAAGAGACGGTTCCTGATTGGGAAAAGAGTGGAGCATTCTTTTGTAGAATGGAACACGATAGAACACGGTGGATTGCTGGGGTCTGGAGTGTAATGTTGTGGAGTGGTGTTGAATCCGTTGTAATGTGATGCAATATAGGGTTCCCTAGTGATTTGGAAGCAAATGCAGCCCTGGTGGTTGGAAGGAAACGTAATAGAATGCGGTGAAATGTTGCAGAATAGAGTGGAAGGTTGTGAAATGGTTTCTAATTGGGTGTAATGTGTTCCAAAGTAGGGATGCTGAGAGATTTTGTATAGGAGGATATCTTCTCTGTAAAAATAGAAAGCCACAGAATGCAATGGTATGTTTCCAATGGAGTAGAATCTTCTGGAATCGTGTGGAATGTCATGGGAATTGATGCAATAGGCTGCTCCTGAATGGATTGAAAGAAACTGGGCCTTGTTTTACAGAATGGAGTGCAATGGAATGTGGTGGAATGTTGCCCAATGGAGTGCAATGCTTTTTTACTGAGGGGGAAGTGGTGTTATGTGACGGAGCAGAGAGTTCCTGGGTTGTTTGGATAAGAATGCTTCCTACTTTGTCGCAATGGAACTCAGTAGAACTTGTTGGATTGTTGGGGAATAGAGTAGAATCCTGTGGAATGTAGAGGAATTTCATGTGAAGTGACACAATACGGAGTTGCTGAATTGCTTGGAACGAAATGGAGCTTTCTCTGGCAGAATGGAACGCAGTAGAACGTGGTATAATGTTGTGGAATGGAGGGCAATGTTGTGGAATGAAGTGGAATCGGCTCTAACATGAAAGTAAAGGTCTCCAGACTGGTTTGGAAACACATGGTGCCTACATTGCCGGAGTGTAAAGCAGATGAATGTGCCGGCATACTGGGAAATGGAGTAAAATATAGTGGAATTTAGCGGAATGGAGTGTATTTTGATGCCACAGTGTGTTACAAATTATTTCGGAAATGAATGGATTCTTCCTTGAGAGAACAGAGCGCTATAGAACGTGGTGGAATTTTGTGGAGTTCAGTGCAATTTTGTATATTGGTGTAGAATCGCGTGTTTCTGAGTGTTTGCAATGGAGTAGAATCTTGTGGGATGGCATGTGAATTGACACAGTAGGCTGTCCCTGAATGTCTTGGAAGCAATGGGGCCTTCTTTTACACCATGTAATGCAATTTAATGTGGTGGAATGTTGCCCAATGGAGTGCAATGCTGTTTTATTGAGTAGAAAGTGGTTTTCTGTGATGCAACAGAGAGTTCCTGGGTTGTTTGGGTTGCTTGATAAGAATGCTTCCTACTTTGTCAAAATGGAACTCAGTAGAACTTGCTGGATTGTTGGGGAATAGAGTAGAATATTGTGGAATTGGGAGAAATGGCTTGCGAAGTGACACAACATGAAGTTCTTGGATTTCTTGGAACCAAATGCAGCTTTCTTTGGCAGAATGGAACGCAATAGAACGTGGTATAATGTTGTCTAATGGAGGGCAATGTTGTGGAATGGAGTGGAATCGGCTGTAATGTGACATAATAAATGTCTCCAGACTTGTTTGGAAGCGAATGGTGCCTCCTTTGCCGGAGAGTAAAGCAAATGAATGTGCTGGCATATTGGGGAATAGAGTGAAATGTTGTGGAATGGAGCAGAATGTAGTGTTATGTTATGCCATAGAGTGTTACAGATTGTTTTGGAAACGAATGGAGCCTTCATTGAAACAACAGAACGCTATAGAACGTGGTGGAATTTTGTGGAGTTCAGTGCAATTTTGTAGATTCGTGTAGAATCGCGTGTACTGTGAAACAATATAGATGTCCTGAGTGGTCTCGAAGCAAATGCAGCTCTCCTGGGTGGAATGGAATGCCACAGAACATGGTGAGATGTTCAGGAAAGGCGTGCAATGTTAAATGGACTGGAATAGTGCATAATGTGATGCAGTAGAGTGTTCCTCATTCTTTTGGAAAGGAACGGAGCCTTATTTGAAAGAATGGAATGCAATATAACGTGGTGAAATTTTGTAGAATCTTGTAGAATGTAGTGGAATTTCATTTGATATGATGCAACAGACCGTCCTTAAAGGGTGGGAAGAGAATGGAGTCTTCTTTGTAGGAATGGAATGGAAAAGACTACAGTGGAATGTAGCTAAATGAAGTGAAGAGTTGTGGAATGCAGTGTAATGTAATGTAATGTAATCTGATGCAAGAGACAGTTCCTGATTGTTTGGGATAAGAGTGGAGCCTTCCTTTGCAGAATGGAACACGATTGAACACGGTGGAGTGCTGGGGTATGGAGTGCAATGCTGTGGAATTGTGTTGAATCCATTGTAATGTGACGCAATAAAGGGTTCCCTAGTGATTTGGAAGCGAATGCAACCTTGCTGGATGGAATCAAACGTAATAGAACGTGGTGGAATGTTGCGCAATAGAGAGGAAGGTTGTGAAGTTGAGTATAATGGTGTGAAATGTGATCTGTAGAGGGATACTGAGTGATTTTGTAGAGAACGGTGTGTTCTTTATAACAATGGAGTGCCATAGGATGCATTAGAATGTTTTGAAGGGAGAAGAATCTTGTGGAATCGTGTGGAATGTCATGTGAATTGACGGAATAGGCTGTTCCTGAATTGTTTGGAAGCAATGGGCCCTTCTTATAAAGAAGGGAATGCAAAGGAATGTGGTGGAATGTTGCCCAATGGAGTGCAATTAAGTTTTATTGAGTGGAATGTGGTGTTATGTGATGCAATAGGGAGTCCTGAGTTGTTTGGATGAAAAGGCTTCCTACTTTTTCACAATGGAACTCAGTAGAACTTGTTGGATTGTTAGGGAACAGAGTAGAATCTTGTGGAATGGAGAGGAATGGCATTTGAAGAGACACAATACGAAGTTCGTGAATTGCTTGGAACCATATTTAGCTTTCTTTGGCAGAATTAAAAGCAATAGAACGTGGTATAATATTGTGGAATGAAGGGCAATGTTCTGTAATCTAGTGGAATCTGCTGTATTGTGACATAATAAAGGTCTCCAGAGTGGTTTGGAAGCGAATGGTTCCCCCTTTGGCACAGTGTAAAGCAAATGAATGTGCTGGCGTATTTGGGAATGGAGTAAAATGTTGTGGAATGGAGCGGAATGGAGTGTCACGTGATGCCATAGAGTGTTAAAGATCGATTTGGAAAAGAACGCAGCCTTCTTTGACAGAACAGAACGCTACCGAACGTGGTGGAATTTTGTGGAGTGCAGTGCAATTTTTTAGATTGGTGTAGAATCGCATATAATGTGACACAATATAGAGTTCTTGAGTGGTCTCGAAGCTAATGGAGCTCTCTTGTAATTGATGGAAAGCTACAGGACACAATGAGATGTTGACAAATGGAGTGCTATGCTGCAAAATCGACTGGAATCGTGCGTAATGCGACGCAGTGGAGAGTTCCTCGTTGTTTTGGAAAGGAACGGAGCCTTATTTGACAGAATGGAATGCAATATAACGTGGTTTAGTTTAGTAGAATCTTGAAGAATGGAGTGGAATGGCATTTGATGTGATGCAATAGACCGTCCTTAATGCGCTGGAAGTGAATCGATGTTTCTTTGTAGGAATGGAATGCAAAAGAATACAGTGGAATGTAGCAAAAGGAAGTGGAGAGCTGTGGAATGCAGTGTAATCGGGTGTAATGTGACGCAAGAGACGGTTCCTGATTGGGAAAAGAGTGGAGCATTCTTTTGTAGAATGGAACACGATAGAACACGGTGGATTGCTGGGGTCTGGAGTGTAATGTTGTGGAGTGGTGTTGAATCCGTTGTAATGTGATGCAATATAGGGTTCCCTAGTGATTTGGAAGCAAATGCAGCCCTGGTGGTTGGAAGGAAACGTAATAGAATGCGGTGAAATGTTGCAGAATAGAGTGGAAGGTTGTGAAATGGTTTCTAATTGGGTGTAATGTGTTCCAAAGTAGGGATGCTGAGAGATTTTGTATAGGAGGATATCTTCTCTGTAAAAATAGAAAGCCACAGAATGCAATGGTATGTTTGCAATGGAGTAGAATCTTCTGGAATCGTGTGGAATGTCATGGGAATTGATGCAATAGGCTGCTCCTGAATGGATTGAAAGAAACTGGGCCTTGTTTTACAGAATGGAGTGCAATGGAATGTGGTGGAATGTTGCCCAATGGAGTGCAATGCTTTTTTACTGAGGCGGAAGTGGTGTTATGTGACGGAGCAGAGAGTTCCTGGGTTGTTTGGATAAGAATGCTTCCTACTTTGTCGCAATGGAACTCAGTAGAACTTGTTGGATTGTTGGGGAATAGAGTAGAATCCTGTGGAATGTAGAGGAATTTCATGTGAAGTGACACAATACGGAGTTGCTGAATTGCTTGGAACGAAATGGAGCTTTCTCTGGCAGAATGGAACGCAGTAGAACGTGGTATAATGTTGTGGAATGGAGGGCAATGTTGTGGAATGAAGTGGAATCGGCTCTAACATGAAAGTAAAGGTCTCCAGACTGGTTTGGAAACACATGGTGCCTACATTGCCGGAGTGTAAAGCAGATGAATGTGCCGGCATACTGGGAAATGGAGTAAAATATAGTGGAATTTAGCGGAATGGAGTGTATTTTGATGCCACAGTGTGTTACAAATTATTTCGGAAATGAATGGATTCTTCCTTGAGAGAACAGAGCGCTATAGAACGTGGTGGAATTTTGTGGAGTTCAGTGCAATTTTGTATATTTGTGTAGAATCGCGTGTTTCTGAGTGTTTGCAATGGAGTAGAATCTTGTGGGATGGCATGTGAATTGACACAGTAGGCTGTCCCTGAATGTCTTGGAAGCAATGGGGCCTTCTTTTACACCATGTAATGCAATTTAATGTGGTGGAATGTTGCCCAATGGAGTGCAATGCTGTTTTATTGAGTAGAAAGTGGTTTTCTGTGATGCAACAGAGAGTTCCTGGGTTGTTTGGGTTGCTTGATAAGAATGCTTCCTACTTTGTCAAAATGGAACTCAGTAGAACTTGCTGGATTGTTGGGGAATAGAGTAGAATATTGTGGAATTGGGAGAAATGGCTTGCGAAGTGACACAACATGAAGTTCTTGGATTTCTTGGAACCAAATGCAGCTTTCTTTGGCAGAATGGAACGCAATAGAACGTGGTATAATGTTGTCTAATGGAGGGCAATGTTGTGGAATGGAGTGGAATCGGCTGTAATGTGACATAATAAATGTCTCCAGACTTGTTTGGAAGCGAATGGTGCCTCCTTTGCCGGAGAGTAAAGCAAATGAATGTGCTGGCATATTGGGGAATAGAGTGAAATGTTGTGGAATGGAGCAGAATGTAGTGTTATGTTATGCCATAGAGTGTTACAGATTGTTTTGGAAACGAATGGAGCCTTCATTGAAACAACAGAACGCTATAGAACGTGGTGGAATTTTGTGGAGTTCAGTGCAATTTTGTAGATTCGTGTAGAATCGCGTGTACTGTGAAACAATATAGATGTCCTGAGTGGTCTCGAAGCAAATGCAGCTCTCCTGGGTGGAATGGAATGCCACAGAACATGGTGAGATGTTCAGGAAAGGCGTGCAATGTTAAATGGACTGGAATAGTGCATAATGTGATGCAGTAGAGTGTTCCTCATTCTTTTGGAAAGGAACGGAGCCTTATTTGAAAGAATGGAATGCAATATAACGTGGTGAAATTTTGTAGAATCTTGTAGAATGTAGTGGAATTTCATTTGATATGATGCAACAGACCGTCCTTAAAGGGTGGGAAGAGAATGGAGTCTTCTTTGTAGGAATGGAATGGAAAAGACTACAGTGGAATGTAGCTAAATGAAGTGAAGAGTTGTGGAATGCAGTGTAATGTAATGTAATGTAATCTGATGCAAGAGACAGTTCCTGATTGTTTGGGATAAGAGTGGAGCCTTCCTTTGCAGAATGGAACACGATTGAACACGGTGGAGTGCTGGGGTATGGAGTGCAATGCTGTGGAATTGTGTTGAATCCACTGTAATGTGACGCAATAAAGCGTTCCCTAGTGATTTGGAAGCGAATGCAACCTTGCTGGATGGAATCAAACGTAATAGAACGTGGTGGAATGTTGCGCAATAGAGAGGAAGGTTGTGAAGTTGAGTATAATGGTGTGAAATGTGATCTGTAGAGGGATACTGAGTGATTTTGTAGAGAACGGTGTGTTCTTTATAACAATGGAGTGCCATAGGATGCATTAGAATGTTTTGAAGGGAGAAGAATCTAGTGGAATCGTGTGGAATGTCATGTGAGTTGACGCAATAGGCTGTTCCTGAATTGTTTGGAAGCAATGGGCCCTTCTTACACAGAATGGAATGCAATGGAATGTGGTGGAATGTTGCCCAATGGAGTGCAATTAAGTTTTATTGAGTGGAATGTGGTGTTATGTGATTCAATAGGGAGTCCTGAGTTGTTTGGATGAAAAGGCTTCCTACTTTTTCACAATGGAACTCAGTAGAACTTGTTGGATTGTTAGGGAACAGAGTAGAATCTTGTGGAATGGAGAGGAATGGCATTTGAAGAGACACAATACGAAGTTCGTGAATTGCTTGGAACCATATTTAGCTTTCTTTGGCAGAATTAAAAGCAATAGAACGTGGTATAATATTGTGGAATGAAGGGCAATGTTCTGTAATCTAGTGGAATCTGCTGTATTGTGACATAATAAAGGTCTCCAGAGTGGTTTGGAAGCGAATGGTTCCCACTTTGGCACAGTGTAAAGCAAATGAATGTGCTGGCGTATTTGGGAATGGAGTAAAATGTTGTGGAATGGAGCGGAATGGAGTGTCACGTGATGCCATAGAGTGTAAAAGATCGATTTGGAAAAGAACGCAGCCTTCTTTGACAGAACAGAACGCTACCGAACGTGGTGGAATTTTGTGGAGTGCAGTGCAATTTTTTAGATTGGTGTAGAATCGCATATAATGTGACACAATATAGAGTTCTTGAGTGGTCTCGAAGCTAATGGAGCTCTCTTGTAATTGATGGAAAGCTACAGGACACAATGAGATGTTGACAAATGGAGTGCTATGCTGCAAAATCGACTGGAATCGTGCGTAATGCGACGCAGTGGAGAGTTCCTCGTTGTTTTGGAAAGGAACGGAGCCTTATTTGACAGAATGGAATGCAATATAACGTGGTTTAGTTTAGTAGAATCTTGAAGAATGGAGTGGAATGGCATTTGATGTGATGCAATAGACCGTCCTTAATGCGCTGGAAGTGAATCGATGTTTCTTTGTAGGAATGGAATGCAAAAGAATACAGTGGAATGTAGCAAAAGGAAGTGGAGAGCTGTGGAATGCAGTGTAATCGGGTGTAATGTGACGCAAGAGACGGTTCCTGATTGGGAAAAGAGTGGAGCATTCTTTTGTAGAATGGAACACGATAGAACACGGTGGATTGCTGGGGTCTGGAGTGTAATGTTGTGGAGTGGTGTTGAATCCGTTGTAATGTGATGCAATATAGGGTTCCCTAGTGATTTGGAAGCAAATGCAGCCCTGGTGGTTGGAAGGAAACGTAATAGAATGCGGTGAAATGTTGCAGAATAGAGTGGAAGGTTGTGAAATGGTTTCTAATTGGGTGTAATGTGTTCCAAAGTAGGGATGCTGAGAGATTTTGTATAGGAGGATATCTTCTCTGTAAAAATAGAAAGCCACAGAATGAAATGGTATGTTTGCAATGGAGTAGAATCTTCTGGAATCGTGTGGAATGTCATGGGAATTGATGCAATAGGCTGCTCCTGAATGGATTGAAAGAAACTGGGCCTTGTTTTACAGAATGGAGTGCAATGGAATGTGGTGGAATGTTGCCCAATGGAGTGCAATGCTTTTTTACTGAGGCGGAAGTGGTGTTATGTGACGGAGCAGAGAGTTCCTGGGTTGTTTGGATAAGAATGCTTCCTACTTTGTCGCAATGGAACTCAGTAGAACTTGTTGGATTGTTGGGGAATAGAGTAGAATCCTGTGGAATGTAGAGGAATTTCATGTGAAGTGACACAATACGGAGTTGCTGAATTGCTTGGAACGAAATGGAGCTTTCTCTGGCAGAATGGAACGCAGTAGAACGTGGTATAATGTTGTGGAATGGAGGGCAATGTTGTGGAATGAAGTGGAATCGGCTCTAACATGAAAGTAAAGGTCTCCAGACTGGTTTGGAAACACATGGTGCCTACATTGCCGGAGTGTAAAGCAGATGAATGTGCCGGCATACTGGGAAATGGAGTAAAATATAGTGGAATTTAGCGGAATTGAGTGTATTTTGATGCCACAGTGTGTTACAAATTATTTCGGAAATGAATGGATTCTTCCTTGAGAGAACAGAGCGCTATAGAACGTGGTGGAATTTTGTGGAGTTCAGTGCAATTTTGTATATTGGTGTAGAATCGCGTGTTTCTGAGTGTTTGCAATGGAGTAGAATCTTGTGGGATGGCATGTGAATTGACACAGTATGCTGTCCCTGAATGTCTTGGAAGCAATGGGGCCTTCTTTTACACCATGTAATGCAATTTAATGTGGTGGAATGTTGCCCAATGGAGTGCAATGCTGTTTTATTGAGTAGAAAGTGGTTTTCTGTGATGCAACAGAGAGTTCCTGGGTTGTTTGGGTTGCTTGATAAGAATGCTTCCTACTTTGTCAAAATGGAACTCAGTAGAACTTGCTGGATTGTTGGGGAATAGAGTAGAATATTGTGGAATTGGGAGAAATGGCTTGCGAAGTGACACAACATGAAGTTCTTGGATTTCTTGGAACCAAATGCAGCTTTCTTTGGCAGAATGGAACGCAATAGAACGTGGTATAATGTTGTCTAATGGAGGGCAATGTTGTGGAATGGAGTGGAATCGCCTGTAATGTGACATAATAAATGTCTCCAGACTTGTTTGGAAGCGAATGGTGCCTCCTTTGCCGGAGAGTAAAGCAAATGAATGTGCTGGCATATTGGGGAATAGAGTGAAATGTTGTGGAATGGAGCAGAATGTAGTGTTATGTTATGCCATAGAGTGTTACAGATTGTTTTGGAAACGAATGGAGCCTTCATTGAAACAACAGAACGCTATAGAACGTGGTGGAATTTTGTGGAGTTCAGTGCAATTTTGTAGATTCGTGTAGAATCGCGTGTACTGTGAAACAATATAGATGTCCTGAGTGGTCTCGAAGCAAATGCAGCTCTCCTGGGTGGAATGGAATGCCACAGAACATGGTGAGATGTTCAGGAAAGGCGTGCAATGTTAAATGGACTGGAATAGTGCATAATGTGATGCAGTAGAGTGTTCCTCATTCTTTTGGAAAGGAACGGAGCCTTATTTGAAAGAATGGAATGCAATATAACGTGGTGAAATTTTGTAGAATCTTGTAGAATGTAGTGGAATTTCATTTGATATGATGCAACAGACCGTCCTTAAAGGGTGGGAAGAGAATGGAGTCTTCTTTGTAGGAATGGAATGGAAAAGACTACAGTGGAATGTAGCTAAATGAAGTGAAGAGTTGTGGAATGCAGTGTAATGTAATGTAATGTAATCTGATGCAAGAGACAGTTCCTGATTGTTTGGGATAAGAGTGGAGCCTTCCTTTGCAGAATGGAACACGATTGAACACGGTGGAGTGCTGGGGTATGGAGTGCAATGCTGTGGAATTGTGTTGAATCCACTGTAATGTGACGCAATAAAGCGTTCCCTAGTGATTTGGAAGCGAATGCAACCTTGCTGGATGGAATCAAACGTAATAGAACGTGGTGGAATGTTGCGCAATAGAGAGGAAGGTTGTGAAGTTGAGTATAATGGTGTGAAATGTGATCTGTAGAGGGATACTGAGTGATTTTGTAGAGAACGGTGTGTTCTTTATAACAATGGAGTGCCATAGGATGCATTAGAATGTTTTGAAGGGAGAAGAATCTAGTGGAATCGTGTGGAATGTCATGTGAGTTGACGCAATAGGCTGTTCCTGAATTGTTTGGAAGCAATGGGCCCTTCTTACACAGAATGGAATGCAATGGAATGTGGTGGAATGTTGCCCAATGGAGTGCAATTAAGTTTTATTGAGTGGAATGTGGTGTTATGTGATTCAATAGGGAGTCCTGAGTTGTTTGGATGAAAAGGCTTCCTACTTTTTCACAATGGAACTCAGTAGAACTTGTTGGATTGTTAGGGAACAGAGTAGAATCTTGTGGAATGGAGAGGAATGGCATTTGAAGAGACACAATACGAAGTTCGTGAATTGCTTGGAACCATATTTAGCTTTCTTTGGCAGAATTAAAAGCAATAGAACGTGGTATAATATTGTGGAATGAAGGGCAATGTTCTGTAATCTAGTGGAATCTGCTGTATTGTGACATAATAAAGGTCTCCAGAGTGGTTTGGAAGCGAATGGTTCCCCCTTTGGCACAGTGTAAAGCAAATGAATGTGCTGGCGTATTTGGGAATGGAGTAAAATGTTGTGGAATGGAGCGGAATGGAGTGTCACGTGATGCCATAGAGTGTTAAAGATCGTTTTGGAAAAGAATGCAGCCTTCTTTGACAGAACAGAACGCTACAGAACGTGGTGGAATTTTGTGGAGTGCAGTGCAATTTTTTAGATTGGTGTAGAATCGCATATAATGTGACACAATATAGAGTTCTTGAGTGGTCTCGAAGCTAATGGAGCTCTCTTGTAATTGATGGAAAGCTACAGAACACAATGAGATGTTGACAAATGGAGTGCTATGCTGTAAAATCGACTGGAATCGTGCGTAATGCGACGCAGTGGAGAGTTCCTCGTTGTTTTGGAAAGGAACGGAGCCTTATTTGACAGAATGGAATGCAATATAACGTGGTTTAGTTTAGTAGAATCTTGAAGAATGGAGTGGAATGGCATTTGATGTGATGCAATAGACCGTCCTTAATGCGCTGGAAGTGAATCGATGTTTCTTTGTAGGAATGGAATGCAAAAGAATACAGTGGAATGTAGCCAAAGGAAGTGGAGAGCTGTGGAATGCAGTGTAATCGGGTGTAATGTGACGCAAGAGACGGTTCCTGATTGGGAAAAGAGTGGAGCATTCTTTTGTAGAATGGAACACGATAGAACACGGTGGATTGCTGGGGTCTGGAGTGTAATGTTGTGGAGTGGTGTTGAATCCCTTGTAATGTGATGCAATATAGGGTTCCCTAGTGATTTGGAAGCAAATGCAGCCTTGGTGGATGGAAGCAAACGTAATAGAATGCGGTGAAATGTTGCAGAATAGAGTGGAAGGTGGTGAAATGGTTTCTAATGGGGTGTAATGTGTTCCAAAGTAGGGATGCTGAGAGATTTTGTATAGGAGGATATCTTCTCTGTAAAAATAGAAAGCCACAGAATGCAATGGAATGTTTGCAATGGAGTAGAATCTTCTGGAATCGTGTGGAATGTCATGGGAATTGATGCAATAGGCTGCTCCTGAATGGACTGAAAGAAATTGGGCCTTCTTTTACAGAATGGAATGCAATGGAATGTGGTGGAATGTTGCCCAATGGAGTGCAATTCTTTTTTACTGAGGGGGAAGTGGTGTTATGTGACGGAGCAGAGAGTTCCTATGTTGTTTGGATAAGAATGCTTACTATTTTGCCGCTAGGAACTCAATAGAACTTGTTGGATTGTTGGGGAATAGAGTAGAATCCTGTGGAATGTAGAGGAATGGCATGTGAAGTGACACAATACGGAGTTGCTGAATTGCTTGGAACCAAATGGAGCTTTCTCTTGCAGAATGGAACGCAGTAGAACGTGGTATAATGTTGTGGAATGGAGGGCAATGTTGTGGAATGAAGTGGAATCGGCTGAAATATGAAAATAAAGGTCTCCAGACTGGTTTGGAAACAAATGGTGCCTACTTTGCCGGAGTGTAAAGCAGATGAATGTGCCGGCATACTGGGAAATGAAGTAAAATATAGTGGAATTTAGCGGAATGGAGTGTATTTTGATGCCACAGAGTGTTACAAATTATTTCGGAAATGAATGGATCCTTCCTTGAGAGAACAGAGCGCTATAGAACGTGGTGGAATTTTATGGAGTTCAGTGCAATTTTGTATATTGGTGTAGAATCGCAAGTTTCTGAGTGTTTGCAATGGAGTAGAATCTTGTGGGATGGCATGTGAATTGACACAGTAGGCTGTCCCTGAATGTCTTGGAAGCAATGGGGCCTTCTTTTACACAATGTAATGCAATTTAATGTGGTGGAATGTTGCCCAATGGAGAGCAATGCTGTTTTATTGAGTAGAAAGTGGTTTTCTGTGATGCAACAGAGAGTTCCTGGGTTGTTTGGGTTGTTTGATAAGAATGCTTCCTACTTTGTCAAAATGGAACTCAGTAGAACTTGCTGGATTGTTGGGGAATAGAGTAGAATATTGTGGAATTGGGAGAAATGGCTTGCGAAGTGACACAACATGAAGTTCTTGGATTTCTTGGAACCAAATGCAGCTTTCTTTGGCAGAATGGAACGCAATAGAACGTGGTATAATGTTGTCTAATGGAGGGCAATGTTGTGGAATGGAGTGGAATCGGCTGTACTGTGACATAATAAATGTCTCCAGACTTGTTTGGAAGCGAATGGTGCCTCCTTTGCCGGAGAGTAAAGCAAATGAATGTGCTGGCATATTGGGGAATGGAGTGAAATGTTGTGGAATGGAGCAGAATGTAGTGTTATGTTATGCCATAGAGTGCTACCGATTGTTTTGGAAACGAAAGGAGCCTTCTTTGAAACAACAGAACGCTATAGAACGTGGTGGAATTTTGTGGAGTTCAGTGCAATTTTGTAGATTCGTGTAGAATCGCGTGTACTGTGAAACAATATAGATGTCCTGAGTGGTCTCGAAGCAAATGCAGCTATCCTGGGTGGAATGGAATGCCACAGAACATGGTGAGATGTTCAGGAATGGCGTGCAATGTTAAATGGTCTGGAATAGTGCATAATGTGATGCAGTAGAGTGTTCCTCATTCTTTTGGAAAGGAACGGAGCCTTATTTGAAAGAATGGAATGCAATATAACGTGGTGAAATTTTGTAGAATCTTGTAGAATGTAGTGGAATTTCATTTGATATGATGCAACAGACCGTCCTTAAAGGGTGGGAAGAGAATGGAGTCTTCTTTGTAGGAATGGAATGGAAAAGACTACAGTGGAATGTAGCTAAATGAAGTGAAGAGTTGTGGAATGCAGTGTAATGTAATGTAATGTAATCTGATGCAAGAGACAGTTCCTGATTGTTTGGGATAAGAGTGGAGCCTTCCTTTGCAGAATGGAACACGATTGAACACGGTGGAGTGCTGGGGTATGGAGTGCAATGCTGTGGAATTGTGTTGAATCCATTGTAATGTGACGCAATAAAGGGTTCCCTTGTGATTTGGAAGCGAATGCAACCTTGCTGGATGGAATCAAACGTAATAGAACGTGATGGAATGTTGCGTAATAGAGAGGAAGTTTGTGAAATTGAGTATAATGGTGTGAAATGTGATCTGCAGAGGGATACTGAGTGATTTTGTAGAGAACGGTGTGTTCTTTATAACAATGGAGTGCCATAGGATGCATTAGAATGTTTTGAAGGGAGAAGAATCTTGTGGAATCGTGTGGAATGTCATGTGAATTGACGCAATTCGCTGTTCCTGAATTGTTTGGAAGCAATGGGCCCTTCTTATACAGAAGGGAATGCAAAGGAATGTGGTGGAATGTTGCCCAATGGAGTGCAATTAAGTTTTATTGAGTGGAGTGTGGTGTTATGTGATGCAATAGGGAGTCCTGAGTTGTTTGGATGAAAAGGCTTCCTACTTTTTCACAATGGAACTCAGTAGAACTTGTTGGATTGTTAGGGAACAGAGTAGAATC
The DNA here is from genome assembly GCF_030020395.1 of Manis pentadactyla. Classification (NCBI taxonomy): domain Eukaryota; kingdom Metazoa; phylum Chordata; class Mammalia; order Pholidota; family Manidae; genus Manis; species Manis pentadactyla. The sequence goes on from NC_080035.1 coordinate 1,158,097, forward strand.
TTGTGGAATGGAGAGGAATGGCATTTGAAGAGACACAATACGAAGTTCGTGAATTGCTTGGAACCATATTTAGCTTTCTTTGGCAGAATTAAAAGCAATAGAACGTGGTATAATATTGTGGAATGAAGGGCAATGTTCTGTAATCTAGTGGAATCTGCTGTATTGTGACATAATAAAGGTCTCCAGAGTGGTTTGGAAGCGAATGGTTCCTACTTTGGCACAGTGTAAAGCAAATGAATGTGCTGGCGTATTTGGGAATGGAGTAAAATGTTGTGGAATGGAGCGGAATGGAGTGTCACGTGATGCCATAGAGTGTTAAAGATCGTTTTGGAAAAGAATGCAGCCTTCTTTGACAGAACAGAACGCTACAGAACGTGGTGGAATTTTGTGGAGTGCAGTGCAATTTTTTAGATTGGTGTAGAATCGCATATAATGTGACACAATATAGAGTTCTTGAGTGGTCTCGAAGCTAATGGAGCTCTCTTGTAATTGATGGAAAGCTACAGAACACAATGAGATGTTGACAAATGGAGTGCTATGCTGTAAAATCGACTGGAATCGTGCGTAATGCGACGCAGTGGAGAGTTCCTCGTTGTTTTGGAAAGGAACGGAGCCTTATTTGACAGAATGGAATGCAATATAACGTGGTTTAGTTTAGTAGAATCTTGAAGAATGGAGTGGAATGGCATTTGATGTGATGCAATAGACCGTCCTTAATGCGCTGGAAGTGAATCGATGTTTCTTTGTAGGAATGGAATGCAAAAGAATACAGTGGAATGTAGCCAAAGGAAGTGGAGAGCTGTGGAATGCAGTGTAATCGGGTGTAATGTGACGCAAGAGACGGTTCCTGATTGGGAAAAGAGTGGAGCATTCTTTTGTAGAATGGAACACGATAGAACACGGTGGATTGCTGGGGTCTGGAGTGTAATGTTGTGGAGTGGTGTTGAATCCCTTGTAATGTGATGCAATATAGGGTTCCCTAGTGATTTGGAAGCAAATGCAGCCGTGGTGGATGGAAGCAAACGTAATAGAATGCGGTGAAATGTTGCAGAATAGAGTGGAAGGTGGTGAAATGGTTTCTAATGGGGTGTAATGTGTTCCAAAGTAGGGATGCTGAGAGATTTTGTATAGGAGGATATCTTCTCTGTAAAAATAGAAAGCCACAGAATGCAATGGAATGTTTGCAATGGAGTAGAATCTTCTGGAATCGTGTGGAATGTCATGGGAATTGATGCAATAGGCTGCTCCTGAATGGACTGAAAGAAATTGGGCCTTCTTTTACAGAATGGAATGCAATGGAATGTGGTGGAATGTTGCCCAATGGAGTGCAATTCTTTTTTACTGAGGGGGAAGTGGTGTTATGTGACGGAGCAGAGAGTTCCTATGTTGTTTGGATAAGAATGCTTACTATTTTGCCGCTAGGAACTCAATAGAACTTGTTGGATTGTTGGGGAATAGAGTAGAATCCTGTGGAATGTAGAGGAATGGCATGTGAAGTGACACAATACGGAGTTGCTGAATTGCTTGGAACCAAATGGAGCTTTCTCTTGCAGAATGGAACGCAGTAGAACGTGGTATAATGTTGTGGAATGGAGGGCAATGTTGTGGAATGAAGTGGAATCGGCTGAAATATGAAAATAAAGGTCTCCAGACTGGTTTGGAAACAAATGGTGCCTACTTTGCCGGAGTGTAAAGCAGATGAATGTGCCGGCATACTGGGAAATGAAGTAAAATATAGTGGAATTTAGCGGAATGGAGTGTATTTTGATGCCACAGAGTGTTACAAATTATTTCGGAAATGAATGGATCCTTCCTTGAGAGAACAGAGCGCTATAGAACGTGGTGGAATTTTATGGAGTTCAGTGCAATTTTGTATATTGGTGTAGAATCGCAAGTTTCTGAGTGTTTGCAATGGAGTAGAATCTTGTGGGATGGCATGTGAATTGACACAGTAGGCTGTCCCTGAATGTCTTGGAAGCAATGGGGCCTTCTTTTACACAATGTAATGCAATTTAATGTGGTGGAATGTTGCCCAATGGAGAGCAATGCTGTTTTATTGAGTAGAAAGTGGTTTTCTGTGATGCAACAGAGAGTTCCTGGGTTGTTTGGGTTGTTTGATAAGAATGCTTCCTACTTTGTCAAAATGGAACTCAGTAGAACTTGCTGGATTGTTGGGGAATAGAGTAGAATATTGTGGAATTGGGAGAAATGGCTTGCGAAGTGACACAACATGAAGTTCTTGGATTTCTTGGAACCAAATGCAGCTTTCTTTGGCAGAATGGAACGCAATAGAACGTGGTATAATGTTGTCTAATGGAGGGCAATGTTGTGGAATGGAGTGGAATCGGCTGTACTGTGACATAATAAATGTCTCCAGACTTGTTTGGAAGCGAATGGTGCCTCCTTTGCCGGAGAGTAAAGCAAATGAATGTGCTGGCATATTGGGGAATGGAGTGAAATGTTGTGGAATGGAGCAGAATGTAGTGTTATGTTATGCCATAGAGTGCTACCGATTGTTTTGGAAACGAAAGGAGCCTTCTTTGAAACAACAGAACGCTATAGAACGTGGTGGAATTTTGTGGAGTTCAGTGCAATTTTGTAGATTCGTGTAGAATCGCGTGTACTGTGAAACAATATAGATGTCCTGAGTGGTCTCGAAGCAAATGCAGCTATCCTGGGTGGAATGGAATGCCACAGAACATGGTGAGATGTTCAGGAATGGCGTGCAATGTTAAATGGTCTGGAATAGTGCATAATGTGATGCAGTAGAGTGTTCCTCATTCTTTTGGAAAGGAACGGAGCCTTATTTGAAAGAATGGAATGCAATATAACGTGGTGAAATTTTGTAGAATCTTGTAGAATGTAGTGGAATTTCATTTGATATGATGCAACAGACCGTCCTTAAAGGGTGGGAAGAGAATGGAGTCTTCTTTGTAGGAATGGAATGGAAAAGACTACAGTGGAATGTAGCTAAATGAAGTGAAGAGTTGTGGAATGCAGTGTAATGTAATGTAATGTAATCTGATGCAAGAGACAGTTCCTGATTGTTTGGGATAAGAGTGGAGCCTTCCTTTGCAGAATGGAACACGATTGAACACGGTGGAGTGCTGGGGTATGGAGTGCAATGCTGTGGAATTGTGTTGAATCCATTGTAATGTGACGCAATAAAGGGTTCCCTTGTGATTTGGAAGCGAATGCAACCTTGCTGGATGGAATCAAACGTAATAGAACGTGATGGAATGTTGCGTAATAGAGAGGAAGTTTGTGAAATTGAGTATAATGGTGTGAAATGTGATCTGCAGAGGGATACTGAGTGATTTTGTAGAGAACGGTGTGTTCTTTATAACAATGGAGTGCCATAGGATGCATTAGAATGTTTTGAAGGGAGAAGAATCTTGTGGAATCGTGTGGAATGTCATGTGAATTGACGCAATTCGCTGTTCCTGAATTGTTTGGAAGCAATGGGCCCTTCTTATACAGAAGGGAATGCAAAGGAATGTGGTGGAATGTTGCCCAATGGAGTGCAATTAAGTTTTATTGAGTGGAGTGTGGTGTTATGTGATGCAATAGGGAGTCCTGAGTTGTTTGGATGAAAAGGCTTCCTACTTTTTCACAATGGAACTCAGTAGAACTTGTTGGATTGTTAGGGAACAGAGTAGAATCTTGTGGAATGGAGAGGAATGGCATTTGAAGAGACACAATACGAAGTTCGTGAATTGCTTGGAACCATATTTAGCTTTCTTTGGCAGAATTAAAAGCAATAGAACGTGGTATAATATTGTGGAATGAAGGGCAATGTTCTGTAATCTAGTGGAATCTGCTGTATTGTGACATAATAAAGGTCTCCAGAGTGGTTTGGAAGCGAATGGTTCCTACTTTGGCACAGTGTAAAGCAAATGAATGTGCTGGCGTATTTGGGAATGGAGTAAAATGTTGTGGAATGGAGCGGAATGGAGTGTCACGTGATGCCATAGAGTGTTAAAGATCGTTTTGGAAAAGAATGCAGCCTTCTTTGACAGAACAGAACGCTACAGAACGTGGTGGAATTTTGTGGAGTGCAGTGCAATTTTTTAGATTGGTGTAGAATCGCATATAATGTGACACAATATAGAGTTCTTGAGTGGTCTCGAAGCTAATGGAGCTCTCTTGTAATTGATGGAAAGCTACAGAACACAATGAGATGTTGACAAATGGAGTGCTATGCTGTAAAATCGACTGGAATCGTGCGTAATGCGACGCAGTGGAGAGTTCCTCGTTGTTTTGGAAAGGAACGGAGCCTTATTTGACAGAATGGAATGCAATATAACGTGGTTTAGTTTAGTAGAATCTTGAAGAATGGAGTGGAATGGCATTTGATGTGATGCAATAGACCGTCCTTAATGCGCTGGAAGTGAATCGATGTTTCTTTGTAGGAATGGAATGCAAAAGAATACAGTGGAATGTAGCCAAAGGAAGTGGAGAGCTGTGGAATGCAGTGTAATCGGGTGTAATGTGACGCAAGAGACGGTTCCTGATTGGGAAAAGAGTGGAGCATTCTTTTGTAGAATGGAACACGATAGAACACGGTGGATTGCTGGGGTCTGGAGTGTAATGTTGTGGAGTGGTGTTGAATCCCTTGTAATGTGATGCAATATAGGGTTCCCTAGTGATTTGGAAGCAAATGCAGCCGTGGTGGTTGGAAGCAAACGTAATAGAATGCGGTGAAATGTTGCAGAATAGAGTGGAAGGTGGTGAAATGGTTTCTAATGGGGTGTAATGTGTTCCAAAGTAGGGATGCTGAGAGATTTTGTATAGGAGGATATCTTCTCTGTAAAAATAGAAAGCCACAGAATGCAATGGAATGTTTGCAATGGAGTAGAATCTTCTGGAATCGTGTGGAATGTCATGGGAATTGATGTAATAGGCTGCTCCTGAATGGACTGAAAGAAATTGGGCCTTCTTTTACAGAATGGAATGCAATGGAATGTGGTGGAATGTTGCCCAATGGAGTGCAATGCTTTTTTACTGAGGGGGAAGTGGTGTTATGTGACGGAGCAGAGAGTTCCTATGTTGTTTGGATAAGAATGCTTACTATTTTGCCGCTAGGAACTCAGTAGAACTTGTTGGATTGTTGGGGAATAGAGTAGAATCCTGTGGAATGTAGAGGAATGGCATGTGAAGTGACACAATACGGAGTTGCTGAATTGCTTGGAACCAAATGGAGCTTTCTCTTGCAGAATGGAACGCAGTAGAACGTGGTATAATGTTGTGGAATGGAGGGCAATGTTGTGGAATGAAGTGGAATCGGCTGAAATATGAAAATAAAGGTCTCCAGACTGGTTTGGAAACAAATGGTGCCTACTTTGCCGGAGTGTAAAGCAGATGAATGTGCCGGCATACTGGGAAATGAAGTAAAATATAGTGGAATTTAGCGGAATGGAGTGTATTTTGATGCCACAGAGTGTTACAAATTATTTCGGAAATGAATGGATCCTTCCTTGAGAGAACAGAGCGCTATAGAACGTGGTGGAATTTTATGGAGTTCAGTGCAATTTTGTATATTGGTGTAGAATCGCAAGTTTCTGAGTGTTTGCAATGGAGTAGAATCTTGTGGGATGGCATGTGAATTGACACAGTAGGCTGTCCCTGAATGTCTTGGAAGCAATGGGGCCTTCTTTTACACAATGTAATGCAATTTAATGTGGTGGAATGTTGCCCAATGGAGAGCAATGCTGTTTTATTGAGTAGAAAGTGGTTTTCTGTGATGCAACAGAGAGTTCCTGGGTTGTTTGGTTTGTTTGATAAGAATGCTTCCTACTTTGTCAAAATGGAACTCAGTAGAACTTGCTGGATTGTTGGGGAATAGAGTAGAATATTGTGGAATTGGGAGAAATGGCTTGCGAAGTGACACAACATGAAGTTCTTGGATTTCTTGGAACCAAATGCAGCTTTCTTTGGCAGAATGGAACGCAATAGAACGTGGTATAATGTTGTCTAATGGAGGGCAATGTTGTGGAATGGAGTGGAATCGGCTGTACTGTGACATAATAAATGTCTCCAGACTTGTTTGGAAGCGAATGGTGCCTCCTTTGCCGGAGAGTAAAGCAAATGAATGTGCTGGCATATTGGGGAATGGAGTGAAATGTTGTGGAATGGAGCAGAATGTAGTGTTATGTTATGCCATAGAGTGCTACCGATTGTTTTGGAAACGAAAGGAGCCTTCTTTGAAACAACAGAACGCTATAGAACGTGGTGGAATTTTGTGGAGTTCAGTGCAATTTTGTAGATTCGTGTAGAATCGCGTGTACTGTGAAACAATATAGATGTCCTGAGTGGTCTCGAAGCAAATGCAGCTATCCTGGGTGGAATGGAATGCCACAGAACATGGTGAGATGTTCAGGAATGGCGTGCAATGTTAAATGGTCTGGAATAGTGCATAATGTGATGCAGTAGAGTGTTCCTCATTCTTTTGGAAAGGAACGGAGCCTTATTTGAAAGAATGGAATGCAATATAACGTGGTGAAATTTTGTAGAATCTTGTAGAATGTAGTGGAATTTCATTTGATATGATGCAACAGACCGTCCTTAAAGGGTGGGAAGAGAATGGAGTCTTCTTTGTAGGAATGGAATGGAAAAGACTACAGTGGAATGTAGCTAAATGAAGTGAAGAGTTGTGGAATGCAGTGTAATGTAATGTAATGTAATCTGATGCAAGAGACAGTTCCTGATTGTTTGGGATAAGAGTGGAGCCTTCCTTTGCAGAATGGAACACGATTGAACACGGTGGAGTGCTGGGGTATGGAGTGCAATGCTGTGGAATTGTGTTGAATCCATTGTAATGTGACGCAATAAAGCGTTCCCTAGTGATTTGGAAGCGAATGCAACCTTGCTGGATGGAATCAAACGTAATAGAACGTGGTGGAATGTTGCGCAATAGAGAGGAAGGTTGTGAAATAGAGTATAATGGTGTGAAATGTGATCTGTAGAGGGATACTGAGTGATTTTGTAGAGAACGGTGTGTTCTTTATAACAATGGAGTGCCATAGGATGCATTAGAATGTTTTGAAGGGAGAAGAATCTAGTGGAATCGTGTGGAATGTCATGTGAATTGACGCAATAGGCTGTTCCTGAATTGTTTGGAAGCAATGGGCCCTTCTTACACAGAATGGAATGCAATGGAATGTGGTGGAATGTTGCCCAATGGAGTGCAATTAAGTTGTATTGAGTGGAATGTGGTGTTATGTGATGCAATAGGGAGTCCTGAGTTGTTTGGATGAAAAGGCTTCCTACTTTTTCACAATGGAACTCAGTAGAACTTGTTGGATTGTTAGGGAATAGAGTAGAATCTTGTGGAATGGAGAGGAATGGCATTTGAAGAGACACAATACGAAGTTCGTGAATTGCTTGGAACCAAATTTAGCTTTCTTTGGCAGAATTAAAAGCAATAGAACGTGGTATAATATTGTGGAATGAAGGGCAATGTTCTGTAATCTAGTGGAATCTGCTGTATTGTGACATAATAAAGGTCTCCAGAGTGGTTTGGAAGCGAATGGTTCCTCCTTTGGCACAGTGAAAAGCAAATGAATGTGCTGGCGTATTTGGGCATGGAGTAAAATGTTGTGTAATGGAGAGGAATGGAGTGTCACGTGATGCCATAGAGTGTTAAAGATCGTTTTGGAAAAGAATGCAGCCTTCTTTGACAGAACAGAACGCTACAGAACGTGGTGGAATTTTGTGGAGTGCAGTGCAATTTTTTAGATTGGTGTAGAATCGCATATAATGTGACACAATATAGAGTTCTTGAGTGGTCTCGAAGCTAATGGAGCTCTCTTGTAATTGATGGAAAGCTACAGAACACAATGAGATGTTGACAAATGGAGTGCTATGCTGTAAAATCGACTGGAATCGTGCGTAATGCGACGCAGTGGAGAGTTCCTCGTTGTTTTGGAAAGGAACGGAGCCTTATTTGACAGAATGGAATGCAATATAACGTGGTTTAGTTTAGTAGAATATTGAAGAATGGAGTGGAATGGAATTTGATGTGATGCAATAGACCGTCCTTAATGCGCTGGAAGTGAATCGATGTTTCTTTGTAGGAATGGAATGCAAAAGAATACAGTGGAATGTAGCCAAAGGAAGTGGAGAGCTGTGGAATGCAGTGTAATCGGGTGTAATGTGACGCAAGAGACGGTTCCTGATTGGGAAAAGAGTGGAGCATTCTTTTGTAGAATGGAACACGATAGAACACGGTGGATTGCTGGGGTCTGGAGTGTAATGTTGTGGAGTGGTGTTGAATCCGTTGTAATGTGATGCAATATAGGGTTCCCTAGTGATTTGGAAGCAAATGCAGCCTTGGTGGATGGAAGCAAACGTAATAGAATGCGGTGAAATGTTGCAGAATAGAGTGGAAGGTGGTGAAATGGTTTCTAATGGGGTGTAATGTGTTCCAAAGTAGGGATGCTGAGAGATTTTGTATAGGAGGATATCTTCTCTGTAAAAATAGAAAGCCACAGAATGCAATGGAATGTTTGCAATGGAGTAGAATCTTCTGGAATCGTGTGGAATGTCATGGGAATTGATGCAATAGGCTGCTCCTGAATGGACTGAAAGAAATTGGGCCTTCTTTTACAGAATGGAATGCAATGGAATGTGGTGGAATGTTGCCCAATGGAGTGCAATTCTTTTTTACTGAGGGGGAAGTGGTGTTATGTGACGGAGCAGAGAGTTCCTATGTTGTTTGGATAAGAATGCTTACTATTTTGCCGCTATGGAACTCAGTAGAACTTGTTGGATTGTTGGGGAATAGAGTAGAATCCTGTGGAATGTAGAGGAATGGCATGTGAAGTGACACAATACGGAGTTGCTGAATTGCTTGGAACCAAATGGAGCTTTCTCTGGCAGAATGGAACGCAGTAGAACGTGGTATAATGTTGTGGAATGGAGGGCAATGTTGTGGAATGAAGTGGAATCGGCTGTAATATGAAAATAAAGGTCTCCAGACTGGTTTGGAAACAAATGGTGCCTGCTTTGCCGGAGTGAAAAGCAGATGAATGTGCCGGCATACTGGGAAATGGAGTAAAATATAGTGGAATTTAGCGGAATGGAGTGTATTTTGATGCCACAGAGTGTTACAAATTATTTCGGAAATGAATGGATCCTTCCTTGAGAGAACAGAGCGCTATAGAACGTGGTGGAATTTTGTGGAGTTCAGTGCAATTTTGTATATTGGTGTCGAATCGCGTGTTTCTGAGTGTTTGCAATGGAGTAGAATCTTGTGGGATGGCATGTGAATTGACACAGTAGGCTGTCCCTGAATGTCTTGGAAGCAATGGGGCCTTCTTTTACACAATGTAATGCAATTTAATGTGGTGGAATGTTGCCCAATGGAGAGCAATGCTGTTTTATTGAGTAGAAAGTGGTTTTCTGTGATGCAACAGAGAGTTCCTGGGTTGTTTGGGTTGCTTGATAAGAATGCTTCCTACTTTGTCAAAATGGAACTCAGTAGAACTTGCTGGATTGTTGGGGAATAGAGTAGAATATTGTGGAATTGGGAGAAATGGCTTGCGAAGTGACACAACATGAAGTTCTTGGATTTCTTGGAACCAAATGCAGCTTTCTTTGGCAGAATGGAACGCAATAGAACGTGGTATAATGTTGTCTAATGGAGGGCAATGTTGTGGAATGGAGTGGAATCGGCTGTACTGTGACATAATAAATGTCTCCAGACTTGTTTGGAAACGAATGGTGCCTCCTTTGCCGGAGAGTAAAGCAAATGAATGTGCTGGCATATTGGGGAATGGAGTGAAATGTTGTGGAATGGAGCAGAATGTAGTGTTATGTTATGCCATAGAGTGCTACCGATTGTTTTGGAAACGAAAGGAGCCTTCTTTGAAACAACAGAACGCTATAGAACGTGGTGGAATTTTGTGGAGTTCAGTGCAATTTTGTAGATTCGTGTAGAATCGCGTGTACTGTGAAACAATATAGATGTCCTGAGTGGTCTCGAAGCAAATGCAGCTCTCCTGGGTGGAATGGAATGCCACAGAACATGGTGAGATGTTCAGGAATGGCGTGCAATGTTAAATGGTCTGGAATAGTGCATAATGTGATGCAGTAGAGTGTTCCTCATTCTTTTGGAAAGGAACGGAGCCTTATTTGAAAGAATGGAATGCAATATAACGTGGTGAAATTTTGTAGAATCTTGTAGAATGTAGTGGAATTTCATTTGATATGATGCAACAGACCGTCCTTAAAGGGTGGGAAGAGAATGGAGTCTTCTTTGTAGGAATGGAATGGAAAAGACTACAGTGGAATGTAGCTAAATGAAGTGAAGAGTTGTGGAATGCAGTGTAATGTAATGTAATGTAATCTGATGCAAGAGACAGTTCCTGATTGTTTGGGATAAGAGTGGAGCCTTCCTTTGCAGAATGGAACACGATTGAACACGGTGGAGTGCTGGGGTATGGAGTGCAATGCTGTGGAATTGTGTTGAATCCATTGTAATGTGACGCAATAAAGCGTTCCCTAGTGATTTGGAAGCGAATGCAACCTTGCTGGATGGAATCAAACGTAATAGAACGTGGTGGAATGTTGCGCAATAGAGAGGAAGGTTGTGAAATAGAGTATAATGGTGTGAAATGTGATCTGTAGAGGGATACTGAGTGATTTTGTAGAGAACGGTGTGTTCTTTATAACAATGGAGTGCCATAGGATGCATTAGAATGTTTTGAAGGGAGAAGAATCTAGTGGAATCGTGTGGAATGTATGTGAATTGACGCAATAGGCTGTTCCTGAATTGTTTGGAAGCAATGGGCCCTTCTTACACAGAATGGAATGCAATGGAATGTGGTGGAATGTTGCCCAATGGAGTGCAATTAAGTTGTATTGAGTGGAATGTGGTGTTATGTGATGCAATAGGGAGTCCTGAGTTGTTTGGATGAAAAGGCTTCCTACTTTTTCACAATGGAACTCAGTAGAACTTGTTGGATTGTTAGGGAATAGAGTAGAATCTTGTGGAATGGAGAGGAATGGCATTTGAAGAGACACAATACGAAGTTCGTGAATTGCTTGGAACCAAATTTAGCTTTCTTTGGCAGAATTAAAAGCAATAGAACGTGGTATAATATTGTGGAATGAAGGGCAATGTTCTGTAATCTAGTGGAATCTGCTGTATTGTGACATAATAAAGGTTTCCAGAGTGGTTTGGAAGCGAATGGTTCCTCCTTTGGCACAGTGTAAAGCAAATGAATGTGCTGGCGTATTTGGGCATGGAGTAAAATGTTGTGGAATGGAGAGGAATGGAGTGTCACGTGATGCCATAGAGTGTTAAAGATCGTTTTGGAAAAGAATGCAGCCTTCTTTGACAGAACAGAACGCTACAGAACGTGGTGGAATTTTGTGGAGTGCAGTGCAATTTTTTAGATTGGTGTAGAATCGCATATAATGTGACACAATATAGAGTTCTTGAGTGGTCTCGAAGCTAATGGAGCTCTCTTGTAATTGATGGAAAGCTACAGAACACAATGAGATGTTGACAAATGGAGTGCTATGCTGTAAAATCGACTGGAATCGTGCGTAATGCGACGCAGTGGAGAGTTCCTCGTTGTTTTGGAAAGGAACGGAGCCTTATTTGACAGAATGGAATGCAATATAACGTGGTTTAGTTTAGTAGAATCTTGAAGAATGGAGTGGAATGGCATTTGATGTGATGCAATAGACCGTCCTTAATGCGCTGGAAGTGAATCGATGTTTCTTTGTAGGAATGGAATGCAAAAGAATACAGTGGAATGTAGCCAAAGGAAGTGGAGAGCTGTGGAATGCAGTGTAATCGGGTGTAATGTGACGCAAGAGACGGTTCCTGATTGGGAAAAGAGTGGAGCATTCTTTTGTAGAATGGAACACGATAGAACACGGTGGATAGCTGGGGTCTGGAGTGTAATGTTGTGGAGTGGTGTTGAATCCGTTGTAATGTGATGCAATATAGGGTTCCCTAGTGATTTGGAAGCAAATGCAGCCTTGGTGGATGGAAGCAAACGTAATAGAATGCGGTGAAATGTTGCAGAATAGAGTGGAAGGTGGTGAAATGGTTTCTAATGGGGTGTAATGTGTTCCAAAGTAGGGATGCTGAGAGATTTTGTATAGGAGGATATCTTCTCTGTAAAAATAGAAAGCCACAGAATGCAATGGAATGTTTGCAATGGAGTAGAATCTTCTGGAATCGTGTGGAATGTCATGGGAATTGATGCAATAGGCTGCTCCTGAATGGATTGAAAGAAATTGGGCCTTCTTTTACAGAATGGAATGCAATGGAATGTGGTGGAATGTTGCCCAATGGAGTGCAATTCTTTTTTACTGAGGGGGAAGTGGTGTTATGTGACGGAGCAGAGAGTTCCTATGTTGTTTGGATAAGAATGCTTACTATTTTGCCGCTATGGAACTCAGTAGAACTTGTTGGATTGTTGGGGAATAGAGTAGAATCCTGTGGAATGTAGAGGAATGGCATGTGAAGTGACACAATACGGAGTTGCTGAATTGCTTGGAACCAAATGGAGCTTTCTCTGGCAGAATGGAACGCAGTAGAACGTGGTATAATGTTGTGGAATGGAGGGCAATGTTGTGGAATGAAGTGGAATCGGCTGTAATATGAAAATAAAGGTCTCCAGACTGGTTTGGAAACAAATGGTGCCTGCTTTGCCGGAGTGTAAAGCAGATGAATGTGCCGGCATACTGGGAAATGGAGTAAAATATAGTGGAATTTAGCGGAATGGAGTGTATTTTGATGCCACAGAGTGTTACAAATTATTTCGGAAATGAATGGATCCTTCCTTGAGAGAACAGAGCGCTATAGAACGTGGTGGAATTTTGTGGAGTTCAGTGCAATTTTGTATATTGGTGTCGAATCGCGTGTTTCTGAGTGTTTGCAATGGAGTAGAATCTTGTGGGATGGCATGTGAATTGACACAGTAGGCTGTCCCTGAATGTCTTGGAAGCAATGGGGCATTCTTTTACACAATGTAATGCAATTTAATGTGGTGGAATGTTGCCCAATGGAGTGCAATGCTGTTTTATTGAGTAGAAAGTGGTTTTCTGTGATGCAACAGAGAGTTCCTGGGTTGTTTGGGTTGTTTGATAAGAATGCTTCCTACTTTGTCAAAATGGAACTCAGTAGAACTTGCTGGATTGTTGGGGAATAGAGTAGAATATTGTGGAATTGGGAGAAATGGCTTGCGAAGTGACACAACATGAAGTTCTTGGATTTCTTGGAACCAAATGCAGCTTTCTTTGGCAGAATGGAACGCAATAGAACGTGGTATAATGTTGTCTAATGGAGGGCAATGTTGTGGAATGGAGTGGAATCGGCTGTAATGTGACATAATAAATGTCTCCAGACTTGTTTGGAAGCGAATGGTGCCTCCTTTGCCGGAGAGTAAAGCAAATGAATGTGCTGGCATATTGGGGAATGGAGTGAAATGTTGTGGAATGGAGCAGAATGTAGTGTTATGTTATGCCATGGAGTGTTACAGATTGTTTTGGAAACGAAAGGAGCCTTCTTTGAAACAACAGAACGCTATAGAACGTGGTGGAATTTTGTGGAGTTCAGTGCAATTTTTTTAGATTCGTGTAGAATCGCGTGTACTGTGAAACAATATAGATGTCCTGAGTGGTCTCGAAGCAAATGCAGCTCTCCTGGGTGGAATGGAATGCCACAGAACATGGTGAGATGTTCAGGAATGGCGTGCAATGTTAAATGGTCTGGAATAGTGCATAATGTGATGCAGTAGAGTGTTCCTCATTCTTTTGGAAAGGAACGGAGCCTTATTTGAAAGAATGGAATGCAATATAACGTGGTGAAATTTTGTAGAATCTTGTAGAATGTAGTGGAATTTCATTTGATATGATGCAACAGACCGTCCTTAAAGGGTGGGAAGAGAATGGAGTCTTCTTTGTAGGAATGGAATGGAAAAGACTACAGTGGAATGTAGCTAAATGAAGTGAAGAGTTGTGGAATGCAGTGTAATGTAATGTAATGTAATCTGATGCAAGAGACAGTTCCTGATTGTTTGGGATAAGAGTGGAGCCTTCCTTTGCAGAATGGAACACGATTGAACACGGTGGAGTGCTGGGGTATGGAGTGCAATGCTGTGGAATTGTGTTGAATCCATTGTAATGTGACGCAATAAAGCGTTCCCTAGTGATTTGGAAGCGAATGCAACCTTGCTGGATGGAATCAAACGTAATAGAACGTGGTGGAATGTTGCGCAATAGAGAGGAAGGTTGTGAAATAGAGTATAATGGTGTGAAATGTGATCTGTAGAGGGATACTGAGTGATTTTGTAGAGAACGGTGTGTTCTTTATAACAATGGAGTGCCATAGGATGCATTAGAATGTTTTGAAGGGAGAAGAATCTAGTGGAATCGTGTGGAATGTCATGTGAATTGACGCAATAGGCTGTTCCTGAATTGTTTGGAAGCAATGGGCCCTTCTTACACAGAATGGAATGCAATGGAATGTGGTGGAATGTTGCCCAATGGAGTGCAATTAAGTTGTATTGAGTGGAATGTGGTGTTATGTGATGCAATAGGGAGTCCTGAGTTGTTTGGATGAAAAGGCTTCCTACTTTTTCACAATGGAACTCAGTAGAACTTGTTGGATTGTTAGGGAATAGAGTAGAATCTTGTGGAATGGAGAGGAATGGCATTTGAAGAGACACAATACGAAGTTCGTGAATTGCTTGGAACCAAATTTAGCTTTCTTTGGCAGAATTAAAAGCAATAGAACGTGGTATAATATTGTGGAATGAAGGGCAATGTTCTGTAATCTAGTGGAATCTGCTGTATTGTGACATAATAAAGGTCTCCAGAGTGGTTTGGAAGCGAATGGTTCCTCCTTTGGCACAGTGAAAAGCAAATGAATGTGCTGGCGTATTTGGGCATGGAGTAAAATGTTGTGTAATGGAGAGGAATGGAGTGTCACGTGATGCCATAGAGTGTTAAAGATCGTTTTGGAAAAGAATGCAGCCTTCTTTGACAGAACAGAACGCTACAGAACGTGGTGGAATTTTGTGGAGTGCAGTGCAATTTTTTAGATTGGTGTAGAATCGCATATAATGTGACACAATATAGAGTTCTTGAGTGGTCTCGAAGCTAATGGAGCTCTCTTGTAATTGATGGAAAGCTACAGAACACAATGAGATGTTGACAAATGGAGTGCTATGCTGTAAAATCGACTGGAATCGTGCGTAATGCGACGCAGTGGAGAGTTCCTCGTTGTTTTGGAAAGGAACGGAGCCTTATTTGACAGAATGGAATGCAATATAACGTGGTTTAGTTTAGTAGAATATTGAAGAATGGAGTGGAATGGAATTTGATGTGATGCAATAGACCGTCCTTAATGCGCTGGAAGTGAATCGATGTTTCTTTGTAGGAATGGAATGCAAAAGAATACAGTGGAATGTAGCCAAAGGAAGTGGAGAGCTGTGGAATGCAGTGTAATCGGGTGTAATGTGACGCAAGAGACGGTTCCTGATTGGGAAAAGAGTGGAGCATTCTTTTGTAGAATGGAACACGATAGAACACGGTGGATTGCTGGGGTCTGGAGTGTAATGTTGTGGAGTGGTGTTGAATCCGTTGTAATGTGATGCAATATAGGGTTCCCTAGTGATTTGGAAGCAAATGCAGCCTTGGTGGATGGAAGCAAACGTAATAGAATGCGGTGAAATGTTGCAGAATAGAGTGGAAGGTGGTGAAATGGTTTCTAATGGGGTGTAATGTGTTCCAAAGTAGGGATGCTGAGAGATTTTGTATAGGAGGATATCTTCTCTGTAAAAATAGAAAGCCACAGAATGCAATGGAATGTTTGCAATGGAGTAGAATCTTCTGGAATCGTGTGGAATGTCATGGGAATTGATGCAATAGGCTGCTCCTGAATGGACTGAAAGAAATTGGGCCTTCTTTTACAGAATGGAATGCAATGGAATGTGGTGGAATGTTGCCCAATGGAGTGCAATTCTTTTTTACTGAGGGGGAAGTGGTGTTATGTGACGGAGCAGAGAGTTCCTATGTTGTTTGGATAAGAATGCTTACTATTTTGCCGCTATGGAACTCAGTAGAACTTGTTGGATTGTTGGGGAATAGAGTAGAATCCTGTGGAATGTAGAGGAATGGCATGTGAAGTGACACAATACGGAGTTGCTGAATTGCTTGGAACCAAATGGAGCTTTCTCTGGCAGAATGGAACGCAGTAGAACGTGGTATAATGTTGTGGAATGGAGGGCAATGTTGTGGAATGAAGTGGAATCGGCTGTAATATGAAAATAAAGGTCTCCAGACTGGTTTGGAAACAAATGGTGCCTGCTTTGCCGGAGTGTAAAGCAGATGAATGTGCCGGCATACTGGGAAATGGAGTAAAATATAGTGGAATTTAGCGGAATGGAGTGTATTTTGATGCCACAGAGTGTTACAAATTATTTCGGAAATGAATGGATCCTTCCTTGAGAGAACAGAGCGCTATAGAACGTGGTGGAATTTTGTGGAGTTCAGTGCAATTTTGTATATTGGTGTCGAATCGCGTGTTTCTGAGTGTTTGCAATGGAGTAGAATCTTGTGGGATGGCATGTGAATTGACACAGTAGGCTGTCCCTGAATGTCTTGGAAGCAATGGGGCCTTCTTTTACACAATGTAATGCAATTTAATGTGGTGGAATGTTGCCCAATGGAGAGCAATGCTGTTTTATTGAGTAGAAAGTGGTTTTCTGTGATGCAACAGAGAGTTCCTGGGTTGTTTGGGTTGTTTGATAAGAATGCTTCCTACTTTGTCAAAATGGAACTCAGTAGAACTTGCTGGATTGTTGGGGAATAGAGTAGAATATTGTGGAATTGGGAGAAATGGCTTGCGAAGTGACACAACATGAAGTTCTTGGATTTCTTGGAACCAAATGCAGCTTTCTTTGGCAGAATGGAACGCAATAGAACGTGGTATAATGTTGTCTAATGGAGGGCAATGTTGTGGAATGGAGTGGAATCGGCTGTACTGTGACATAATAAATGTCTCCAGACTTGTTTGGAAACGAATGGTGCCTCCTTTGCCGGAGAGTAAAGCAAATGAATGTGCTGGCATATTGGGGAATGGAGTGAAATGTTGTGGAATGGAGCAGAATGTAGTGTTATGTTATGCCATAGAGTGCTACCGATTGTTTTGGAAACGAAAGGAGCCTTCTTTGAAACAACAGAACGCTATAGAACGTGGTGGAATTTTGTGGAGTTCAGTGCAATTTTGTAGATTCGTGTAGAATCGCGTGTACTGTGAAACAATATAGATGTCCTGAGTGGTCTCGAAGCAAATGCAGCTCTCCTGGGTGGAATGGAATGCCACAGAACATGGTGAGATGTTCAGGAATGGCGTGCAATGTTAAATGGTCTGGAATAGTGCATAATGTGATGCAGTAGAGTGTTCCTCATTCTTTTGGAAAGGAACGGAGCCTTATTTGAAAGAATGGAATGCAATATAACGTGGTGAAATTTTGTAGAATCTTGTAGAATGTAGTGGAATTTCATTTGATATGATGCAACAGACCGTCCTTAAAGGGTGGGAAGAGAATGGAGTCTTCTTTGTAGGAATGGAATGGAAAAGACTACAGTGGAATGTAGCTAAATGAAGTGAAGAGTTGTGGAATGCAGTGTAATGTAATGTAATGTAATCTGATGCAAGAGACAGTTCCTGATTGTTTGGGATAAGAGTGGAGCCTTCCTTTGCAGAATGGAACACGATTGAACACGGTGGAGTGCTGGGGTATGGAGTGCAATGCTGTGGAATTGTGTTGAATCCATTGTAATGTGACGCAATAAAGCGTTCCCTAGTGATTTGGAAGCGAATGCAACCTTGCTGGATGGAATCAAACGTAATAGAACGTGGTGGAATGTTGCGCAATAGAGAGGAAGGTTGTGAAATAGAGTATAATGGTGTGAAATGTGATCTGTAGAGGGATACTGAGTGATTTTGTAGAGAACGGTGTGTTCTTTATAACAATGGAGTGCCATAGGATGCATTAGAATGTTTTGAAGGGAGAAGAATCTAGTGGAATCGTGTGGAATGTATGTGAATTGACGCAATAGGCTGTTCCTGAATTGTTTGGAAGCAATGGGCCCTTCTTACACAGAATGGAATGCAATGGAATGTGGTGGAATGTTGCCCAATGGAGTGCAATTAAGTTGTATTGAGTGGAATGTGGTGTTATGTGATGCAATAGGGAGTCCTGAGTTGTTTGGATGAAAAGGCTTCCTACTTTTTCACAATGGAACTCAGTAGAACTTGTTGGATTGTTAGGGAATAGAGTAGAATCTTGTGGAATGGAGAGGAATGGCATTTGAAGAGACACAATACGAAGTTCGTGAATTGCTTGGAACCAAATTTAGCTTTCTTTGGCAGAATTAAAAGCAATAGAACGTGGTATAATATTGTGGAATGAAGGGCAATGTTCTGTAATCTAGTGGAATCTGCTGTATTGTGACATAATAAAGGTTTCCAGAGTGGTTTGGAAGCGAATGGTTCCTCCTTTGGCACAGTGTAAAGCAAATGAATGTGCTGGCGTATTTGGGCATGGAGTAAAATGTTGTGGAATGGAGAGGAATGGAGTGTCACGTGATGCCATAGAGTGTTAAAGATCGTTTTGGAAAAGAATGCAGCCTTCTTTGACAGAACAGAACGCTACAGAACGTGGTGGAATTTTGTGGAGTGCAGTGCAATTTTTTAGATTGGTGTAGAATCGCATATAATGTGACACAATATAGAGTTCTTGAGTGGTCTCGAAGCTAATGGAGCTCTCTTGTAATTGATGGAAAGCTACAGAACACAATGAGATGTTGACAAATGGAGTGCTATGCTGTAAAATCGACTGGAATCGTGCGTAATGCGACGCAGTGGAGAGTTCCTCGTTGTTTTGGAAAGGAACGGAGCCTTATTTGACAGAATGGAATGCAATATAACGTGGTTTAGTTTAGTAGAATCTTGAAGAATGGAGTGGAATGGCATTTGATGTGATGCAATAGACCGTCCTTAATGCGCTGGAAGTGAATCGATGTTTCTTTGTAGGAATGGAATGCAAAAGAATACAGTGGAATGTAGCCAAAGGAAGTGGAGAGCTGTGGAATGCAGTGTAATCGGGTGTAATGTGACGCAAGAGACGGTTCCTGATTGGGAAAAGAGTGGAGCATTCTTTTGTAGAATGGAACACGATAGAACACGGTGGATTGCTGGGGTCTGGAGTGTAATGTTGTGGAGTGGTGTTGAATCCGTTGTAATGTGATGCAATATAGGGTTCCCTAGTGATTTGGAAGCAAATGCAGCCTTGGTGGATGGAAGCAAACGTAATAGAATGCGGTGAAATGTTGCAGAATAGAGTGGAAGGTGGTGAAATGGTTTCTAATGGGGTGTAATGTGTTCCAAAGTAGGGATGCTGAGAGATTTTGTATAGGAGGATATCTTCTCTGTAAAAATAGAAAGCCACAGAATGCAATGGAATGTTTGCAATGGAGTAGAATCTTCTGGAATCGTGTGGAATGTCATGGGAATTGATGCAATAGGCTGCTCCTGAATGGATTGAAAGAAATTGGGCCTTCTTTTACAGAATGGAATGCAATGGAATGTGGTGGAATGTTGCCCAATGGAGTGCAATTCTTTTTTACTGAGGGGGAAGTGGTGTTATGTGACGGAGCAGAGAGTTCCTATGTTGTTTGGATAAGAATGCTTACTATTTTGCCGCTATGGAACTCAGTAGAACTTGTTGGATTGTTGGGGAATAGAGTAGAATCCTGTGGAATGTAGAGGAATGGCATGTGAAGTGACACAATACGGAGTTGCTGAATTGCTTGGAACCAAATGGAGCTTTCTCTGGCAGAATGGAACGCAGTAGAACGTGGTATAATGTTGTGGAATGGAGGGCAATGTTGTGGAATGAAGTGGAATCGGCTGTAATATGAAAATAAAGGTCTCCAGACTGGTTTGGAAACAAATGGTGCCTGCTTTGCCGGAGTGTAAAGCAGATGAATGTGCCGGCATACTGGGAAATGGAGTAAAATATAGTGGAATTTAGCGGAATGGAGTGTATTTTGATGCCACAGAGTGTTACAAATTATTTCGGAAATGAATGGATCCTTCCTTGAGAGAACAGAGCGCTATAGAACGTGGTGGAATTTTGTGGAGTTCAGTGCAATTTTGTATATTGGTGTCGAATCGCGTGTTTCTGAGTGTTTGCAATGGAGTAGAATCTTGTGGGATGGCATGTGAATTGACACAGTAGGCTGTCCCTGAATGTCTTGGAAGCAATGGGGCATTCTTTTACACAATGTAATGCAATTTAATGTGGTGGAATGTTGCCCAATGGAGTGCAATGCTGTTTTATTGAGTAGAAAGTGGTTTTCTGTGATGCAACAGAGAGTTCCTGGGTTGTTTGGGTTGTTTGATAAGAATGCTTCCTACTTTGTCAAAATGGAACTCAGTAGAACTTGCTGGATTGTTGGGGAATAGAGTAGAATATTGTGGAATTGGGAGAAATGGCTTGCGAAGTGACACAACATGAAGTTCTTGGATTTCTTGGAACCAAATGCAGCTTTCTTTGGCAGAATGGAACGCAATAGAACGTGGTATAATGTTGTCTAATGGAGGGCAATGTTGTGGAATGGAGTGGAATCGGCTGTAATGTGACATAATAAATGTCTCCAGACTTGTTTGGAAGCGAATGGTGCCTCCTTTGCCGGAGAGTAAAGCAAATGAATGTGCTGGCATATTGGGGAATGGAGTGAAATGTTGTGGAATGGAGCAGAATGTAGTGTTATGTTATGCCATGGAGTGTTACAGATTGTTTTGGAAACGAAAGGAGCCTTCTTTGAAACAACAGAACGCTATAGAACGTGGTGGAATTTTGTGGAGTTCAGTGCAATTTTTTTAGATTCGTGTAGAATCGCGTGTACTGTGAAACAATATAGATGTCCTGAGTGGTCTCGAAGCAAATGCAGCTCTCCTGGGTGGAATGGAATGCCACAGAACATGGTGAGATGTTCAGGAATGGCGTGCAATGTTAAATGGTCTGGAATAGTGCATAATGTGATGCAGTAGAGTGTTCCTCATTCTTTTGGAAAGGAACGGAGCCTTATTTGAAAGAATGGAATGCAATATAACGTGGTGAAATTTTGTAGAATCTTGTAGAATGTAGTGGAATTTCATTTGATATGATGCAACAGACCGTCCTTAAAGGGTGGGAAGAGAATGGAGTCTTCTTTGTAGGAATGGAATGGAAAAGACTACAGTGGAATGTAGCTAAATGAAGTGAAGAGTTGTGGAATGCAGTGTAATGTAATGTAATGTAATCTGATGCAAGAGACAGTTCCTGATTGTTTGGGATAAGAGTGGAGCCTTCCTTTGCAGAATGGAACACGATTGAACACGGTGGAGTGCTGGGGTATGGAGTGCAATGCTGTGGAATTGTGTTGAATCCATTGTAATGTGACGCAATAAAGCGTTCCCTAGTGATTTGGAAGCGAATGCAACCTTGCTGGATGGAATCAAACGTAATAGAACGTGGTGGAATGTTGCGCAATAGAGAGGAAGGTTGTGAAATAGAGTATAATGGTGTGAAATGTGATCTGTAGAGGGATACTGAGTGATTTTGTAGAGAACGGTGTGTTCTTTATAACAATGGAGTGCCATAGGATGCATTAGAATGTTTTGAAGGGAGAAGAATCTAGTGGAATCGTGTGGAATGTCATGTGAATTGACGCAATAGGCTGTTCCTGAATTGTTTGGAAGCAATGGGCCCTTCTTACACAGAATGGAATGCAATGGAATGTGGTGGAATGTTGCCCAATGGAGTGCAATTAAGTTGTATTGAGTGGAATGTGGTGTTATGTGATGCAATAGGGAGTCCTGAGTTGTTTGGATGAAAAGGCTTCCTACTTTTTCACAATGGAACTCAGTAGAACTTGTTGGATTGTTAGGGAATAGAGTAGAATCTTGTGGAATGGAGAGGAATGGCATTTGAAGAGACACAATACGAAGTTCGTGAATTGCTTGGAACCAAATTTAGCTTTCTTTGGCAGAATTAAAAGCAATAGAACGTGGTATAATATTGTGGAATGAAGGGCAATGTTCTGTAATCTAGTGGAATCTGCTGTATTGTGACATAATAAAGGTTTCCAGAGTGGTTTGGAAGCGAATGGTTCCTCCTTTGGCACAGTGTAAAGCAAATGAATGTGCTGGCGTATTTGGGCATGGAGTAAAATGTTGTGGAATGGAGAGGAATGGAGTGTCACGTGATGCCATAGAGTGTTAAAGATCGTTTTGGAAAAGAATGCAGCCTTCTTTGACAGAACAGAACGCTACAGAACGTGGTGGAATTTTGTGGAGTGCAGTGCAATTTTTTAGATTGGTGTAGAATCGCATATAATGTGACACAATATAGAGTTCTTGAGTGGTCTCGAAGCTAATGGAGCTCTCTTGTAATTGATGGAAAGCTACAGAACACAATGAGATGTTGACAAATGGAGTGCTATGCTGTAAAATCGACTGGAATCGTGCGTAATGCGACGCAGTGGAGAGTTCCTCGTTGTTTTGGAAAGGAACGGAGCCTTATTTGACAGAATGGAATGCAATATAACGTGGTTTAGTTTAGTAGAATCTTGAAGAATGGAGTGGAATGGCATTTGATGTGATGCAATAGACCGTCCTTAATGCGCTGGAAGTGAATCGATGTTTCTTTGTAGGAATGGAATGCAAAAGAATACAGTGGAATGTAGCCAAAGGAAGTGGAGAGCTGTGGAATGCAGTGTAATCGGGTGTAATGTGACGCAAGAGACGGTTCCTGATTGGGAAAAGAGTGGAGCATTCTTTTGTAGAATGGAACACGATAGAACACGGTGGATTGCTGGGGTCTGGAGTGTAATGTTGTGGAGTGGTGTTGAATCCGTTGTAATGTGATGCAATATAGGTTTCCCTAGTGATTTGGAAGCAAATGCAGCCTTGGTGGATGGAAGCAAACGTAATAGAATGCGGTGAAATGTTGCAGAATAGAGTGGAAGGTGGTGAAATGGTTTCTAATGGGGTGTAATGTGTTCCAAAGTAGGGATGCTGAGAGATTTTGTATAGGAGGATATCTTCTCTGTAAAAATAGAAAGCCACAGAATGCAATGGAATGTTTTCAATGGAGTAGAATCTTCTGGAATCGTGTGGAATGTCATGGGAATTGATGCAATAGGCTGCTCCTGAATGGACTGAAAGAAATTGGGCCTTCTTTTACAGAATGGAATGCAATGGAATGTGGTGGAATGTTGCCCAATGGAGTGCAATTCTTTTTTACTGAGGGGGAAGTGGTGTTATGTGACGGAGCAGAGAGTTCCTATGTTGTTTGGATAAGAATGCTTACTATTTTGCCGCTATGGAACTCAGTAGAACTTGTTGGATTGTTGGGGAATAGAGTAGAATCCTGTGGAATGTAGAGGAATGGCATGTGAAGTGACACAATACGGAGTTGCTGAATTGCTTGGAACCAAATGGAGCTTTCTCTGGCAGAATGGAACGCAGTAGAACGTGGTATAATGTTGTGGAATGGAGGGCAATGTTGTGGAATGAAGTGGAATCGGCTGTAATATGAAAATAAAGGTCTCCAGACTGGTTTGGAAACAAATGGTGCCTACTTTGCCGGAGTGTAAAGCAGATGAATGTGCCGGCATACTGGGAAATGGAGTAAAATATAGTGGAATTTAGCGGAATGGAGTGTATTTTGATGCCACAGAGTGTTACAAATTATTTCGGAAATGAATGGATCCTTCCTTGAGAGAACAGAGCGCTATAGAACGTGGTGGAATTTTGTGGAGTTCAGTGCAATTTTGTATATTGGTGTCGAATCGCGTGTTTCTGAGTGTTTGCAATGGAGTAGAATCTTGTGGGATGGCATGTGAATTGACACAGTAGGCTGTCCCTGAATGTCTTGGAAGTAATGGGGCCTTCTTTTACATAATGTAATGCAATTTAATGTGGTGGAATGTTGCCCAATGGAGAGCAATGCTGTTTTATTGAGTAGAAAGTGGTTTTCTGTGATGCAACAGAGAGTTCCTGGGTTGTTTGGGTTGTTTGATAAGAATGCTTCCTACTTTGTCAAAATGGAACTCAGTAGAACTTGCTGGATTGTTGGGGAATAGAGTAGAATATTGTGGAATTGGGAGAAATGGCTTGCGAAGTGACACAACATGAAGTTCTTGGATTTCTTGGAACCAAATGCAGCTTTCTTTGGCAGAATGGAACGCAATAGAACGTGGTATAATGTTGTCTAATGGAGGGCAATGTTGTGGAATGGAGTGGAATCGGCTGTAATGTGACATAATAAATGTCTCCAGACTTGTTTGGAAGCGAATGGTGCCTCCTTTGCCGGAGAGTAAAGCAAATGAATGTGCTGGCATATTGGGGAATGGAGTGAAATGTTGTGGAATGGAGCAGAATGTAGTGTTATGTAATGCCATAGAGTGTTACAGATTGTTTTGGAAACGAAAGGAGCCTTCTTTGAAACAACAGAACGCTATAGTACGTGGTGGAATTTTGTGGAGTTCAGTGCAATTTTGTAGATTCGTGTAGAATCGCGTGTACTGTGAAACAATATAGATGTCCTGAGTGGTCTCGAAGCAAATGCAGCTCTCCTGGGTGGAATGGAATGCCACAGAACATGGTGAGATGTTCAGGAATGGCGTGCAATGTTAAATGGTCTGGAATAGTGCATAATGTGATGCAGTAGAGTGTTCCTCATTCTTTTGGAAAGGAACGGAGCCTTATTTGAAAGAATGGAATGCAATATAACGTGGTGAAATTTTGTAGAATCTTGTAGAATGTAGTGGAATTTCATTTGATATGATGCAACAGACCGTCCTTAAAGGGTGGGAAGAGAATGGAGTCTTCTTTGTAGGAATGGAATGGAAAAGACTACAGTGGAATG
Source organism: Manis pentadactyla (assembly GCF_030020395.1). Classification (NCBI taxonomy): domain Eukaryota; kingdom Metazoa; phylum Chordata; class Mammalia; order Pholidota; family Manidae; genus Manis; species Manis pentadactyla. The sequence continues at coordinate 1,183,047 of NC_080035.1, forward strand.
TAGCTAAATGAAGTGAAGAGTTGTGGAATGCAGTGTAATGTAATGTAATGTAATCTGATGCAAGAGACAGTTCCTGATTGTTTGGGATAAGAGTGGAGCCTTCCTTTGCAGAATGGAACACGATTGAACACGGTGGAGTGCTGGGGTATGGAGTGCAATGCTGTGGAATTGTGTTGAATCCATTGTAATGTGACGCAATAAAGCGTTCCCTAGTGATTTGGAAGCGAATGCAACCTTGCTGGATGGAATCAAACGTAATAGAACGTGGTGGAATGTTGCGCAATAGAGAGGAAGGTTGTGAAATAGAGTATAATGGTGTGAAATGTGATCTGTAGAGGGATACTGAGTGATTTTGTAGAGAACGGTGTGTTCTTTATAACAATGGAGTGCCATAGGATGCATTAGAATGTTTTGAAGGGAGAAGAATCTAGTGGAATCGTGTGGAATGTCATGTGAATTGACGCAATAGGCTGTTCCTGAATTGTTTGGAAGCAATGGGCCCTTCTTACACAGAATGGAATGCAATGGAATGTGGTGGAATGTTGCCCAATGGAGTGCAATTAAGTTGTATTGAGTGGAATGTGGTGTTATGTGATGCAATAGGGAGTCCTGAGTTGTTTGGATGAAAAGGCTTCCTACTTTTTCACAATGGAACTCAGTAGAACTTGTTGGATTGTTAGGGAATAGAGTAGAATCTTGTGGAATGGAGAGGAATGGCATTTGAAGAGACACAATACGAAGTTCGTGAATTGCTTGGAACCAAATTTAGCTTTCTTTGGCAGAATTAAAAGCAATAGAACGTGGTATAATATTGTGGAATGAAGGGCAATGTTCTGTAATCTAGTGGAATCTGCTGTATTGTGACATAATAAAGGTTTCCAGAGTGGTTTGGAAGCGAATGGTTCCTCCTTTGGCACAGTGTAAAGCAAATGAATGTGCTGGCGTATTTGGGCATGGAGTAAAATGTTGTGGAATGGAGAGGAATGGAGTGTCACGTGATGCCATAGAGTGTTAAAGATCGTTTTGGAAAAGAATGCAGCCTTCTTTGACAGAACAGAACGCTACAGAACGTGGTGGAATTTTGTGGAGTGCAGTGCAATTTTTTAGATTGGTGTAGAATCGCATATAATGTGACACAATATAGAGTTCTTGAGTGGTCTCGAAGCTAATGGAGCTCTCTTGTAATTGATGGAAAGCTACAGAACACAATGAGATGTTGACAAATGGAGTGCTATGCTGTAAAATCGACTGGAATCGTGCGTAATGCGACGCAGTGGAGAGTTCCTCGTTGTTTTGGAAAGGAACGGAGCCTTATTTGACAGAATGGAATGCAATATAACGTGGTTTAGTTTAGTAGAATCTTGAAGAATGGAGTGGAATGGCATTTGATGTGATGCAATAGACCGTCCTTAATGCGCTGGAAGTGAATCGATGTTTCTTTGTAGGAATGGAATGCAAAAGAATACAGTGGAATGTAGCCAAAGGAAGTGGAGAGCTGTGGAATGCAGTGTAATCGGGTGTAATGTGACGCAAGAGACGGTTCCTGATTGGGAAAAGAGTGGAGCATTCTTTTGTAGAATGGAACACGATAGAACACGGTGGATTGCTGGGGTCTGGAGTGTAATGTTGTGGAGTGGTGTTGAATCCGTTGTAATGTGATGCAATATAGGTTTCCCTAGTGATTTGGAAGCAAATGCAGCCTTGGTGGATGGAAGCAAACGTAATAGAATGCGGTGAAATGTTGCAGAATAGAGTGGAAGGTGGTGAAATGGTTTCTAATGGGGTGTAATGTGTTCCAAAGTAGGGATGCTGAGAGATTTTGTATAGGAGGATATCTTCTCTGTAAAAATAGAAAGCCACAGAATGCAATGGAATGTTTTCAATGGAGTAGAATCTTCTGGAATCGTGTGGAATGTCATGGGAATTGATGCAATAGGCTGCTCCTGAATGGACTGAAAGAAATTGGGCCTTCTTTTACAGAATGGAATGCAATGGAATGTGGTGGAATGTTGCCCAATGGAGTGCAATTCTTTTTTACTGAGGGGGAAGTGGTGTTATGTGACGGAGCAGAGAGTTCCTATGTTGTTTGGATAAGAATGCTTACTATTTTGCCGCTATGGAACTCAGTAGAACTTGTTGGATTGTTGGGGAATAGAGCAGAATCCTGTGGAATGTAGAGGAATGGCATGTGAAGTGACACAATACGGAGTTGCTGAATTGCTTGGAACCAAATGGAGCTTTCTCTGGCAGAATGGAACGCAGTAGAACGTGGTATAATGTTGTGGAATGGAGGGCAATGTTGTGGAATGAAGTGGAATCGGCTGTAATATGAAAATAAAGGTCTCCAGACTGGTTTGGAAACAAATGGTGCCTACTTTGCCGGAGTGTAAAGCAGATGAATGTGCCGGCATACTGGGAAATGGAGTAAAATATAGTGGAATTTAGCGGAATGGAGTGTATTTTGATGCCACAGAGTGTTACAAATTATTTCGGAAATGAATGGATTCTTCCTTGAGAGAACAGAGCGCTATAGAACGTGGTGGAATTTTGTGGAGTTCAGTGCAATTTTGTATATTGGTGTAGAATCGCGTGTTTCTGAGTGTTTGCAATGGAGTAGAATCTTGTGGGATGGCATGTGAATTGACACAGTAGGCTGTCCCTGAATGTCTTGGAAGTAATGGGGCCTTCTTTTACATAATGTAATGCAATTTAATGTGGTGGAATGTTGCCCAATGGAGAGCAATGCTGTTTTATTGAGTAGAAAGTGGTTTTCTGTGATGCAACAGAGAGTTCCTGGGTTGTTTGGGTTGTTTGATAAGAATGCTTCCTACTTTGTCAAAATGGAACTCAGTAGAACTTGCTGGATTGTTGGGGAATAGAGTAGAATATTGTGGAATTGGGAGAAATGGCTTGCGAAGTGACACAACATGAAGTTCTTGGATTTCTTGGAACCAAATGCAGCTTTCATTGGCAGAATGGAACGCAATAGAACGTGGTATAATGTTGTCTAATGGAGGGCAATGTTGTGGAATGGAGTGTAATCGGCTGTAATGTGACATAATAAATGTCTCCAGACTTGTTTGGAAGCGAATGGTGCCTCCTTTGCCGGAGAGTAAAGCAAATGAATGTGCTGGCATATTGGGGAATGGAGTGAAATGTTGTGGAATGGAGCAGAATGTAGTGTTATGTAATGCCATAGAGTGTTACAGATTGTTTTGGAAACGAAAGGAGCCTTCTTTGAAACAACAGAACGCTATAGTACGTGGTGGAATTTTGTGGAGTTCAGTGCAATTTTGTAGATTCGTGTAGAATCGCGTGTACTGTGAAACAATATAGATGTCCTGAGTGGTCTCGAAGCAAATGCAGCTCTCCTGGGTGGAATGGAATGCCACAGAACATGGTGAGATGTTCAGGAATGGCGTGCAATGTTAAATGGTCTGGAATAGTGCATAATGTGATGCAGTAGAGTGTTCCTCATTCTTTTGGAAAGGAACGGAGCCTTATTTGAAAGAATGGAATGCAATATAACGTGGTGAAATTTTGTAGAATCTTGTAGAATGTAGTGGAATTTCATTTGATATGATGCAACAGACCGTCCTTAAAGGGTGGGAAGAGAATGGAGTCTTCTTTGTAGGAATGGAATGGAAAAGACTACAGTGGAATGTAGCTAAATGAAGTGAAGAGTTGTGGAATGCAGTGTAATGTAATGTAATGTAATCTGATGCAAGAGACAGTTCCTGATTGTTTGGGATAAGAGTGGAGCCTTCCTTTGCAGAATGGAACACGATTGAACACGGTGGAGTGCTGGGGTATGGAGTGCAATGCTGTGGAATTGTGTTGAATCCAGTGTAATGTGACGCAATAAAGCGTTCCCTAGTGATTTGGAAGCGAATGCAACCTTGCTGGATGGAATCAAACGTAATAGAACGTGGTGGAATGTTGCGCAATAGAGAGGAAGGTTGTGAAATAGAGTATAATGGTGTGAAATGTGATCTGTAGAGGGATACTGAGTGATTTTGTAGAGAACGGTGTGTTCTTTATAACAATGGAGTGCCATAGGATGCATTAGAATGTTTTGAAGGGAGAAGAATCTAGTGGAATCGTGTGGAATGTCATGTGAATTGACGCAATAGGCTGTTCCTGAATTGTTTGGAAGCAATGGGCCCTTCTTACACAGAATGGAATGCAATGGAATGTGGTGGAATGTTGCCCAATGGAGTGCAATTAAGTTGTATTGAGTGGAATGTGGTGTTATGTGATGCAATAGGGAGTCCTGAGTTGTTTGGATGAAAAGGCTTCCTACTTTTTCACAATGGAACTCAGTAGAACTTGTTGGATTGTTAGGGAATAGAGTAGAATCTTGTGGAATGGAGAGGAATGGCATTTGAAGAGACACAATACGAAGTTCGTGAATTGCTTGGAACCAAATTTAGCTTTCTTTGGCAGAATTAAAAGCAATAGAACGTGGTATAATATTGTGGAATGAAGGGCAATGTTCTGTAATCTAGTGGAATCTGCTGTATTGTGACATAATAAAGGTTTCCAGAGTGGTTTGGAAGCGAATGGTTCCTCCTTTGGCACAGTGTAAAGCAAATGAATGTGCTGGCGTATTTGGGCATGGAGTAAAATGTTGTGGAATGGAGAGGAATGGAGTGTCACGTGATGCCATAGAGTGTTAAAGATCGTTTTGGAAAAGAATGCAGCCTTCTTTGACAGAACAGAACGCTACAGAACGTGGTGGAATTTTGTGGAGTGCAGTGCAATTTTTTAGATTGGTGTAGAATCGCATATAATGTGACACAATATAGAGTTCTTGAGTGGTCTCGAAGCTAATGGAGCTCTCTTGTAATTGATGGAAAGCTACAGAACACAATGAGATGTTGACAAATGGAGTGCTATGCTGTAAAATCGACTGGAATCGTGCGTAATGCGACGCAGTGGAGAGTTCCTCGTTGTTTTGGAAAGGAACGGAGCCTTATTTGACAGAATGGAATGCAATATAACGTGGTTTAGTTTAGTAGAATCTTGAAGAATGGAGTGGAATGGCATTTGATGTGATGCAATAGACCGTCCTTAATGCGCTGGAAGTGAATCGATGTTTCTTTGTAGGAATGGAATGCAAAAGAATACAGTGGAATGTAGCCAAAGGAAGTGGAGAGCTGTGGAATGCAGTGTAATCGGGTGTAATGTGACGCAAGAGACGGTTCCTGATTGGGAAAAGAGTGGAGCATTCTTTTGTAGAATGGAACACGATAGAACACGGTGGATTGCTGGGGTCTGGAGTGTAATGTTGTGGAGTGGTGTTGAATCCGTTGTAATGTGATGCAATATAGGGTTCCCTAGTGATTTGGAAGCAAATGCAGCCTTGGTGGATGGAAGCAAACGTAATAGAATGCGGTGAAATGTTGCAGAATAGAGTGGAAGGTGGTGAAATGGTTTCTAATGGGGTGTAATGTGTTCCAAAGTAGGGATGCTGAGAGATTTTGTATAGGAGGATATCTTCTCTGTAAAAATAGAAAGCCACAGAATGCAATGGAATGTTTTCAATGGAGTAGAATCTTCTGGAATCGTGTGGAATGTCATGGGAATTGATGCAATAGGCTGCTCCTGAATGGACTGAAAGAAATTGGGCCTTCTTTTACAGAATGGAATGCAATGGAATGTGGTGGAATGTTGCCCAATGGAGTGCAATTCTTTTTTACTGAGGGGGAAGTGGTGTTATGTGACGGAGCAGAGAGTTCCTATGTTGTTTGGATAAGAATGCTTACTATTTTGCCGCTATGGAACTCAGTAGAACTTGTTGGATTGTTGGGGAATAGAGTAGAATCCTGTGGAATGTAGAGGAATGGCATGTGAAGTGACACAATACGGAGTTGCTGAATTGCTTGGAACCAAATGGAGCTTTCTCTGGCAGAATGGAACGCAGTAGAACGTGGTATAATGTTGTGGAATGGAGGGCAATGTTGTGGAATGAAGTGGAATCGGCTGTAATATGAAAATAAAGGTCTCCAGACTCGTTTGGAAACAAATGGTGCCTGCTTTGCCGGAGTGTAAAGCAGATGAATGTGCCGGCATACTGCGAAATGGAGTAAAATATAGTGGAATTTAGCGGAATGGAGTGTATTTTGATGCCACAGAGTGTTACAAATTATTTCGGAAATGAATGGATCCTTCCTTGAGAGAACAGAGCGCTATAGAACGTGGTGGAATTTTGTGGAGTTCAGTGCAATTTTGTATATTGGTGTAGAATCGCGTGTTTCTGAGTGTTTGCAATGGAGTAGAATCTTGTGGGATGGCATGTGAATTGACACAGTAGGCTGTCCCTGAATGTCTTGGAAGCAATGGGGCCTTCTTTTACACAATGTAATGCAATTTAATGTGGTGGAATGTTGCCCAATGGAGTGCAATGCTGTTTTATTGAGTAGAAAGTGGTTTTCTGTGATGCAACAGAGAGTTCCTGGGTTGTTTGGGTTGTTTGATAAGAATGCTTCCTACTTTGTCAAAATTGAAATCAGTAGAATTTGCTGGATTGTTGGGGAATAGAGTAGAATATTGTGGAATTGGGAGAAATGGCTTGCGAAGTGACACAACATGAAGTTCTTGGATTTCTTGGAACCAAATGCAGCTTTCTTTGGCAGAATGGAACGCAATAGAACGTGGTATAATGTTGTCTAATGGAGGGCAATGTTGTGGAATGGAGTGGAATCGGCTGTAATGTGACATAATAAATGTCTCCAGACTTGTTTGGAAGCGAATGGTGCCTCCTTTGCCGGAGAGTAAAGCAAATGAATGTGCTGGCATATTGGGGAATGGAGTGAAATGTTGTGGAATGGAGCAGAATGTAGTGTTATGTTATGCCATAGAGTGTTACAGATTGTTTTGGAAACGAAAGGAGCCTTCTTTGAAACAACAGAACGCTATAGAACGTGGTGGAATTTTGTGGAGTTCAGTGCAATTTTGTAGATTCGTGTAGAATCGCGTGTACTGTGAAAGAATATAGATGTCCTGAGTGGTCTCGAAGCAAATGCAGCTCTCCTGGGTGGAATGGAATGCCACAGAACATGGTGAGATGTTCAGGAATGGCGTGCAATGTTAAATGGTCTGGAATAGTGCATAATGTGATGCAGTAGAGTGTTCCTCATTCTTTTGGAAAGGAACGGAGCCTTATTTGAAAGAATGGAATGCAATATAACGTGGTGAAATTTTGTAGAATCTTGTAGAATGTAGTGGAATTTCATTTGATATGATGCAACAGACCGTCCTTAAAGGGTGGGAAGAGAATGGAGTCTTCTTTGTAGGAATGGAATGGAAAAGACTACAGTGGAATGTAGCTAAATGAAGTGAAGAGTTGTGGAATGCAGTGTAATGTAATTTAATGTAATCTGATGCAAGAGACAGTTCCTGATTGTTTGGGATAAGAGTGGAGCCTTCCTTTGCAGAATGGAACACGATTGAACACGGTGGAGTGCTGGGGTATGGAGTGCAATGCTGTGGAATTGTGTTGAATCCATTGTAATGTGACGCAATAAAGCGTTCCCTAGTGATTTGGAAGCGAATGCAACCTTGCTGGATGGAATCAAACGTAATAGAACGTGGTGGAATGTTGCGCAATAGAGAGGAAGGTTGTGAAATAGAGTATAATGGTGTGAAATGTGATCTGTAGAGGGATACTGAGTGATTTTGTAGAGAACGGTGTGTTCTTTATAACAATGGAGTGCCATAGGATGCATTAGAATGTTTTGAAGGGAGAAGAATCTAGTGGAATCGTGTGGAATGTCATGTGAATTGACGCAATAGGCTGTTCCTGAATTGTTTGGAAGCAATGGGCCCTTCTTACACAGAATGGAATGCAATGGAATGTGGTGGAATGTTGCCCAATGGAGTGCAATTAAGTTGTATTGAGTGGAATGTGGTGTTATGTGATGCAATAGGGAGTCCTGAGTTGTTTGGATGAAAAGGCTTCCTACTTTTTCACAATGGAACTCAGTAGAACTTGTTGGATTGTTAGGGAATAGAGTAGAATCTTGTGGAATGGAGAGGAATGGCATTTGAAGAGAAACAATACGAAGTTCGTGAATTGCTTGGAACCAAATTTAGCTTTCTTTGGCAGAATTAAAAGCAATAGAACGTGGTATAATATTGTGGAATGAAGGGCAATGTTCTGTAATCTAGTGGAATCTGCTGTATTGTGACATAATAAAGGTTTCCAGAGTGTTTTGGAAGCGAATGGTTCCTCCTTTGGCACAGTGTAAAGCAAATGAATGTGCTGGCGTATTTGGGCATGGAGTAAAATGTTGTGGAATGGAGAGGAATGGAGTGTCACGTGATGCCATAGAGTGTTAAAGATCGTTTTGGAAAAGAATGCAGCCTTCTTTGACAGAACAGAACGCTACAGAACGTGGTGGAATTTTGTGGAGTGCAGTGCAATTTTTTAGATTGGTGTAGAATCGCATATAATGTGACACAATACAGAGTTCTTGAGTGGTCTCGAAGCTAATGGAGCTCTCTTGTAATTGATGGAAAGCTACAGAACACAATGAGATGTTGACAAATGGAGTGCTATGCTGTAAAATCGACTGGAATCGAGCGTAATGCGACGCAGTGGAGAGTTCCTCGTTGTTTTGGAAAGGAACGGAGCCTTATTTGACAGAATGGAATGCAATATAACGTGGTTTAGTTTAGTAGAATCTTGAAGAATGGAGTGGAATGGCATTTGATGTGATGCAATAGACCGTCCTTAATGCGCTGGAAGTGAATCGATGTTTCTTTGTAGGAATGGAATGCAAAAGAATACAGTGGAATGTAGCCAAAGGAAGTGGAGAGCTGTGGAATGCAGTGTAATCGGGTGTAATGTGACGCAAGAGACGGTTCCTGATTGGGAAAAGAGTGGAGCATTCTTTTGTAGAATGGAACACGATAGAACACGGTGGATTGCTGGGGTCTGGAGTGTAATGTTGTGGAGTGGTGTTGAATCCGTTGTAATGTGATGCAATATAGGGTTCCCTAGTGATTTGGAAGCAAATGCAGCCTTGGTGGATGGAAGGTAACGCAATAGAATGCGGTGAAATGTTGCAGAATAGAGTGGAAGGTTGTGAAATGGTTTCTAATGGGGTGTAATGTGTTCCAAAGTAGGGATGCTGAGAGATTTTGTATAGGAGGATATCTTCTCTGTAAAAATAGAAAGCCACAGAATGCAATGGTATGTTTGCAATGGAGTAGAATCTTCTGGAATCGTGTGGAATGTCATGGGAATTGATGCAATAGGCTGCTCCTGAATGGATTGAAAGAAATTGGGCCTTCTTTTACAGAATGGAATGCAATGGAATGTGGTGGAATGTTGCCCAATGGAGTGCAATGCTTTTTTACTGAGGGGGAAGTGGTGTTATGTGACGGAGCAGAGAGTTCCTGGGTTGTTTGGATAAGAATGCTTCCTACTTTGTCGCAATGGAACTCAGTAGAACTTGTTGGATTGTTGGGGAATAGAGTAGAATCCTGTGGAATGTAGAGGAATGGCATGTGAAGTGACACAATACGGAGTTGCTGAATTGCTTGGAACCAAATGGAGCTTTCTCTGGCAGAATGGAACGCAGTAGAACATGGTATAATGTTGTGGGATGGAGGGCAATATTGTGGAATGAAGTGGAATCGGCTGTAATATGAAAATAAAGGTCTCCAGACTGGTTTGGAAACAAATGGTGCCTACTTTGCCGGAGTGTAAAGCAGATGAATGTGCCGGCATACTGGGAAATGGAGTAAAATATAGTGGAATTTAGCGGAATGGAGTGTATTTTGATGCCACAGAGTGTTACAAATTATTTCGGAAATGAATGGATCCTTCCTTGAGAGAACAGAGCGCTATAGAACGTGGTGGAATTTTGTGGAGTTCAGTGCAATTTTGTATATTGGTGTAGAATCGCGTGTTTCTGAGTGTTTGCAATCGAGTAGAATCTTGTGGGATGGCATGTGAATTGACACAGTAGGCTGTCCCTGAATGTCTTGGAAGCAATGGGGCCTTCTTTTACACAATGTAATGCAATTTAATGTGGTGGAATGTTGCCCAATGGAGTGCAATGCTGTTTTATTGAGTAGAAAGTGGTTTTCTGTGATGCAACAGAGAGTTCCTGGGTTGTTTGGGTTGCTTGATAAGAATGCTTCCTACTTTGTCAAAATGGAACTCAGTAGAACTTGCTGGATTGTTGGGGAATAGAGTAGAATATTGTGGAATTGGGAGAAATGGCTTGCGAAATGACACAACATGAAGTTCTTGGATTTCTTGGAACCAAATGCAGCTTTCTTTGGCAGAATGGAACGCAATAGAACGTGGTATAATGTTGTCTAATGGAGGGCAATGTTGTGGAATGGAGTGGAATCGGCTGTAATGTGACATAATAAATGTCTCCAGACTTGTTTGGAAGCGAATGGTGCCTCCTTTGCCGGAGAGTAAAGCAAATGAATGTGCTGGCATATTGGGGAATTGAGTGAAATGTTGTGGAATGGAGCAGAATGTAGTGTTATGTTATGCCATAGAGTGTTACAGATTGTTTTGGAAACGAATGGAGCCTTCTTTGAAACAACAGAACGCTATAGGACGTGGTGGAATTTTGTGGAGTTCAGTGCAATTTTGTAGATTCGTGTAGAATCGCGTGTACTGTGAAACAATATAGATGTCCTGAGTGGTCTCGAAGCAAATGCAGCTCTCCTGGGTGGAATGGAATGCCACAGAACATGGTGAGATGTTCAGGAAAGGCGTGCAATGTTAAATGGACTGGAATAGTGCATAATGTGATGCAGTAGAGTGTTCCTCATTCTTTTGGAAAGGAACGGAGCCATATTTGAAAGAATGGAATGCAATATAACGTGGTGAAATTTTGTAGAATCTTGTAGAATGTAGTGGAATTTCATTTGATATGATGCAACAGACCGTCCTTAAAGGGTGGGAAGAGAATGGAGTCTTCTTTGTAGGAATGGAATGGAAAAGACTACAGTGGAATGTAGCTAAATGAAGTGAAGAGTTGTGGAATGCAGTGTAATGTAATGTAATGTAATCTGATGCAAGAGACAGTTCCTGATTGTTTGGGATAAGAGTAGAGCCTTCCTTTGCAGAATGGAACACGATTGAACACGGTGGAGTGCTGGGGTATGGAGTGCAATGCTGTGGAATTGTGTTGAATCCATTGTAATGTGACGCAATAAAGGGTTCCCTAGTGATTTGGAAGCGAATGCAACCTTGCTGGATGGAATCAAACGTAATAGAACGTGGTGGAATGTTGCGCAATAGAGAGGAAGGTTGTGAAATTGAGTATAATGGTGTGAAATGTGATCTGTAGAGGGATACTGAGTGATTTTGTAGAGAACGGTGTGTTCTTTATAACAATGGAGTGCCATAGGAAACATTAGAATGTTTTGAAGGGAGAAGAATCTAGTGGAATCGTGTGGAATGTCATGTGAATTGACGCAATAGGCTGTTCCTGAATTGTTTGGAAGCAATGGGCCCTTCTTACACAGAATGGAAGGCAAAGGAATGTGGTGGAATGTTGCCCAATGGAGTGCAATTAAGTTTTATTGAGTGGAATGTGGTGTTATGTGATGCAATAGGGAGTCCTGAGTTGTTTGGATGAAAAGGCTTCCTATTTTTCACAATGGAACTCAGTAGAACTTGTTGGATTGTTAGGGAATAGAGTAGAATCTTGTGGAATGGAGAGGAATGGCATTTGAAGAGACACAATACGAAGTTCGTGAATTGCTTGGAACCAAATTTAGCTTTCTTTGGCAGAATTAAAAGCAATAGAACGTGGTATAATATTGTGGAATGAAGGGCAATGTTCTGTAATCCAGTGGAATCTGCTGTATTGTGACATAATAAAGGTCTCCAGAGTGGTTTGGAAGCGAATGGTTCCTCCTTTGGCACAGTGTAAAGCAAATGAATGTGCTGGCGTATTTGGGAATGGAGTAAAATGTTGTGGAATGGAGCGGAATGGAGTGTCACGTGATGCCATAGAGTGTTAAAGATCGTTTTGGAAAAGAATGCAGCCTTCTTTGACAGAACAGAACGCTACAGAACGTGGTGGAATTTTGTGGAGTGCAGTGCAATTTTTTAGATTGGTGTAGAATCGCATATAATGTGACACAATATAGAGTTCTTGAGTGGTCTCGAAGCTAATGGAGCTCTCTTGTAATTGATGGAAAGCTACAGAACACAATGAGATGTTGGTAAATGGAGTGCTATGCTGCAAAATCGACTGGAATCGTGCGTAATGCCACGCAGTGGAGAGTTCCTCGTTGTTTTGGAAAGGAACGGAGCCTTATTTGACAGAATGGAATGCAATATAACGTGGTTTAGTTTAGTAGAATCTTGAAGAATGGAGTGGAATGGCATTTGATGTGATGCAATAGACCGTCCTTAATGCGCTGGAAGTGAATCGATGTTTCTTTGTAGGAATGGAATGCAAAAGAATACAGTGGAATGTATCCAAAGGAAGTGGAGAGCTGTGGAATGCAGTGGAATCGGGTGTAATGTGACGCAAGAGACGGTTCCTGATTGGGAAAAGAGTGGAGCATTCTTTTGTAGAATGGAACACGATAGAACACGGTGGATTGATGGGGTCTGGAGTGTAATGTTGTGGAGTGGTGTTGAATCCGTTGTAATGTGATGCAATATAGGGTTCCCTAGTGATTTGGAAGCAAATGCAGCCTTGGTGGATGGAAGCAAACATAATAGAATGCGGTGAAATGTTGCAGAATAGAGTGAAAGGTTGTGAAATGGTTTCTAATGGGGTGTAATGTGTTCCAAAGTAGGGAACCTGAGAGATTTTGTATAGGAGGATATCTTCTCTCTAAAAATAGAAAGCCACAGAATGCAATGGAATGTTTGCAATGGAGTAGAATCTTTTGGAATCGTGTGGAATGTCATGGGAATTGATGCAATAGGCTGCTCCTGAATGGATTGAAAGAAATTGGGCCTTCTTTTACAGAATGGAATGCAATGGAATGTGGTGGAATGTTGCCCAATGGAGTGCAATGCTTTTTTACTGAGGGGGAAGTGGTGTTATGTGACGGAGCAGAGAGTTCCTGGGTTGTTTGGATAAGAATGCTTCCTACTTTGTCGCAATGGAACTCAGTAGAACTTGTTGGATTGTTGGGGAATAGAGTAGATTCCTGTGGAATGTAGAGGAATGGCATGTGAAGTGACACAATACGGAGTTGCTGAATTGCTTGGAACCAAATGGAGCTTTCTCTGGCAGAATGGAACGCAGTAGAACGTGGTATAATGTTGTGGGATGGAGGGCAATATTGTGGAATGAAGTGGAATCGGCTGTAATATGAAAATAAATGTCTCCAGACTGGTTTGGAAACAAATGGTGCCTACTTTGCCGGAGTGTAAAGCAGGTGAATGTGCCGGCATACTGGGAAATGGAGTAAAATATAGTGGAATTTAGCGGAATGGAGTGTATTTTGATGCCACAGAGTGTTACAAATTATTTCGGAAATGAATGGATCCTTCCTTGAGAGAACAGAGCGCTATAGAACGTGGTGGAATTTTATGGAGTTCAGTGCAATTTTGTATATTGGTGTAGAATCGCGTGTTTCTGAGTGTTTGCAATGGAGTAGAATCTTGAGGGATGGCATGTGAGTTGACACAGTAGGCTGTCCCTGAATGTCTTGGAAGCAATGGGGCCTTCTTTTACACAATGTAATGCAATTTAATGTGGTGGAATGTTGCCCAATGGAGTGCAATGCTGTTTTATTGAGTAGAAAGTGGTTTTCTGTGATGCAACAGAGAGTTCCTGGGTTGTTTGGGTTGCTTGATAAGAATGCTTCCTACTTTGTCAAAATGGAACTCAGTAGAACTTGCTGGATTGTTGGGGAATAGAGTAGAATATTGTGGAATTGGGAGAAATGGCTTGCGAAGTGACACAACATGAAGTTCTTGGATTTCTTGGAACCAAATGCAGCTTTCTTTGGCAGAATGGAACGCAATAGAACGTGGTATAATGTTGTCTAATGGAGGGCAATGTTGTGGAATGGAGTGGAATCGGCTGTAATGTGACATAATAAATGTCTCCAGACTTGTTTGGAAGCGAATGGTGCCTCCTTTGCCGGAGAGTAAAGCAAATGAATGTGCTGGCATATTGGGGAATGGAGTGAAATGTTGTGGAATGGAGCAGAATGTAGTGTTATGTTATGCCATAGAGTGTTACAGATTGTTTTGGAAACGAATGGAGCCTTCTTTGAAACAACAGAACGCTATAGGACGTGGTGGAATTTTGTGGAGTTCAGTGCAACTTTGTAGATTCGTGTAGAATCGCGTGTACTGTGAAACAATATAGATGTCCTGAGTGGTCTCGAAGCAAATGCAGCTCTCCTGGGTGGAATGGAATGCCACAGAACATGGTGAGATGTTCAGGAAAGGCGTGCAAAGTTAAATGGACTGGAATAGTGCATAATGTGATGCCGTAGATTGTTCCTCATTCTTTTGGAAAGGAACGGAGCCTTATTTGAAAGAATGGAATGCAATATAACGTGGTGAAATTTTGTAGAATCTTGTAGAATGTAGTGGAATTTCATTTGATATGATGCAACAGACCGTCCTTAAAGGGTGGGAAGAGAATGGAGTCTTCTTTGTAGGAATGGAATGGAAAAGACTACAGTGGAATGTAGCTAAATGAAGTGAAGAGTTGTGGAATGCAGTGTAATGTAATGTAATGTAATCTGATGCAAGAGACAGTTCCTGATTGTTTGGGATAAGAGTGGAGCCTTCCTTTGCAGAATGGAACACGATTGAACACGGTGGAGTGCTGGGGTATGGAGTGCAATGCTGTGGAATTGTGTTGAATCCATTGTAATGTGACGCAATAAAGGGTTCCCTAGTGATTTGGAAGCGAATGCAACCTTGCTGGATGGAATCAAACGTAATAGAACGTGGTGGAATGTTGCGCAATAGAGAGGAAGGTTGTGAAATTGAGTATAATGGTGTGAAATGTGATCTGTAGAGGGATACTGAGTGATTTTGTAGAGAACGGTGTGTTCTTTATAACAATGGAGTGCCATAGGATGCATTAGAATGTTTTGAAGGGAGAAGAATCTAGTGGAATCGTGTGGAATGTCATGTGAATTGACGGAATAGGCTGTTCCTGAATTGTTTGGAAGCAATGGGCCCTTCTTACACAGAATGGAATGCAATGGAATGTGGTGGAATGTTGCCCAATGGAGTGCAATTAAGTTTTATTGAGTGGAATGTGGTGTTATGTGATGCAATAGGGAGTCCTGAGTTGTTTGGATGAAAAGGCGTCCTACTTTTTCACAATGGAACTCAGTAGAACTTGTTGGATTGTTAGGGTATAGAGTAGAATCTTGTGGAATGGAGAGGAATGGCATTTGAAGAGACACAATACGAAGTTCGTGAATTGCTTGGAACCAAATTTAGCTTTCTTTGGCAGAATTAAAAGCAATAGAACGTGGAATATTCTTTACTTTAAAGCAAAAAGAATATTGTGGAATGAAGGGCAATGTTCTGTAATCTAGTGGAATCTGCTGTACTGTGACATAATAAAGGTCTCCAGAGTGGTTTGGAAGCGAATGGTTCCTCCTTTGGCACAGTGTAAAGCAAATGAATGTGCTGGCGTATTTGGGAATGGAGTAAAATGTTGTGGAATGGAGCGGAATGGAGTGTCACGTGATGCCATAGAGTGTTAAAGATCGTTTTGGAAAAGAATGCAGCCTTCTTTGACAGAACAGAACGCTACAGAACGTGGTGGAATTTTGTGGAGTGCAGTGCAATTTTTTAGATTGGTGTAGAATCGCATATAATGTGACACAATATAGAGTTCTTGAGTGGTCTCGAAGCTAATGGAGCTCTCTTGTAATTGATGGAAAGCTACAGAACACAATGAGATGTTGACAAATGGAGTGCTATGCTGCAAAATCGACTGGAATCGTGCGTAATGCGACGCAGTGGAGAGTTCCTCGTTGTTTTGGAAAGGAACGGAGCCTTATTTGACAGAATGGAATGCAATATAACGTGGTTTAGTTTAGTAGAATCTTGAAGAATGGAGTGGAATGGCATTTGATGTGATGCAATAGACCGTCCTTAATGCGCTGGAAGTGAATCGATGTTTCTTTGTAGGAATGGAATGCAAAAGAATACAGTGGAATGTAGCCAAAGGAAGTGGAGAGCTGTGGAATGCAGTGGAATCGGGTGTAATGTGACGCAAGAGACGGTTCCTGATTGGGAAAAGAGTGGAGCATTCTTTTGTAGAATGGAACACGATAGAACACGGTGGATTGCTGGGGTCTGGAGTGTAATGTTGTGGAGTGGTGTTGAATCCGTTGTAATGTGATGCAATATAGGGTTCCCTAGTGATTTGGAAGCAAATGCAGCCTTGGTGGATGGAAGCAAACATAATAGAATGCGGTGAAATGTTGCAGAATAGAGTGAAAGGTTGTGAAATGGTTTCTAATGGGGTGTAATGTGTTCCAAAGTAGGGATCCTGAGAGATTTTGTATAGGAGGATATCTTCTCTGTAAAAATAGAAAGCCACAGAATGCAATGGAATGTTTGCAATGGAGTAGAATCTTCTGGAATCGTGTGGAATGTCATGGGAATTGATGCAATAGGCTGCTCCTGAATGGATTGAAAGAAATTGGGCCTTCTTTTACAGAATGGAATGCAATGGAATGTGGTGGAATGTTGCCCAATGGAGTGCAATGCTTTTTTACTGAGGGGGAAGTGGTGTTATGTGACGGAGCAGAGAGTTCCTGGGTTGTTTGGATAAGAATGCTTCCTACTTTGTCGCAAAGGAACTCAGTAGAACTTGTTGGATTGTTGGGGAATAGAGTAGAATCCTGTGGAATGTAGAGGAATGGCATGTGAAGTGACACAATACGGAGTTGCTGAATTGCTTGGAACCAAATGGAGCTTTCTCTGGCAGAATGGAACGCAGTAGAACGTGGTATAATGTTGTGGGATGGAGGGCAATGTTGTGGAATGAAGTGGAACCGGCTGTAATATGAAAATAAAGGTCTCCAGACTGGCTTGGAAACAAATGGTGCCTACTTTGCCGGAGTGTAAAGCAGATGAATGTGCCGGCATACTGGGAAATGGAGTAAAATATAGTGGAATTTAGCGGAATGGAGTGTATTTTGATGCCACAGAGTGTTACAAATTATTTCGGAAATGAATGGATCCTTCCTTGAGAGAACAGAGCGCTATAGGACCTGGTGGAATTTTATGGAGTTCAGTGCAATTTTGTATATTGGTGTAGAATCGCGTGTTTCTGAGTGTTTGCAATGGAGTAGAATCTTGTGGGATGGCATGTGAATTGACACAGTAGGCTGTCCCTGAATGTCTTGGAAGCAATGGGGCCTTCTTTTACACAATGTAATGCAATTTAATGTGGTGGAATGTTGCCCAATGGAGTGCAATGCTGTTTTATTGAGTAGAAAGTGGTTTTCTGTGATGCAACAGAGAGTTCCTGGGTTGTTTGGGTTGCTTGATAAGAATGCTTCCTATTTTGTCAAAATGGAACTCAGTAGAACTTGCTGGATTGTTGGGGAATAGAGTAGAATATTGTGGAATTGGGAGAAATGGCTTGCGAAGTGACACAACATGAAGTTCTTGGATTTCTTGGAACCAAATGCAGCTTTCTTTGGCAGAATGGAACGCAATAGAACGTGGTATAATGTTGTCTAATGGAGGGCAATGTTGTGGAATGGAGTGGAATCGGCTGTAATGTGACATAATAAATGTCTCCAGACTTGTTTGGAAGCGAATGGTGCCTCCTTTGCCGGAGAGTAAAGCAAATGAATGTGCTGGCATATTGGGGAATGGAGTGAAATGTTGTGGAATGGAGCAGAATGTAGTGTTATGTTATGCCATAGAGTGTTACAGATTGTTTTGGAAACGAATGGAGCCTTCTTTGAAACAACAGAACACTATAGGACGTGGTGGAATTTTGTGGAGTTCAGTGCAATTTTGTAGATTCGTGTAGAATCGCGTGTACTGTGAAACAATATAGATGTCCTGAGTGGTCTCGAAGCAAATGCAGCTCTCCTGGGTGGAATGGAATGCCACAGAACATGGTGAGATGTTCAGGAAAGGCGTGCAATGTTAAATGGACTGGAATAGTGCATAATGTGATGCAGTAGAGTGTTCCTCATTCTTTTGGAAAGGAACGGAGCCTTATTTGAAAGAATGGAATGCAATATAACGTGGTGAAATTTTGTAGAATCTTGTAGAATGTAGTGGAATTTCATTTGATATGATGCAACAGACCGTCCTTAAAGGGTGGGAAGAGAATGGAGTCTTCTTTGTAGGAATGGAATGGAAAAGACTACAGTGGAATGTAGCTAAATGAAGTGAAGAGTTGTGGAATGCAGTGTAATGTAATGTAATGTAATCTGATGCAAGAGACAGTTCCTGATTGTTTGGGATAAGAGTGGAGCCTTCCTTTGCAGAATGGAACACGATTGAACACGGTGGAGTGCTGGGGTATGGAGTGCAATGCTGTGGAATTGTGTTGAATCCATTGTAATGTGACGCAATAAAGGGTTCCCTAGTGATTTGGAAGCGAATGCAACCTTGCTGGATGGATGGAATCAAACGTAATAGAACGTGGTGGAATGTTGCGCAATAGAGAGGAAGGTTGTGAAATTGAGTATAATGGTGTGAAATGTGATCTGTAGAGGGATACTGAGTGATTTTGTAGAGAACGGTGTGTTCTTTATAACAATGGAGTGCCATAGGATGCATTAGAAAGTTTTGAAGGGAGAACAATCTAGTGGAATCGTGTGGAATGTCATGTGAATTGACGGAATAGGCTGTTCCTGAATTGTTTGGAAGCAATGGGCCCTTCTTACACAGAATGGAATGCAATGGAATGTGGTGGAATGTTGCCCAATGGAGTGCAATTAAGTTTTATTGAGTGGAATGTGGTGTTATGTGATGCAATAGGGAGTCCTGAGTTGTTTGGATGAAAAGCCTTCCTACTTTTTCACAATGGAACTCAGTAGAACTTGTTGGATTGTTAGGGTATAGAGTAGAATCTTGTGGAATGGAGAGGAATGGCATTTGAAGAGACACAATACGAAGTTCGTGAATTGCTTGGAACCAAATTTAGCTTTCTTTGGCAGAATTAAAAGCAATAGAACGTGGTATAATATTGTGGAATGAAGGGCAATGTTCTATAATCTAGTGGAATCTGCTGTATTGTGACATAATAAAGGTCTCCAGAGTGGTTTGGAAGCGAATGGTTCCTCCTTTGGCACAGTGTAAAGCAAATGAATGTGCTGGCGTATTTGGGAATGGAGTAAAATGTTGTGGAATGGAGCGGAATGGAGTGTCACGTGATGCCATAGAGTGTTAAAGATCGTTTTGGAAAAGAATGCAGCCTTCTTTGACAGAACAGAACGCTACAGAACGTGGTGGAATTTTGTGGAGTGCAGTGCAATTTTTTAGATTGGTGTAGAATCGCATATAATGTGACACAATATAGAGTTCTTGAGTGGTCTCGAAGCTAATGGAGCTCTCTTGTAATTGATGGAAAGCTACAGAACACAATGAGATGTTGACAAATGGAGTGCTATGCTGCAAAATCGACTGGAATCGTGCGTAATGCGACGCAGTGGAGAGTTCCTCGTTGTTTTGGAAAGGAACGGAGCCTTATTTGACAGAATGGAATGCAATATAACGTGGTTTAGTTTAGTAGAATCTTGAAGAATGGAGTGGAATGGCATTTGATGTGATGCAATAGACCGTCCTTAATGCGCTGGAAGTGAATCGATGTTTCTTTGTAGGAATGGAATGCAAAAGAATACAGTGGAATGTAGCCAAAGGAAGTGGAGAGCTGTGGAATGCAGTGTAATCGGGTGTAATGTGACGCAAGAGACGGTTCCTGATTGGGAAAAGAGTGGAGCATTCTTTTGTAGAATGGAACACGATAGAACACGGTGGATTGCTGGGGTCTGGAGTGTAATGTTGTGGAGTGGTGTTGAATCCGTTGTAATGTGATGCAATATAGGGTTCCCTAGTGATTTGGAAGCAAATGCAGCCTTGGTGGATGGAAGCAAACGTAATAGAATGCGGTGAAATGTTGCAGAATAGAGTGAAAGGTTGTGAAATGGTTTCTAATGGGGTGTAATGTGTTCCAAAGTAGGGATCCTGAGAGATTTTGTATAGGAGGATATCTTCTCTCTAAAAATAGAAAGCCACAGAATGCAATGGAATGTTTGCAATGGAGTAGAATCTTTTGGAATCGTGTGGAATGTCATGGGAATTGATGCAATAGGCTGCTCCTGAATGGATTGAAAGAAATTGGGCCTTCTTTTACAGAATGGAATGCAATGGAATGTGGTGGAATGTTGCCCAATGGAGTGCAATGCTTTTTTACTGAGGGGGAAGTGGTGTTATGTGACGGAGCAGAGAGTTCCTGGGTTGTTTGGATAAGAATGCTTCCTACTTTGTCGCAATGGAACTCAGTAGAATTTGTTGGATTGTTGGGGAATAGAGTAGAATCCTGTGGAATGTAGAGGAATGGCATGTGAAGTGACACAATACGGAGTTGCTGAATTGCTTGGAACCAAATGGAGCTTTCTCTGGCAGAATGGAACGCAGTAGAACGTGGTATAATGTTGTGGAATGGAGGGCAAAGTTGTGGAATGAAGTGGAACCGGCTGTAATATGAAAATAAAGGTCTCCAGACTGGCTTGGAAACAAATGGTGCCTACTTTGCCGGAGTGTAAAGCAGATGAATGTGCCGGCATACTGGGAAATGGAGTAAAATATAGTGGAATTTAGCGGAATGGAGTGTATTTTGATGCCACAGAGTGTTACAAATTATTTCGGAAATGAATGGATCCTTCCTTGAGAGAACAGAGCGCTATAGGACGTGGTGGAATTTTATGGAGTTCAGTGCAATTTTGTATATTGGTGTAGAATCGCGTGTTTCTGAGTGTTTGCAATGGAGTAGAATCTTGTGGGATGGCATGTGAATTGACACAGTAGGCTGTCCCTGAATGTCTTGGAAGCAATGGGGCCTTCTTTTACACAATGTAATGCAATTTAATGTGGTGGAATGTTGCCCAATGGAGTGCAATGCTGTTTTATTGAGTAGAAAGTGGTTTTCTGTGATGCAACAGAGAGTTCCTGGGTTGTTTGGGTTGCTTGATAAGAATGCTTCCTACTTTGTCAAAATGGAACTCAGTAGAACTTGATGGATTGTTGGGGAATAGAGTAGAATATTGTGGAATTGGGAGAAATGGCTTGCGAAGTGACACAACATGAAGTTCTTGGATTTCTTGGAACCAAATGCAGCTTTCTTTGGCAGAATGGAACGCAATAGAACGTGGTATAATGTTGTCTAATGGAGGGCAATGTTGTGGAATGGAGTGGAATCGGCTGTAATGTGACATAATAAATGTCTCCAGACTTGTTTGGAAGCGAATGGTGCCTCCTTTGCCGGAGAGTAAAGCAAATGAATGTGCTGGCATATTGGGGAATGGAGTGAAATGTTGTGGAATGGAGCAGAATGTAGTGTTATGTTATGCCATAGAGTGTTACAGATTGTTTTGGAAACGAATGGAGCCTTCTTTGAAACAACAGAACGCTATAGGACGTGGTGGAATTTTGTGGAGTTCAGTGCAATTTTGTAGATTCGTGTAGAATCGCGTGTACTGTGAAACAATATAGATGTCCTGAGTGGTCTCGAAGCAAATGCAGCTCTCCTGGGTGGAATGGAATGCCACAGAACATGGTGAGATGTTCAGGAAAGGCGTGCAATGTTAAATGGACTGGAATAGTGCATAATGTGATGCAGTAGAGTGTTCCTCATTCCTTTGGAAAGGAACGGACCCTTATTTGAAAGAATGGAATGCAATATAACGTGGTGAAATTTTGTAGAATCTTGTAGAATGTAGTGGAATTTCATTTGATATGATGCAACAGACCGTCCTTAAAGGGTGGGAAGAGAATGGAGTCTTCTTTGTAGGAATGGAATGGAAAAGACTACAGTGGAATGTAGCTAAATGAAGTGAAGAGTTGTGGAATGCAGTGTAATGTAATGTAATGTAATCTGATGCAAGAGACAGTTCCTGATTGTTTGGGATAAGAGTGGAGCCTTCCTTTGCAGAATGGAACACGATTGAACACGGTGGAGTGCTGGGGTATGGAGTGCAATGCTGTGGAATTGTGTTGAATCCATTGTAATGTGACGCAATAAAGGGTTCCCTAGTGATTTGGAAGCGAATGCAACCTTGCTGGATGGAATCAAACATAATAGAACGTGGTGGAATGTTGCGCAATAGAGAGGAAGGTTGTGAAATTGAGTATAATGGTGTGAAATGTGATCTGTAGAGGGATACTGAGTGATTTTGTAGAGAACGGTGTGTTCTTTATAACAATGGAGTGCCATAGGATGCATTAGAATGTTTTGAAGGGAGAAGAATCTAGTGGAATCGTGTGGAATGTCATGTGAGTTGACGCAATAGGCTGTTCCCGAATTGTTTGGAAGCAATGGGCCCTTCTTACACAGAATGGAATGCAATGGAATGTGGTGGAATGTTGCCCAATGGAGTGCAATTAAGTTTTATTGAGTGGAATGTGGTGTTATGTGATGCAATAGGGAGTCCTGAGTTGTTTGGATGAAAAGGCTTCCTACTTTTTCACAATGGAACTCAGTAGAACTTGTTGGATTGTTAGGGAATAGAGTAGAATCTTGTGGAATGGAGAGGAATGGCATTTGAAGAGACACAATACGAAGTTCGTGAATTGCTTGGAACCAAATTTTATCTTTCTTTGGCAGAATTAAAAGCAATAGAACGTGGTATAATATTGTGGAATGAAGGGCAATGTTCTGTAATCCAGTGGAATCTGCTGTATTGTGACATAATAAAGGTCTCCAGAGTGGTTTGGAAGCGAATGGTTCCTCCTTTGGCACAGTGTAAAGCAAATGAATGTGCTGGCGTATTTGGGAATGGAGTAAAATGTTGTGGAATGGAGCGGAATGGAGTGTCACGTGATGCCATAGAGTGTTAAAGATCGTTTTGGAAAAGAATGCAGCCTTCCTTGACAGAACAGAACGCTACAGAACGTGGTGGAATTTTGTGGAGTGCAGTGCAATTTTTTAGATTGGTGTAGAATCGCATATAATGTGACACAGTATAGAGTTCTTGAGTGGTCTCGAAGCTAATGGAGCTCTCTTGTAATTGATGGAAAGCTACAGAACACAATGAGATGTTGACAAATGGAGTGCTATGCTGCAAAATCGACTGGAATCGTGCGTAATGCGACACAGTGGAGAGTTCCTCGTCGTTTTGGAAAGGAACGGAGCCTTATTTGACAGAATGGAATGCAATATAACGTGGTTTAGTTTAGTAGAATCTTGAAGAATGGAGTGGAATGGCATTTGATGTGATGCAATAGACCGTCCTTAATGCGCTGGAAGTGAATCGATGTTTCTTTGTAGGAATGGAATGCAAAAGAATACAGTGGAATGTATCCAAAGGAAGTGGAGAGCTGTGGAATGCAGTGTAATCGGGTGTAATGTGACGCAAGAGACGGTTCCTGATTGGGAAAAGAGTGGAGCATTCTTTTGTAGAATGGAACACGATAGAACACGGTGGATTGCTGGGGTCTGGAGTGTAATGTTGTGGAGTGGTGTTGAATCCGTTGTAATGTGATGCAATATAGGGTTCCCTAGTGATTTGGAAGCAAATGCAGCCGTGGTGGATGGAAGCAAACATAATAGAATGCGGTGAAATGTTGCAGAATAGAGTGAAAGGTTGTGAAATGGTTTCTAATGGGGTGTAATGTGTTCCAAAGTAGGGATCCTGAGAGATTTTGTATAGGAGGATATCTTCTCTGTAAAAATAGAAAGCCACAGAATGCAATGGAATGTTTGCAATGGAGTAGAATCTTCTGGAATCGTGTGGAATGTCATGGGAATTGATGCAATAGGCTGCTCCTGAATGGATTGAAAGAAATTGGGCCTTCTTTTACAGAATGGAATGCAATGGAATGTGGTGGAATGTTGCCCAATGGAGTGCAATGCTTTTTTACTGAGGGGGAAGTGGTGTTATGTGACGGAGCAGAGAGTTCCTGGGTTGTTTGGATAAGAATGCTTCCTACTTTGTCGCAATGGAACTCAGTAGAACTTGTTGGATTGTTGGGGAATAGAGTAGAATCCTGTGGAATGTAGAGGAATGGCATGTGAAGTGACACAATACGGAGTTGCTGAATTGCTTGGAACCAAATGGAGCTTTCTCTGGCAGAATGGAACGCAGTAGAACGTGGTATAATGTTGTGGGATGGAGGGCAATGTTGTGGAATGAAGTGGAATCGGCTGTAATATGAAAATAAAGGTCTCCAGACTGGTTTGGAAACAAATGGTGCCTACTTTGCCGGAGTGTAAAGCAGATGAATGTGCCGGCATACTGGGAAATGGAGTAAAATATAGTGGAATTTAGCGGAATGGAGTGTATTTTGATGCCACAGAGTGTTACAAATTATTTCGGAAATGAATGGATCCTTCCTTGAGAGAACAGAGCGCTATAGGACGTGGTGGAATTTTATGGAGTTCAGTGCAATTTTGTATATTGGTGTAGAATCGCGTGTTTCTGAGTGTTTGCAATGGAGTAGAATCTTGTGGGATGGCATGTGAATTGACACAGTAGGCTGTCCCTGAATGTCTTGGAAGCAATGGGGCCTTCTTTTACACAATGTAATGCAATTTAATGTGGTGGAATGTTGCCCAATGGAGTGCAATGCTGTTTTATTGAGTAGAAAGTGGTTTTCTGTGATGCAACAGAGAGTTCCTGGGTTGTTTGGGTTGCTTGATAAGAATGCTTCCTACTTTGTCAAAATGGAACTCAGTAGAACTTGCTGGATTGTTGGGGAATAGAGTAGAATATTGTGGAATTGGGAGAAATGGCTTGCGAAGTGACACAACATGAAGTTCTTGGATTTCTTGGAACCAAATGCAGCTTTCTTTGGCAGAATGGAACGCAATAGAACGTGGTATAATGTTGTCTAATGGAGGGCAATGTTGTGGAATGGAGTGGAATCGGCTGTAATGTGACATAATAAATGTCTCCAGACTTGTTTGGAAGCGAATGGTGCCTCCTTTGCCGGAGAGTAAAGCAAATGAATGTGCTGGCATATTGGGGAATGGAGTGAAATGTTGTGGAATGGAGCAGAATGTAGTGTTATGTTATGCCATAGAGTGTTACAGATTGTTTTGGAAACGAATGGAGCCTTCTTTGAAACAACAGAACGCTATAGAACGTGGTGGAATTTTGTGGAGTTCAGTGCAATTTTGTAGATTCGTGTAGAATCGAGTGCACTGTGAAACAATATAGATGTCCTGAGTGGTCTCGAAGCAAATGCAGCTCTCCTGGGTGGAATGGAATGCCACAGAACATGGTGAGATGTTCAGGAAAGGCGTGCAATGTTAAATGGACTGGAATAGTGCATAATGTGATGCAGTAGAGTGTTCCTCATTCTTTTGGAAAGGAACGGAGCCTTATTTGAAAGAATGGAATGCAATATAACGTGGTGAAATTTTGTAGAATCTTGTAGAATGTAGAGGAATTTCATTTGATATGATGCAACAGACCGTCCTTAAAGGGTGGGAAGAGAATGGAGTCTTCTTTGTAGGAATGGAATGGAAAAGACTACAGTGGAATGTAGCTAAATGAAGTGAAGAGTTGTGGAATGCAGTGTAATGTAATGTAATGTAATCTGATGCAAGAGACAGTTCCTGATTGTTTGGGATAAGAGTGGAGCCTTCCTTTGCAGAATGGAACACGATTGAACACGGTGGAGTGCTGGGGTATGGAGTGCAATGCTGTGGAATTGTGTTGAATCCATTGTAATGTGACGCAATAAAGGGTTCCCTAGTGATTTGGAAGCGAATGCAACCTTGCTGGATGGAATCAAACGTAATAGAACGTGGTGGAATGTTGCGCAATAGAGAGGAAGGTTGTGAAATTGAGTATAATGGTGTGAAATGTGATCTGTAGAGGGATACTGAGTGATTTTGTAGAGAACGGTGTGTTCTTTATAACAATGGAGTGCCATAGGATGCATTAGAATGTTTTGAAGGGAGAAGAATCTAGTGGAATCGTGTGGAATGTCATGTGAATTGACGCAATAGGCTGTTCCCGAATTGTTTGGAAGCAATGGGCCCTTCTTACACAGAATGGAATGCAATGGAATGTGGTGGAATGTTGCCCAATGGAGTGCAATTAAGTTTTATTGAGTGGAATGTGGTGTTATGTGATGCAATAGGGAGTCCTGAGTTGTTTGGATGAAAAGGCTTCCTACTTTTTCACAATGGAACTCAGTAGAACTTGTTGGATTGTTAGGGAATAGAGTAGAATCTTGTGGAATGGAGAAGAATGGCATTTGAAGAGACACAATACGAAGTTCGTGAATTGCTTGGAACCAAATTTTATCTTTCTTTGGCAGAATTAAAAGCAATAGAAAGTGGTATAATATTGTGGAATGAAGGGCAATGTTCTGTAATTCAGTGGAATCTGCTGTATTGTGACATAATAAAGGGCTCCAGAGTGGTTTGGAAGCGAATGGTTCCTCCTTTGGCACAGTGTAAAGCAAATGAATGTGCTGGCGTATTTGGGAATGGAGTAAAATGTTGTGGAATGGAGCGGAATGGAGTGTCACGTGATGCCATAGAGTGTTAAAGATCGTTTTGGAAAAGAATGCAGCCTTCCTTGACAGAACAGAACGCTACAGAACGTGGTGGAATTTTGTGGAGTGCAGTGCAATTTTTTAGATTGGTGTAGAATCGCATATAATGTGACACAGTATAGAGTTCTTGAGTGGTCTCGAAGCTAATGGAGCTCTCTTGTAATTGATGGAAAGCTACAGGACACAATGAGATGTTGACAAATGGAGTGCTATGCTGCAAAATCGACTGGAATCGTGCGTAATGCGACGCAGTGGAGAGTTCCTCGTTGTTTTGGAAAGGAACGGAGCCTTATTTGACAGAATGGAATGCAATATAACGTGGTTTAGTTTAGTAGAATCTTGAAGAATGGAGTGGAATGGCATTTGATGTGATGCAATAGACCGTCCTTAATGCGCTGGAAGTGAATCGATGTTTCTTTGTAGGAATGGAATGCAAAAGAATACAGTGGAATGTATCCAAAGGAAGTGGAGAGCTGTGGAATGCAGTGTAATCGGGTGTAATGTGACGCAAGAGACGGTTCCTGATTGGGAAAAGAGTGGAGCATTCTTTTGTAGAATGGAACACGATAGAACACGGTGGATTGCTGGGGTCTGGAGTGTAATGTTGTGGAGTGGTGTTGAATCCGTTGTAATGTGATGCAATATAGGGTTCCCTAGTGATTTGGAAGCAAATGCAGCCGTGGTGGATGGAAGCAAACATAATAGAATGCGGTGAAATGTTGCAGAATAGAGTGGAAGGTTGTGAAATGGTTTCTAATGGGGTGTAATGTGTTCCAAAGTAGGGATCCTGAGAGATTTTGTATAGGAGGATATCTTCTCTGTAAAAATAGAAAGCCACAGAATGCAATGGAATGTTTGCAATGGAGTAGAATCTTCTGGAATCGTGTGGAATGTCATGGGAATTGATGCAATAGGCTGCTCCTGAATGGATTGAAAGAAATTGGGCCTTCTTTTACAGAATGGAATGCAATGGAATGTGGCGGAATGTTGCCCAATGGAGTGCAATGCTTTTTTACTGAGGGGGAAGTGGTGTTATGTGACGGAGCAGAGAGTTCCTGGGTTGTTTGGATAAGAATGCTTCCTACTTTGTCGCAATGGAACTCAGTAGAACTTGTTGGATTGTTGGGGAATAGAGTAGAATCCTGTGGAATGTAGAGGAATGGCATGTGAAGTGACACAATACGGAGTTGCTGAATTGCTTGGAACCAAATGGAGCTTTCTCTGGCAGAATGGAACGCAGTAGAACGTGGTATAATGTTGTGGGATGGAGGGCAATGTTGTGGAATGAAGTGGAATCGGCTGTAATATGAAAATAAAGGTCTCCAGACTGGTTTGGAAACAAATGGTGCCTACTTTGCCGGAGTGTATAGCAGATGAATGTGCCGGCATACTGGGAAATGGAGTAAAATATAGTGGAATTTAGCGGAATGGAGTGTATTTTGATGCCACAGAGTGTTACAAATTATTTCGGAAATGAATGGATCCTTCCTTGAGAGAACAGAGCGCTATAGGACGTGGTGGAATTTTATGG
Organism: Manis pentadactyla; assembly: GCF_030020395.1. Lineage (NCBI taxonomy): Eukaryota > Metazoa > Chordata > Mammalia > Pholidota > Manidae > Manis > Manis pentadactyla. The sequence continues at coordinate 1,211,276 of NC_080035.1, forward strand.
AGTTCAGTGCAATTTTGTATATTGGTGTAGAATCGCGTGTTTCTGAGTGTTTGCAATGGAGTAGAATCTTGTGGGATGGCATGTGAATTGACACAGTAGGCTGTCCCTGAATGTCTTGGAAGCAATGGGGCCTTCTTTTACACAATGTAATGCAATTTAATGTGGTGGAATGTTGCCCAATGGAGTGCAATGCTGTTTTATTGAGTAGAAAGTGGTTTTCTGTGATGCAACAGAGAGTTCCTGGGTTGTTTGGGTTGCTTGATAAGAATGGTTCCTACTTTGTCAAAATGGAACTCAGTAGAACTTGCTGGATTGTTGGGGAATAGAGTAGAATATTGTGGAATTGGGAGAAATGGCTTGCGAAGTGACACAACATGAAGTTCTTGGATTTCTTGGAACCAAATGCAGCTTTCTTTGGCAGAATGGAACGCAATAGAACGTGGTATAATGTTGTCTAATGGAGGGCAATGTTGTGGAATGGAGTGGAATCGGCTGTAATGTGACATAATAAATGTCTCCAGACTTGTTTGGAAGCGAATGGTGCCTCCTTTGCCGGAGAGTAAAGCAAATGAATGTGCTGGCATATTGGGGAATGGAGTGAAATGTTGTGGAATGGAGCAGAATGTAGTGTTATGTTATGCCATAGAGTGTTACAGATTGTTTTGGAAACGAATGGAGCCTTCTTTGAAACAACAGAACGCTATAGGACGTGGTGGAATTTTGTGGAGTTCAGTGCAATTTTGTAGATTCGTGTAGAATCGCGTGTACTGTGAAACAATATAGATGTCCTGAGTGGTCTCGAAGCAAATGCAGCTCTCCTGGGTGGAATGGAATGCCACAGAACATGGTGAGATGTTCAGGAAAGGCGTGCAATGTTAAATGGACTGGAATAGTGCATAATGTGATGCAGTAGAGTGTTCCTCATTCTTTTGGAAAGGAACGGAGCCTTATTTGAAAGAATGGAATGCAATATAACGTGGTGAAATTTTGTAGAATCTTGTAGAATGTAGTGGAATTTCATTTGATATGATGCAACAGACCGTCCTTAAAGGGTGGGAAGAGAATGGAGTCTTCTTTGTAGGAATGGAATGGAAAAGACTACAGTGGAATGTAGCTAAATGAAGTGAAGAGTTGTGGAATGCAGTGTAATGTAATTTAATGTAATCTGATGCAAGAGACAGTTCCTGATTGTTTGGGATAAGAGTGGAGCCTTCCTTTGCAGAATGGAACACGATTGAACACGGTGGAGTGCTGGGGTATGGAGTGCAATGCTGTGGAATTGTGTTGAATCCATTGTAATGTGACGCAATAAAGGGTTCCCTAGTGATTTGGAAGCGAATGCAACCTTGCTGGATGGAATCAAACGTAATAGAACGTGGTGGAATGTTGCGCAATAGAGAGGAAGGTTGTGAAATTGAGTATAATGGTGTGAAATGTGATCTGTAGAGGGATACTGAGTGATTTTGTAGAGAACGGTGTGTTCTTTATAACAATGGAGTGCCATAGGATGCATTAGAATGTTTTGAAGGGAGAAGAATCTAGTGGAATCGTGTGGAATGTCATGTGAATTGACGCAATAGGCTGTTCCCGAATTGTTTGGAAGCAATGGGCCCTTCTTACACAGAATGGAATGCAATGGAATGTGGTGGAATGTTGCCCAATGGAGTGCAATTAAGTTTTATTGAGTGGAATGTGGTGTTATGTGATGCAATAGGGAGTCCTGAGTTGTTTGGATGAAAAGGCTTCCTACTTTTTCACAATGGAACTCAGTAGAACTTGTTGGATTGTTAGGGTATAGAGTAGAATCTTGTGGAATGGAGAGGAATGGCATTTGAAGAGACACAATACGAAGTTCGTGAATTGCTTGGAACCAAATTTAGCTTTCTTTGGCAGAATTAAAAGCAATAGAACGTGGTATAATATTGTGGAATGAAGGGCAATGTTCTGTAATCCAGTGGAATCTGCTGTATTGTGACATAATAAAGGTCTCCAGAGTGGTTTGGAAGCGAATGGTTCCTCCTTTGGCACAGTGTAAAGCAAATGAATGTGCTGGCGTATTTGGGAATGGAGTAAAATGTTGTGGAATGGAGCGGAATGGAGTCTCACGTGATGCCATAGAGTGTTAAAGATAGTTTTGGAAAAGAATGCAGCCTTCCTTGACAGAACAGAACGCTACAGAACGTGGTGGAATTTTGTGGAGTGCAGTGCAATTTTTTAGATTGGTGTAGAATCGCATATAATGTGACACAGTATAGAGTTCTTGAGTGGTCTCGAAGCTAATGGAGCTCTCTTGCAATTGATGTAAAGCTACAGAACACAATGAGATGTTGACAAATGGAGTGCTATGCTGCAAAATCGACTGGAATCGTGCGTAATGCGACGCAGTGGAGAGTTCCTCGTTTTTTTGGAAAGGAACGGAGCCTTATTTGACAGAATGGAATGCAATATAACGTGGTTTAGTTTAGTAGAATCTTGAAGAATGGAGTGGAATGGCATTTGATGTGATGCAATTGACCGTCCTTAATGCGCTGGAAGTGAATCGATGTTTCTTTGTAGGAATGGAATGCAAAAGAATACAGTGGAATGTATCCAAAGGAAGTGGAGAGCTGTGGAATGCAGTGTAATCGGGTGTAATGTGACGCAAGAGACGGTTCCTGATTGGGAAAAGATTGGAGCATTCTTTTGTAGAATGGAACACGATAGAACACGGTGGATTGCTGGGGTCTGGAGTGTAATGTTGTGGAGTGGTGTTGAATCCGTTGTAATGTGATGCAATATAGGGTTCCCTAGTGATTTGGAAGCAAATGCAGCCGTGGTGGATGGAAGCAAACGTAATAGAATGCAGTGAAATGTTGCAGAATAGAGTGAAAGGTTGTGAAATGGTTTCGAATGGGGTGTAATATGTTCCAAATCAGGGAACCTGAGAGATTTTGTATAGGAGGATATCTTCTCTCTAAAAATAGAAAGCCACAGAATGCAATGGAATGTTTGCAATGCAGTAGAATCTTCTGGAATCGTGTGGAATGTCATGGGAATTGATGCAATAGGCTGCTCCTGAATGGATTGAAAGAAATTGGGCCTTCTTTTACAGAATGGAATGCAATGGAATGTGGTGGAATGTTGCCCAATGGAGTGCAATGCTTTTTTACTGAGGGGGAAGTGGTGTTATGTGACGGAGCAGAGAGTTCCTGGGTTGTTTGGATAAGAATGCTTCCTACTTTGTCGCAATGGAACTCAGTAGAACTTGTTGGATTGTTGGGGAATAGAGTAGAATCCTGTGGAATGTAGAGGAATGGCATGTGAAGTGACACAATACGGAGTTGCTGAATTGCTTGGAACCAAATGGAGCTTTCTCTGGCAGAATGGAGCGCAGTAGAACGTGGTATAATGTTGTGTGATGGAGGGCAATGTTGAGGAATGAAGTGGAATCGGCTGTAATATGAAAATAAAGGTCTCCAGACTGGTTTGGAAACAAATGGTGCCTACTTTGCCGGAGTGTAAAGCAGATGAATGTGCCGGCATACTGGGAAATGGAGTAAAATATAGTGGAATTTAGCGGAATGGAGTGTATTTTGATGCCACAGAGTGTTACAAATTATTTCGGAAATGAATGGATCCTTCCTTGAGAAAACAGAGCGCTATAGAACGTGGTGGAATTTTATGGAGTTCAGTGCAATTTTGTATATTGGTGTAGAATCGCGTGTTTCTGAGTGTTTGCAATGGAGTAGAATCTTGTGGGATGGCATGTGAATTGACACAGTAGGCTGTCCCTGAATGTCTTGGAAGCAATGGGGCCTTCTTTTACACAATGTAATGCAATTTAATGTGGTGGAATGTTGCCCAATGGAGTGCAATGCTGTTTTATTGAGTAGAAAGTGGATTTCTGTGATGCAACAGAGTGTTCCTGGGTTGTTTGGGTTGCTTGATAAGAATGCTTCCTACTTTGTCAAAATGGAACTCAGTAGAACTTGCTGGATTGTTGGGGAATAGAGTAGAATATTGTGGAATTGGGAGAAATGGCTTGCGAAGTGACACAACATGAAGTTCTTGGATTTCTTGGAACCAAATGCAGCTTTCTTTGGCAGAATGGAACGCAATAGAACGTGGTATAATGTTGTCTAATGGAGGGCAATGTTGTGGAATGGAGTGGAATCGGCTGTAATGTGACATAATAAATGTCTCCAGACTTGTTTGGAAGCGAATGGTGCCTCCTTTGCCGGAGAGTAAAGCAAATGAATGTGCTGGCATATTGGGGAATGGAGTGAAATGTTGTGGAATGGAGCAGAATGTAGTGTTATGTTATGCCATAGAGTGTTACAGATTGTTTTGGAAACGAATGGAGCCTTCTTTGAAACAACAGAACGCTATAGAACGTGGTGGAATTTTGTGGAGTTCAGTGCAATTTTGTAGATTCGTGTAGAATCGAGTGCACTGTGAAACAATATAGATGTCCTGAGTGGTCTCGAAGCAAATGCAGCTCTCCTGGGTGGAATGGAATGCCACAGAACATGGTGAGATGTTCAGGAAAGGCGTGCAATGTTAAATGGACTGGAATAGTGCATAATGTGATGCAGTAGAGTGTTCCTCATTCTTTTGGAAAGGAACGGAGCCTTATTTGAAAGAATGGAATGCAATATAACGTGGTGAAATTTTGTAGAATCTTGTAGAATGTAGAGGAATTTCATTTGATATGATGCAACAGACCGTCCTTAAAGGGTGGGAAGAGAATGGAGTCTTCTTTGTAGGAATGGAATGGAAAAGACTACAGTGGAATGTAGCTAAATGAAGTGAAGAGTTGTGGAATGCAGTGTAATGTAATGTAATGTAATCTGATGCAAGAGACAGTTCCTGATTGTTTGGGATAAGAGTGGAGCCTTCCTTTGCAGAATGGAACACGATTGAACACGGTGGAGTGCTGGGGTATGGAGTGCAATGCTGTGGAATTGTGTTGAATCCATTGTAATGTGACGCAATAAAGGGTTCCCTAGTGATTTGGAAGCGAATGCAACCTTGCTGGATGGAATCAAACGTAATAGAACGTGGTGGAATGTTGCGCAATAGAGAGGAAGGTTGTGAAATTGAGTATAATGGTGTGAAATGTGATCTGTAGAGGGATACTGAGTGATTTTGTAGAGAACGGTGTGTTCTTTATAACAATGGAGTGCCATAGGATGCATTAGAATGTTTTGAAGGGAGAAGAATCTAGTGGAATCGTGTGGAATGTCATGTGAATTGACGCAATAGGCTGTTCCCGAATTGTTTGGAAGCAATGGGCCCTTCTTACACAGAATGGAATGCAATGGAATGTGGTGGAATGTTGCCCAATGGAGTGCAATTAAGTTTTATTGAGTGGAATGTGGTGTTATGTGATGCAATAGGGAGTCCTGAGTTGTTTGGATGAAAAGGCTTCCTACTTTTTCACAATGGAACTCAGTAGAACTTGTTGGATTGTTAGGGTATAGAGTAGAATCTTGTGGAATGGAGAGGAATGGCATTTGAAGAGACACAATACGAAGTTCGTGAATTGCTTGGAACCAAATTTAGCTTTCTTTGGCAGAATTAAAAGCAATAGAACGTGGTATAATATTGTGGAATGAAGGGCAATGTTCTGTAATCCAGTGGAATCTGCTGTATTGTGACATAATAAAGGTCTCCAGAGTGGTTTGGAAGCGAATGGTTCCTCCTTTGGCACAGTGTAAAGCAAATGAATGTGCTGGCGTATTTGGGAATGGAGTAAAATGTTGTGGAATGGAGCGGAATGGAGTGTCACGTGATGCCATAGAGTGTTAAAGATAGTTTTGGAAAAGAATGCAGCCTTCCTTGACAGAACAGAACGCTACAGAACGTGGTGGAATTTTGTGGAGTGCAGTGCAATTTTTTAGATTGGTGTAGAATCGCATATAATGTGACACAGTATAGAGTTCTTGAGTGGTCTCGAAGCTAATGGAGCTCTCTTGTAATTGATGTAAAGCTACAGAACACAATGAGATGTTGACAAATGGAGTGCTATGCTGCAAAATCGACTGGAATCGTGCGTAATGCGACGCAGTGGAGAGTTCCTCGTTGTTTTGGAAAGGAACGGAGCCTTATTTGACAGAATGGAATGCAATATAACGTGGTTTAGTTTAGTAGAATCTTGAAGAATGGAGTGGAATGGCATTTGATGTGATGCAATAGACCGTCCTTAATGCGCTGGAAGTGAATCGATGTTTCTTTGTAGGAATGGAATGCAAAAGAATACAGTGGAATGTATCCAAAGGAAGTGGAGAGCTGTGGAATGCAGTGGAATCGGGTGTAATGTGACGCAAGAGACGGTTCCTGATTGGGAAAAGAGTGGAGCATTCTTTTGTAGAATGGAACACGATAGAACACGGTGGATTGATGGGGTCTGGAGTGTAATGTTGTGGAGTGGTGTTGAATCCGTTGTAATGTGATGCAATATAGGGTTCCCTAGTGATTTGGAAGCAAATGCAGCCTTGGTGGATGGAAGCAAACATAATAGAATGCGGTGAAATGTTGCAGAATAGAGTGAAAGGTTGTGAAATGGTTTCTAATGGGGTGTAATGTGTTCCAAAGTAGGGAACCTGAGAGATTTTGTATAGGAGGATATCTTCTCTCTAAAAATAGAAAGCCACAGAATGCAATGGAATGTTTGCAATGGAGTAGAATCTTTTGGAATCGTGTGGAATGTCATGGGAATTGATGCAATAGGCTGCTCCTGAATGGATTGAAAGAAATTGGGCCTTCTTTTACAGAATGGAATGCAATGGAATGTGGTGGAATGTTGCCCAATGGAGTGCAATGCTTTTTTACTGAGGGGGAAGTGGTGTTATGTGACGGAGCAGAGAGTTCCTGGGTTGTTTGGATAAGAATGCTTCCTACTTTGTCGCAATGGAACTCAGTAGAACTTGTTGGATTGTTGGGGAATAGAGTAGATTCCTGTGGAATGTAGAGGAATGGCATGTGAAGTGACACAATACGGAGTTGCTGAATTGCTTGGAACCAAATGGAGCTTTCTCTGGCAGAATGGAACGCAGTAGAACGTGGTATAATGTTGTGGGATGGAGGGCAATATTGTGGAATGAAGTGGAATCGGCTGTAATATGAAAATAAATGTCTCCAGACTGGTTTGGAAACAAATGGTGCCTACTTTGCCGGAGTGTAAAGCAGGTGAATGTGCCGGCATACTGGGAAATGGAGTAAAATATAGTGGAATTTAGCGGAATGGAGTGTATTTTGATGCCACAGAGTGTTACAAATTATTTCGGAAATGAATGGATCCTTCCTTGAGAGAACAGAGCGCTATAGAACGTGGTGGAATTTTATGGAGTTCAGTGCAATTTTGTATATTGGTGTAGAATCGCGTGTTTCTGAGTGTTTGCAATGGAGTAGAATCTTGAGGGATGGCATGTGAATTGACACAGTAGGCTGTCCCTGAATGTCTTGGAAGCAATGGGGCCTTCTTTTACACAATGTAATGCAATTTAATGTGGTGGAATGTTGCCCAATGGAGTGCAATGCTGTTTTATTGAGTAGAAAGTGGTTTTCTGTGATGCAACAGAGAGTTCCTGGGTTGTTTGGGTTGCTTGATAAGAATGCTTCCTACTTTGTCAAAATGGAACTCAGTAGAACTTGCTGGATTGTTGGGGAATAGAGTAGAATATTGTGGAATTGGGAGAAATGGCTTGCGAAGTGACACAACATGAAGTTCTTGGATTTCTTGGAACCAAATGCAGCTTTCTTTGGCAGAATGGAACGCAATAGAACGTGGTATAATGTTGTCTAATGGAGGGCAATGTTGTGGAATGGAGTGAAATCGGCTGTAATGTGACATAATAAATGTCTCCAGACTTGTTTGGAAGCGAATGGTGCCTCCTTTGCCGGAGAGTAAAGCAAATGAATGTGCTGGCATATTGGGGAATGGAGTGAAATGTTGTGGAATGGAGCAGAATGTAGTGTTATGTTATGCCATAGAGTGTTACAGATTGTTTTGGAAACGAATGGAGCCTTCTTTGAAACAACAGAACGCTATAGGACGTGGTGGAATTTTGTGGAGTTCAGTGCAATTTTGTAGATTCGTGTAGAATCGCGTGTACTGTGAAACAATATAGATGTCCTGAGTGGTCTCGAAGCAAATGCAGCTCTCCTGGGTGGAATGGAATGTCACAGAACATGGTGAGATGTTCAGGAAAGGCGTGCAAAGTTAAATGGACTGGAATAGTGCATAATGTGATGCCGTAAATTGTTCCTCATTCTTTTGGAAAGGAACGGAGCCTTATTTGAAAGAATGGAATGCAATATAACGTGGTGAAATTTTGTAGAATCTTGTAGAATGTAGTGGAATTTCATTTGATATGATGCAACAGACCGTCCTTAAAGGGTGGGAAGAGAATGGAGTCTTCTTTGTAGGAATGGAATGGAAAAGACTACAGTGGAATGTAGCTAAATGAAGTGAAGAGTTGTGGAATGCAGTGTAATGTAATTTAATGTAATCTGATGCAAGAGACAGTTCCTGATTGTTTGGGATAAGAGTGGAGCCTTCCTTTGCAGAATGGAACACGATTGAACACGGTGGAGTGCTGGGGTATGGAGTGCAATGCTGTGGAATTGTGTTGAATCCATTGTAATGTGACGCAATAAAGGGTTCCCTAGTGATTTGGAAGCGAATGCAACCTTGCTGGATGGAATCAAACGTAATAGAACGTGGTGGAATGTTGCGCAATAGAGAGGAAGGTTGTGAAATTGAGTATAATGGTGTGAAATGTGATCTGTAGAGGGATACTGAGTGATTTTGTAGAGAACGGTGTGTTCTTTATAACAATGGAGTGCCATAGGATGCATTAGAATGTTTTGAAGGGAGAAGAATCTAGTGGAATCGTGTGGAATGTCATGTGAATTGACGCAATAGGCTGTTCCCGAATTGTTTGGAAGCAATGGGCCCTTCTTACACAGAATGGAATGCAATGGAATGCGGTGGAATGTTGCCCAATGGAGTGCAATTAAGTTTTATTGAGTGGAATGTGGTGTTATGTGATGCAATAGGGAGTCCTGAGTTGTTTGGATGAAAAGGCTTCCTACTTTTTCACAATGGAACTCAGTAGAACTTGTTGGATTGTTAGGGTATAGAGTAGAATCTTGTGGAATGGAGAGGAATGGCATTTGAAGAGACACAATACGAAGTTCGTGAATTGCTTGGAACCAAATTTAGCTTTCTTTGGCAGAATTAAAAGCAATAGAACGTGGTATAATATTGTGGAATGAAGGGCAATGTTCTGTAATCCAGTGGAATCTGCTGTATTGTGACATAATAAAGGTCTCCAGAGTGGTTTGGAAGCGAATGGTTCCTCCTTTGGCACAGTGTAAAGCAAATGAATGTGCTGGCGTATTTGGGAATGGAGTAAAATGTTGTGGAATGGAGCGGAATGGAGTGTCACGTGATGCCATAGAGTGTTAAAGATAGTTTTGGAAAAGAATGCAGCCTTCCTTGACAGAACAGAACGCTACAGAACGTGGTGGAATTTTGTGGAGTGCAGTGCAATTTTTTAGATTGGTGTAGAATCGCATATAATGTGACACAGTATAGAGTTCTTGAGTGGTCTCGAAGCTAATGGAGCTCTCTTGTAATTGATGTAAAGCTACAGAACACAATGAGATGTTGACAAATGGAGTGCTATGCTGCAAAATCGACTGGAATCGTGCGTAATGCGACGCAGTGGAGAGTTCCTCGTTGTTTTGGAAAGGAACGGAGCCTTATTTGACAGAATGGAATGCAATATAACGTGGTTTAGTTTAGTAGAATCTTGAAGAATGGAGTGGAATGGCATTTGATGTGATGCAATTGACCGTCCTTAATGCGCTGGAAGTGAATCGATGTTTCTTTGTAGGAATGGAATGCAAAAGAATACAGTGGAATGTATCCAAAGGAAGTGGAGAGCTGTGGAATGCAGTGTAATCGGGTGTAATGTGACGCAAGAGACGGTTCCTGATTGGGAAAAGATTGGAGCATTCTTTTGTAGAATGGAACACGATAGAACACGGTGGATTGCTGGGGTCTGGAGTGTAATGTTGTGGAGTGGTGTTGAATCCGTTGTAATGTGATGCAATATAGGGTTCCCTAGTGATTTGGAAGCAAATGCAGCCGTGGTGGATGGAAGCAAACGTAATAGAATGCGGTGAAATGTTGCAGAATAGAGTGAAAGGTTGTGAAATGGTTTCGAATGGGGTGTAATATGTTCCAAATCAGGGAACCTGAGAGATTTTGTATAGGAGGATATCTTCTCTCTAAAAATAGAAAGCCACAGAATGCAATGGAATGTTTGCAATGCAGTAGAATCTTCTGGAATCGTGTGGAATGTCATGGGAATTGATGCAATAGGCTGCTCCTGAATGGATTGAAAGAAATTGGGCCTTCTTTTACAGAATGGAATGCAATGGAATGTGGTGGAATGTTGCCCAATGGAGTGCAATGCTTTTTTACTGAGGGGGAAGTGGTGTTATGTGACGGAGCAGAGAGTTCCTGGGTTGTTTGGATAAGAATGCTTCCTACTTTGTCGCAATGGAACTCAGTAGAACTTGTTGGATTGTTGGGGAATAGAGTAGAATCCTGTGGAATGTAGAGGAATGGCATGTGAAGTGACACAATACGGAGTTGCTGAATTGCTTGGAACCAAATGGAGCTTTCTCTGGCAGAATGGAACGCAGTAGAACGTGGTATAATGTTGTGTGATGGAGGGCAATGTTGAGGAATGAAGTGGAATCGGCTGTAATATGAAAATAAAGGTCTCCAGACTGGTTTGGAAACAAATGGTGCCTACTTTGCCGGAGTGTAAAGCAGATGAATGTGCCGGCATACTGGGAAATGGAGTAAAATATAGTGGAATTTAGCGGAATGGAGTGTATTTTGATGCCACAGAGTGTTACAAATTATTTCGGAAATGAATGGATCCTTCCTTGAGAAAACAGAGCGCTATAGAACGTGGTGGAATTTTATGGAGTTCAGTGCAATTTTGTATATTGGTGTAGAATCGCGTGTTTCTGAGTGTTTGCAATGGAGTAGAATCTTGTGGGATGGCATGTGAATTGACACAGTAGGCTGTCCCTGAATGTCTTGGAAGCAATGGGGCCTTCTTTTACACAATGTAATGCAATTTAATGTGGTGGAATGTTGCCCAATGGAGTGCAATGCTGTTTTATTGAGTAGAAAGTGGATTTCTGTGATGCAACAGAGTGTTCCTGGGTTGTTTGGGTTGCTTGATAAGAATGCTTCCTACTTTGTCAAAATGGAACTCAGTAGAACTTGCTGGATTGTTGGGGAATAGAGTAGAATATTGTGGAATTGGGAGAAATGGCTTGCGAAGTGACACAACATGAAGTTCTTGGATTTCGTGGAACCAAATGCAGCTTTCTTTGGCAGAATGGAACGCAATAGAACGTGGTATAATGTTGTCTAATGGAGGGCAATGTTGTGGAATGGAGTGGAATCGGCTGTAATGTGACATAATAAATGTCTCCAGACTTGTTTGGAAGCGAATGGTGCCTCCTTTGCCGGAGAGTAAAGCAAATGAATGTGCTGGCATATTGGGGAATAGAGTGAAATGTTGTGGAATGGAGCAGAATGTAGTGTTATGTTATGCCATAGAGTGTTACAGATTGTTTTGGAAACGAATGGAGCCTTCTTTGAAACAACAGAACGCTATAGAACGTGGTGGAATTTTGTGGAGTTCAGTGCAATTTTGTAGATTCGTGTAGAATCGCGTGTACTGTGAAACAATATAGATGTCCTGAGTGGTCTCGAAGCAAATGCAGCTCTCCTGGGTGGAATGGAATGCCACAGAACATGGTGAGATGTTCAGGAAAGGCGTGCAATGTTAAATGGACTGGAATAGTGCATAATGTGATGCAGTAGAGTGTTCCTCATTCTTTTGGAAAGGAACGGAGCCTTATTTGAAAGAATGGAATGCAATATAACGTGGTGAAATTTTGTAGAATCTTGTAGAATGTAGAGGAATTTCATTTGATATGATGCAGCAGACCGTCCTTAAAGGGTGGGAAGAGAATGGAGTCTTCTTTGTAGGAATGGAATGGAAAAGACTACAGTGGAATGTAGCTAAATGAAGTGAAGAGTTGTGGAATGCAGTGTAATGTAATGTAATGTAATCTGATGCAAGAGACAGTTCCTGATTGTTTGGGATAAGAGTGGAGCCTTCCTTTGCAGAATGGAACACGATTGAACACGGTGGAGTGCTGGGGTATGGAGTGCAATGCTGTGGAATTGTGTTGAATCCATTGTAATGTGACGCAATAAAGGGTTCCCTAGTGATTTGGAAGCGAATGCAACCTTGCTGGATGGAATCAAACGTAATAGAACGTGGTGGAATGTTGCGCAATAGAGAGGAAGGTTGTGAAATTGAGTATAATGGTGTGAAATGTGATCTGTAGAGGGATACTGAGTGATTTTGTAGAGAACGGTGTGTTCTTTATAACAATGGAGTGCCATAGGATGCATTAGAATGTTTTGAAGGGAGAAGAATCTAGTGGAATCGTGTGGAATGTCATGTGAATTGACGCAATAGGCTGTTCCCGAATTGTTTGGAAGCAATGGGCCCTTCTTACACAGAATGGAATGCAATGGAATGCGGTGGAATGTTGCCCAATGGAGTGCAATTAAGTTTTATTGAGTGGAATGTGGTGTTATGTGATGCAATAGGGAGTCCTGAGTTGTTTGGATGAAAAGGCTTCCTACTTTTTCACAATGGAACTCAGTAGAACTTGTTGGATTGTTAGGGAATAGAGTAGAATCTTGTGGAATGGAGAGGAATGGCATTTGAAGAGACACAATACGAAGTTCGTGAATTGCTTGGAACCAAATTTAGCTTTCTTTGGCAGAATTAAAAGCAATAGAACGTGGTATAATATTGTGGAATGAAGGGCAAAGTTCTGTAATCTAGTGGAATCTGCTGTATTGTGACATAATAAAGGTCTCCAGAGTGGTTTGGAAGCGAATGGTTCCTCCTTTGGCACAGTGTAAAGCAAATGAATGTGCTGGCGTATTTGGGAATGGAGTAAAATGTTGTGGAATGGAGCGGAATGGAGTGTCACGTGATGCCATAGAGTGTTAAAGATCGTTTTGGAAAAGAATGCAGCCTTCTTTGACAGAACAGAACGCTACAGAACGTGGTGGAATTTTGTGGAGTGCAGTGCAATTTTTCAGATTGGTGTATAATCGCATATAATGTGACACAATATAGAGTTCTTGAGTGGTCTCGAAGCGAATGGAGCTCTCTTGTAATTGATGGAAAGCTACAGAACACAATGAGATGTTGACAAATGGAGTGCTATGCTGCAAAATCGACTGGAATCGTGCGTAATGCGACGCAGTGGAGAGTTCCTCGTTGTTTTGGAAAGGAACGGAGCCTTATTTGACAGAATGGAATGCAATATAACGTGGTTTAGTTTAGTAGAATCTTGAAGAATGGAGTGGAATGGCATTTGATGTGATGCAATAGACCGTCCTTAATGCGCTGGAAGTGAATCGATGTTTCTTTGTAGGAATGGAATGCAAAAGAATACAGTGGAATGTATCCAAAGGAAGTGGAGAGCTGTGGAATGCAGTGTAATCGGGTGTAATGTGACGCAAGAGACGGTTCCTGATTGGGAAAAGAGTGGAGCATTCTTTTGTAGAATGGAACACGATAGAACACGGTGGATTGCTGGGGTCTGGAGTGTAATGTTGTGGAGTGGTGTTGAATCCGTTGTAATGTGATGCAATATAGGGTTCCCTAGTGATTTGGAAGCAAATGCAGCCTTGGTGGATGGAAGCAAACATAATAGAATGCGGTGAAATGTTGCAGAATAGAGTGAAAGGTTGTGAAATGGTTTCTAATGGGGTGTAATGTGTTCCAAAGTAGGGATCCTGAGAGATTTTGTATAGGAGGATATCTTCTCTGTAAAAATAGAAAGCCACAGAATGCAATGGAATGTTTGCAATGGAGTAGAATCTTCTGGAATCGTGTGGAATGTCATGGGAATTGATGCAATAGGCTGCTCCTGAATGGATTGAAAGAAATTGGGCCTTCTTTTACAGAATGGAATGCAATGGAATGTGGTGGAATGTTGCCCAATGGAGTGCAATGCTTTTTTACTGAGGGGGAAGTGGTGTTATGTGACGGAGCAGAGAGTTCCTGGGTTGTTTGGATAAGAATGCTTCCTACTTTGTCGCAATGGAACTCAGTAGAACTTGTTGGATTGTTGGGGAATAGAGTAGAATCCTGTGGAATGTAGAGGAATGGCATGTGAAGTGATACAATACGGAGTTGCTGAATTGCTTGGAACCAAATGGAGCTTTCTCTGGCAGAATGGAACGCAGTAGAACGTGTTATAATGTTGTGGGATGGAGGGCAATGTTGTGGAATGAAGTGGAACCGGCTGTAATATGAAAATAAAGGTCTCCAGACTGGCTTGGAAACAAATGGTGCCTACTTTGCCGGAGTGTAAAGCAGATGAATGTGCCGGCATACTGGGAAATGGAGTAAAATATAGTGGAATTTAGCGGAATGGAGTGTATTTTGATGCCACAGAGTGTTACAAATTATTTCGGAAATGAATGGATCCTTCCTTGAGAGAACAGAGCGCTATAGGACGTGGTGGAATTTTATGGAGTTCAGTGCAATTTTGTATATTGGTGTAGAATCGCGTGTTTCTGAGTGTTTGCAATGGAGTAGAATCTTGTGGGATGGCATGTGAATTGACACAGTATGCTGTCCCTGAATGTCTTGGAAGCAATGGGGCCTTCTTTTACACAATGTAATGCAATTTAATGTGGTGGAATGTTGCCCAATGGAGTGCAATGCTGTTTTATTGAGTTAAAAGTGGTTTTCTGTGATGCAACAGAGAGTTCCTGGGTTGTTTGGGTTGCTTGATAAGAATGCTTCCTACTTTGTCAAAATGGAACTCAGTAGAACTTGCTGGATTGTTGGGGAATAGAGTAGAATATTGTGGAATTGGGAGAAATGGCTTGCGAAGTGACACAACATGAAGTTCTTGGATTTCTTGGAACCAAATGCAGCTTTCTTTGGCAGAATGGAACGCAATAGAACGTGGTATAATGTTGTCTAATGGAGGGCAATGTTGTGGAATGGAGTGGAATCGGCTGTAATGTGACATAATAAATGTCTCCAGACTTGTTTGGAAGCGAATGGTGCCTCCTTTGCCGGAGAGTAAAGCAAATGAATGTGCTGGCATATTGGGGAATGGAGTGAAATGTTGTGGAATGGAGCAGAATGTAGTGTTATGTTATGCCATAGAGTGTTACAGATTGTTTTGGAAACGAATGGAGCCTTCTTTGAAACAACAGAACACTATAGGACGTGGTGGAATTTTGTGGAGTTCAGTGCAATTTTGTAGATTCGTGTAGAATCGCGTGTACTGTGAAACAATATAGATGTCCTGAGTGGTCTCGAAGCAAATGCAGCTCTCCTGGGTGGAATGGAATGCCACAGAACATGGTGAGATGTTCAGGAAAGGCGTGCAATGTTAAATGGACTGGAATAGTGCATAATGTGATGCAGTAGAGTGTTCCTCATTCTTTTGGAAAGGAACGGAGCCTTATTTGAAAGAATGGAATGCAATATAACGTGGTGAAATTTTGTAGAATCTTGTAGAATGTAGAGGAATTTCATTTGATATGATGCAGCAGACCGTCCTTAAAGGGTGGGAAGAGAATGGAGTCTTCTTTGTAGGAATGGAATGGAAAAGACTACAGTGGAATGTAGCTAAATGAAGTGAAGAGTTGTGGAATGCAGTGTAATGTAATGTAATGTAATCTGATGCAAGAGACAGTTCCTGATTGTTTGGGATAAGAGTGGAGCCTTCCTTTGCAGAATGGAACACGATTGAACACGGTGGAGTGCTGGGGTATGGAGTGCAATGCTGTGGAATTGTGTTGAATCCATTGTAATGTGACGCAATAAAGGGTTCCCTAGTGAATTGGAAGCGAATGCAACCTTGCTGGATGGAATCAAACGTAATAGAACGTGGTGGAATGTTGCGCAATAGAGAGGAAGGTTGTGAAATTGAGTATAATGGTGTGAAATGTGATCTGTAGAGGGATACTGAGTGATTTTGTAGAGAACGGTGTGTTCTTTATAACAATGGAGTGCCATAGGATGCATTAGAATGTTTTGAAGGGAGAAGAATCTAGTGGAATCGTGTGGAATGTCATGTGAATTGACGCAATAGGCTGTTCCCGAATTGTTTGGAAGCAATGGGCCCTTCTTACACAGAATGGAATGCAATGGAATGCGGTGGAATGTTGCCCAATGGAGTGCAATTAAGTTTTATTGAGTGGAATGTGGTGTTATGTGATGCAATAGGGAGTCCTGAGTTGTTTGGATGAAAAGGCTTCCTACTTTTTCACAATGGAACTCAGTAGAACTTGTTGGATTGTTAGGGAATAGAGTAGAATCTTGTGGAATGGAGAGGAATGGCATTTGAAGAGACACAATACGAAGTTCGTGAATTGCTTGGAACCAAATTTAGCTTTCTTTGGCAGAATTAAAAGCAATAGAACGTGGTATAATATTGTGGAATGAAGGGCAAAGTTCTGTAATCTAGTGGAATCTGCTGTATTGTGACATAATAAAGGTCTCCAGAGTGGTTTGGAAGCGAATGGTTCCTCCTTTGGCACAGTGTAAAGCAAATGAATGTGCTGGCGTATTTGGGAATGGAGTAAAATGTTGTGGAATGGAGCGGAATGGAGTGTCACGTGATGCCATAGAGTGTTAAAGATCGTTTTGGAAAAGAATGCAGCCTTCTTTGACAGAACAGAACGCTACAGAACGTGGTGGAATTTTGTGGAGTGCAGTGCAATTTTTCAGATTGGTGTAGAATCGCATATAATGTGACACAATATAGAGTTCTTGAGTGGTCTCGAAGCGAATGGAGCTCTCTTGTAATTGATGGAAAGCTACAGAACACAATGAGATGTTGACAAATGGAGTGCTATGCTGCAAAATCGACTGGAATCGTGCGTAATGCGACGCAGTGGAGAGTTCCTCGTTGTTTTGGAAAGGAACGGAGCCTTATTTGACAGAATGGAATGCAATATAACGTGGTTTAGTTTAGTAGAATCTTGAAGAATGGAGTGGAATGGCATTTGATGTGATGCAATAGACCGTCCTTAATGCGCTGGAAGTGAATCGATGTTTCTTTGTAGGAATGGAATGCAAAAGAATACAGTGGAATGTATCCAAAGGAAGTGGAGAGCTGTGGAATGCAGTGTAATCGGGTGTAATGTGACGCAAGAGACGGTTCCTGATTGGGAAAAGAGTGGAGCATTCTTTTGTAGAATGGAACACGATAGAACACGGTGGATTGCTGGGGTCTGGAGTGTAATGTTGTGGAGTGGTGTTGAATCCGTTGTAATGTGATGCAATATAGGGTTCCCTAGTGATTTGGAAGCAAATGCAGCCTTGGTGGATGGAAGCAAACATAATAGAATGCGGTGAAATGTTGCAGAATAGAGTGAAAGGTTGTGAAATGGTTTCTAATGGGGTGTAATGTGTTCCAAAGTAGGGATCCTGAGAGATTTTGTATAGGAGGATATCTTCTCTGTAAAAATAGAAAGCCACAGAATGCAATGGAATGTTTGCAATGGAATAGAATCTTCTGGAATCGTGTGGAATGTCATGGGAATTGATGCAATAGGCTGCTCCTGAATGGATTGAAAGAAATTGGGCCTTCTTTTACAGAATGGAATGCAATGGAATGTGGTGGAATGTTGCCCAATGGAGTGCAATGCTTTTTTACTGAGGGGGAAGTGGTGTTATGTGACGGAGCAGAGAGTTCCTGGGTTGTTTGGATAAGAATGCTTCCTACTTTGTCGCAATGGAACTCAGTAGAACTTGTTGGATTGTTGGGGAATAGAGTAGAATCCTGTGGAATGTAGAGGAATGGCATGTGAAGTGATACAATACGGAGTTGCTGAATTGCTTGGAACCAAATGGAGCTTTCTCTGGCAGAATGGAACGCAGTAGAACGTGTTATAATGTTGTGGGATGGAGGGCAATGTTGTGGAATGAAGTGGAACCGGCTGTAATATGAAAATAAAGGTCTCCAGACTGGCTTGGAAACAAATGGTGCCTACTTTGCCGGAGTGTAAAGCAGATGAATGTGCCGGCATACTGGGAAATGGAGTAAAATATAGTGGAATTTAGCGGAATGGAGTGTATTTTGATGCCACAGAGTGTTACAAATTATTTCGGAAATGAATGGATCCTTCCTTGAGAGAACAGAGCGCTATAGGACGTGGTGGAATTTTATGGAGTTCAGTGCAATTTTGTATATTGGTGTAGAATCGCGTGTTTCTGAGTGTTTGCAATGGAGTAGAATCTTGTGGGATGGCATGTGAATTGACACAGTATGCTGTCCCTGAATGTCTTGGAAGCAATGGGGCCTTCTTTTACACAATGTAATGCAATTTAATGTGGTGGAATGTTGCCCAATGGAGTGCAATGCTGTTTTATTGAGTTAAAAGTGGTTTTCTGTGATGCAACAGAGAGTTCCTGGGTTGTTTGGGTTGCTTGATAAGAATGCTTCCTACTTTGTCAAAATGGAACTCAGTAGAACTTGCTGGATTGTTGGGGAATAGAGTAGAATATTGTGGAATTGGGAGAAATGGCTTGCGAAGTGACACAACATGAAGTTCTTGGATTTCTTGGAACCAAATGCAGCTTTCTTTGGCAGAATGGAACGCAATAGAACGTGGTATAATGTTGTCTAATGGAGGGCAATGTTGTGGAATGGAGTGGAATCGGCTGTAATGTGACATAATAAATGTCTCCAGACTTGTTTGGAAGCGAATGGTGCCTCCTTTGCCGGAGAGTAAAGCAAATGAATGTGCTGGCATATTGGGGAATGGAGTGAAATGTTGTGGAATGGAGCAGAATGTAGTGTTATGTTATGCCATAGAGTGTTACAGATTGTTTTGGAAACGAATGGAGCCTTCTTTGAAACAACAGAACACTATAGGACGTGGTGGAATTTTGTGGAGTTCAGTGCAATTTTGTAGATTCGTGTAGAATCGCGTGTACTGTGAAACAATATAGATGTCCTGAGTGGTCTCGAAGCAAATGCAGCTCTCCTGGGTGGAATGGAATGCCACAGAACATGGTGAGATGTTCAGGAAAGGCGTGCAATGTTAAATGGACTGGAATAGTGCATAATGTGATGCAGTAGAGTGTTCCTCATTCTTTTGGAAAGGAACGGAGCCTTATTTGAAAGAATGGAATGCAATATAACGTGGTGAAATTTTGTAGAATCTTGTAGAATGTAGAGGAATTTCATTTGATATGATGCAGCAGACCGTCCTTAAAGGGTGGGAAGAGAATGGAGTCTTCTTTGTAGGAATGGAATGGAAAAGACTACAGTGGAATGTAGCTAAATGAAGTGAAGAGTTGTGGAATGCAGTGTAATGTAATGTAATGTAATCTGATGCAAGAGACAGTTCCTGATTGTTTGGGATAAGAGTGGAGCCTTCCTTTGCAGAATGGAACACGATTGAACACGGTGGAGTGCTGGGGTATGGAGTGCAATGCTGTGGAATTGTGTTGAATCCATTGTAATGTGACGCAATAAAGGGTTCCCTAGTGAATTGGAAGCGAATGCAACCTTGCTGGATGGAATCAAACGTAATAGAACGTGGTGGAATGTTGCGCAATAGAGAGGAAGGTTGTGAAATTGAGTATAATGGTGTGAAATGTGATCTGTAGAGGGATACTGAGTGATTTTGTAGAGAACGGTGTGTTCTTTATAACAAAGGAGTGCCATAGGATGCATTAGAATGTTTTGAAGGGAGAAGAATCTAGTGGAATCGTGTGGAATGTCATGTGAATTGACGCAATAGGCTGTTCCCGAATTGTTTGGAAGCAATGGGCCCTTCTTACACAGAATGGAATGCAGTGGAATGCGGTGGAATGTTGCCCAATGGAGTGCAATTAAGTTTTATTGAGTGGAATGTGGTGTTATGTGATGCAATAGGGAGTCCTGAGTTGTTTGGATGAAAAGGCTTCCTACTTTTTCACAATGGAACTCAGTAGAACTTGTTGGATTGTTAGGGAATAGAGTAGAATCTTGTGGAATGGAGAGGAATGGCATTTGAAGAGACACAATACGAAGTTCGTGAATTGCTTGGAACCAAATTTAGCTTTCTTTGGCAGAATTAAAAGCAATAGAACGTGGTATAATATTGTGGAATGAAGGGCAAAGTTCTGTAATCTAGTGGAATCTGCTGTATTGTGACATAATAAAGGTCTCCAGAGTGGTTTGGAAGCGAATGGTTCCTCCTTTGGCACAGTGTAAAGCAAATGAATGTGCTGGCGTATTTGGGAATGGAGTAAAATGTTGTGGAATGGAGCGGAATGGAGTGTCACGTGATGCCATAGAGTGTTAAAGATCGTTTTGGAAAAGAATGCAGCCTTCTTTGACAGAACAGAACGCTACAGAACGTGGTGGAATTTTGTGGAGTGCAGTGCAATTTTTCAGATTGGTGTAGAATCGCATATAATGTGACACAATATAGAGTTCTTGAGTGGTCTCGAAGCGAATGGAGCTCTCTTGTAATTGATGGAAAGCTACAGAACACAATGAGATGTTGACAAATGGAGTGCTATGCTGCAAAATCGACTGGAATCGTGCGTAATGCGACGCAGTGGAGAGTTCCTCGTTGTTTTGGAAAGGAACGGAGCCTTATTTGACAGAATGGAATGCAATATAACGTGGTTTAGTTTAGTAGAATCTTGAAGAATGGAGTGGAATGGCATTTGATGTGATGCAATAGACCGTCCTTAATGCGCTGGAAGTGAATCGATGTTTCTTTGTAGGAATGGAATGCAAAAGAATACAGTGGAATGTATCCAAAGGAAGTGGAGAGCTGTGGAATGCAGTGTAATCGGGTGTAATGTGACGCAAGAGACGGTTCCTGATTGGGAAAAGAGTGGAGCATTCTTTTGTAGAATGGAACACGATAGAACACGGTGGATTGCTGGGGTCTGGAGTGTAATGTTGTGGAGTGGTGTTGAATCCGTTGTAATGTGATGCAATATAGGGTTCCCTAGTGATTTGGAAGCAAATGCAGCCTTGGTGGATGGAAGCAAACATAATAGAATGCGGTGAAATGTTGCAGAATAGAGTGAAAGGTTGTGAAATGGTTTCTAATGGGGTGTAATGTGTTCCAAAGTAGGGATCCTGAGAGATTTTGTATAGGAGGATATCTTCTCTGTAAAAATAGAAAGCCACAGAATGCAATGGAATGTTTGCAATGGAGTAGAATCTTCTGGAATCGTGTGGAATGTCATGGGAATTGATGCAATAGGCTGCTCCTGAATGGATTGAAAGAAATTGGGCCTTCTTTTACAGAATGGAATGCAATGGAATGTGGTGGAATGTTGCCCAATGGAGTGCAATGCTTTTTTACTGAGGGGGAAGTGGTGTTATGTGACGGAGCAGAGAGTTCCTGGGTTGTTTGGATAAGAATGCTTCCTACTTTGTCGCAATGGAACTCAGTAGAACTTGTTGGATTGTTGGGGAATAGAGTAGAATCCTGTGGAATGTAGAGGAATGGCATGTGAAGTGATACAATACGGAGTTGCTGAATTGCTTGGAACCAAATGGAGCTTTCTCTGGCAGAATGGAACGCAGTAGAACGTGTTATAATGTTGTGGGATGGAGGGCAATGTTGTGAAATGAAGTGGAACCGGCTGTAATATGAAAATAAAGGTCTCCAGACTGGCTTGGAAACAAATGGTGCCTACTTTGCCGGAGTGTAAAGCAGATGAATGTGCCGGCATACTGGGAAATGGAGTAAAATATAGTGGAATTTAGCGGAATGGAGTGTATTTTGATGCCACAGAGTGTTACAAATTATTTCGGAAATGAATGGATCCTTCCTTGAGAGAACAGAGCGCTATAGGACGTGGTGGAATTTTATGGAGTTCAGTGCAATTTTGTATATTGGTGTAGAATCGCGTGTTTCTGAGTGTTTGCAATGGAGTAGAATCTTGTGGGATGGCATGTGAATTGACACAGTATGCTGTCCCTGAATGTCTTGGAAGCAATGGGGCCTTCTTTTACACAATGTAATGCAATTTAATGTGGTGGAATGTTGCCCAATGGAGTGCAATGCTGTTTTATTGAGTTAAAAGTGGTTTTCTGTGATGCAACAGAGAGTTCCTGGGTTGTTTGGGTTGCTTGATAAGAATGCTTCCTACTTTGTCAAAATGGAACTCAGTAGAACTTGCTGGATTGTTGGGGAATAGAGTAGAATATTGTGGAATTGGGAGAAATGGCTTGCGAAGTGACACAACATGAAGTTCTTGGATTTCTTGGAACCAAATGCAGCTTTCTTTGGCAGAATGGAACGCAATAGAACGTGGTATAATGTTGTCTAATGGAGGGCAATGTTGTGGAATGGAGTGGAATCGGCTGTAATGTGACATAATAAATGTCTCCAGACTTGTTTGGAAGCGAATGGTGCCTCCTTTGCCGGAGAGTAAAGCAAATGAATGTGCTGGCATATTGGGGAATGGAGTGAAATGTTGTGGAATGGAGCAGAATGTAGTGTTATGTTATGCCATAGAGTGTTACAGATTGTTTTGGAAACGAATGGAGCCTTCTTTGAAACAACAGAACACTATAGGACGTGGTGGAATTTTGTGGAGTTCAGTGCAATTTTGTAGATTCGTGTAGAATCGCGTGTACTGTGAAACAATATAGATGTCCTGAGTGGTCTCGAAGCAAATGCAGCTCTCCTGGGTGGAATGGAATGCCACAGAACATGGTGAGATGTTCAGGAAAGGCGTGCAATGTTAAATGGACTGGAATAGTGCATAATGTGATGCAGTAGAGTGTTCCTCATTCTTTTGGAAAGGAACGGAGCCTTATTTGAAAGAATGGAATGCAATATAACGTGGTGAAATTTTGTAGAATCTTGTAGAATGTAGAGGAATTTCATTTGATATGATGCAGCAGACCGTCCTTAAAGGGTGGGAAGAGAATGGAGTCTTCTTTGTAGGAATGGAATGGAAAAGACTACAGTGGAATGTAGCTAAATGAAGTGAAGAGTTGTGGAATGCAGTGTAATGTAATGTAATGTAATCTGATGCAAGAGACAGTTCCTGATTGTTTGGGATAAGAGTGGAGCCTTCCTTTGCAGAATGGAACACGATTGAACACGGTGGAGTGCTGGGGTATGGAGTGCAATGCTGTGGAATTGTGTTGAATCCATTGTAATGTGACGCAATAAAGGGTTCCCTAGTGATTTGGAAGCGAATGCAACCTTGCTGGATGGAATCAAACGTAATAGAACGTGGTGGAATGTTGCGCAATAGAGAGGAAGGTTGTGAAATTGAGTATAATGGTGTGAAATGTGATCTGTAGAGGGATACTGAGTGATTTTGTAGAGAACGGTGTGTTCTTTATAACAATGGAGTGCCATAGGATGCATTAGAATGTTTTGAAGGGAGAAGAATCTAGTGGAATCGTGTGGAATGTCATGTGAATTGACGCAATAGGCTGTTCCCGAATTGTTTGGAAGCAATGGGCCCTTCTTACACAGAATGGAATGCAATGGAATGCGGTGGAATGTTGCCCAATGGAGTGCAATTAAGTTTTATTGAGTGGAATGTGGTGTTATGTGATGCAATAGGGAGTCCTGAGTTGTTTGGATGAAAAGGCTTCCTACTTTTTCACAATGGAACTCAGTAGAACTTGTTGGATTGTTAGGGAATAGAGTAGAATCTTGTGGAATGGAGAGGAATGGCATTTGAAGAGACACAATACGAAGTTCGTGAATTGCTTGGAACCAAATTTAGCTTTCTTTGGCAGAATTAAAAGCAATAGAACGTGGAATATTCTTTACTTTAAAGCAAAAAGAATATTGTGGAATGAAGGGCAATGTTCTGTAATCTAGTGGAATCTGCTGTATTGTGACATAATAAAGGTCTCCAGAGTGGTTTGGAAGCGAATGGTTCCTCCTTTGGCACAGTGTAAAGCAAATGAATGTGCTGGCGTATTTGGGAATGGAGTAAAATGTTGTGGAATGGAGCGGAATGGAGTGTCACGTGATGCCATAGAGTGTTAAAGATCGTTTTGGAAAAGAATGCAGCCTTCTTTGACAGAACAGAACGCTACAGAACGTGGTGGAATTTTGTGGAGTGCAGTGCAATTTTTCAGATTGGTGTAGAATCGCATATAATGTGACACAATATAGAGTTCTTGAGTGGTCTCGAAGCGAATGGAGCTCTCTTGTAATTGATGGAAAGCTACAGAACACAATGAGATGTTGACAAATGGAGTGCTATGCTGCAAAATCGACTGGAATCGTGCGTAATGCGACGCAGTGGAGAGTTCCTCGTTGTTTTGGAAAGGAACGGAGCCTTATTTGACAGAATGGAATGCAATATAACGTGGTTTAGTTTAGTAGAATCTTGAAGAATGGAGTGGAATGGCATTTGATGTGATGCAATAGACCGTCCTTAATGCGCTGGAAGTGAATCGATGTTTCTTTGTAGGAATGGAATGCAAAAGAATACAGTGGAATGTATCCAAAGGAAGTGGAGAGCTGTGGAATGCAGTGTAATCGGGTGTAATGTGACGCAAGAGACGGTTCCTGATTGGGAAAAGAGTGGAGCATTCTTTTGTAGAATGGAACACGATAGAACACGGTGGATTGCTGGGGTCTGGAGTGTAATGTTGTGGAGTGGTGTTGAATCCGTTGTAATGTGATGCAATATAGGGTTCCCTAGTGATTTGGAAGCAAATGCAGCCTTGGTGGATGGAAGCAAACATAATAGAATGCGGTGAAATGTTGCAGAATAGAGTGAAAGGTTGTGAAATGGTTTCTAATGGGGTGTAATGTGTTCCAAAGTAGGGATCCTGAGAGATTTTGTATAGGAGGATATCTTCTCTGTAAAAATAGAAAGCCACAGAATGCAATGGAATGTTTGCAATGGAGTAGAATCTTCTGGAATCGTGTGGAATGTCATGGGAATTGATGCAATAGGCTGCTCCTGAATGGATTGAAAGAAATTGGGCCTTCTTTTACAGAATGGAATGCAATGGAATGTGGTGGAATGTTGCCCAATGGAGTGCAATGCTTTTTTACTGAGGGGGAAGTGGTGTTATGTGACGGAGCAGAGAGTTCCTGGGTTGTTTGGATAAGAATGCTTCCTACTTTGTCGCAATGGAACTCAGTAGAACTTGTTGGATTGTTGGGGAATAGAGTAGAATCCTGTGGAATGTAGAGGAATGGCATGTGAAGTGATACAATACGGAGTTGCTGAATTGCTTGGAACCAAATGGAGCTTTCTCTGGCAGAATGGAACGCAGTAGAACGTGTTATAATGTTGTGGGATGGAGGGCAATGTTGTGGAATGAAGTGGAACCGGCTGTAATATGAAAATAAAGGTCTCCAGACTGGCTTGGAAACAAATGGTGCCTACTTTGCCGGAGTGTAAAGCAGATGAATGTGCCGGCATACTGGGAAATGGAGTAAAATATAGTGGAATTTAGCGGAATGGAGTGTATTTTGATGCCACAGAGTGTTACAAATTATTTCGGAAATGAATGGATCCTTCCTTGAGAGAACAGAGCGCTATAGGACGTGGTGGAATTTTATGGAGTTCAGTGCAATTTTGTATATTGGTGTAGAATCGCGTGTTTCTGAGTGTTTGCAATGGAGTAGAATCTTGTGGGATGGCATGTGAATTGACAGAGTATGCTGTCCCTGAATGTCTTGGAAGCAATGGGGCCTTCTTTTACACAATGTAATGCAATTTAATGTGGTGGAATGTTGCCCAATGGAGTGCAATGCTGTTTTATTGAGTTAAAAGTGGTTTTCTGTGATGCAACAGAGAGTTCCTGGGTTGTTTGGGTTGCTTGATAAGAATGCTTCCTACTTTGTCAAAATGGAACTCAGTAGAACTTGCTGGATTGTTGGGGAATAGAGTAGAATATTGTGGAATTGGGAGAAATGGCTTGCGAAGTGACACAACATGAAGTTCTTGGATTTCTTGGAACCAAATGCAGCTTTCTTTGGCAGAATGGAACGCAATAGAACGTGGTATAATGTTGTCTAATGGAGGGCAATGTTGTGGAATGGAGTGGAATCGGCTGTAATGTGACATAATAAATGTCTCCAGACTTGTTTGGAAGCGAATGGTGCCTCCTTTGCCGGAGAGTAAAGCAAATGAATGTGCTGGCATATTGGGGAATGGAGTGAAATGTTGTGGAATGGAGCAGAATGTAGTGTTATGTTATGCCATAGAGTGTTACAGATTGTTTTGGAAACGAATGGAGCCTTCTTTGAAACAACAGAACACTATAGGACGTGGTGGAATTTTGTGGAGTTCAGTGCAATTTTGTAGATTCGTGTAGAATCGCGTGTACTGTGAAACAATATAGATGTCCTGAGTGGTCTCGAAGCAAATGCAGCTCTCCTGGGTGGAATGGAATGCCACAGAACATGGTGAGATGTTCAGGAAAGGCGTGCAATGTTAAATGGACTGGAATAGTGCATAATGTGATGCAGTAGAGTGTTCCTCATTCTTTTGGAAAGGAACGGAGCCTTATTTGAAAGAATGGAATGCAATATAACGTGGTGAAATTTTGTAGAATCTTGTAGAATGTAGAGGAATTTCATTTGATATGATGCAGCAGACCGTCCTTAAAGGGTGGGAAGAGAATGGAGTCTTCTTTGTAGGAATGGAATGGAAAAGACTACAGTGGAATGTAGCTAAATGAAGTGAAGAGTTGTGGAATGCAGTGTAATGTAATGTAATGTAATCTGATGCAAGAGACAGTTCCTGATTGTTTGGGATAAGAGTGGAGCCTTCCTTTGCAGAATGGAACACGATTGAACACGGTGGAGTGCTGGGGTATGGAGTGCAATGCTGTGGAATTGTGTTGAATCCATTGTAATGTGACGCAATAAAGGGTTCCCTAGTGAATTGGAAGCGAATGCAACCTTGCTGGATGGAATCAAACGTAATAGAACGTGGTGGAATGTTGCGCAATAGAGAGGAAGGTTGTGAAATTGAGTATAATGGTGTGAAATGTGATCTGTAGAGGGATACTGAGTGATTTTGTAGAGAACGGTGTGTTCTTTATAACAATGGAGTGCCATAGGATGCATTAGAATGTTTTGAAGGGAGAAGAATCTAGTGGAATCGTGTGGAATGTCATGTGAATTGACGCAATAGGCTGTTCCCGAATTGTTTGGAAGCAATGGGCCCTTCTTACACAGAATGGAATGCAATGGAATGCGGTGGAATGTTGCCCAATGGAGTGCAATTAAGTTTTATTGAGTGGAATGTGGTGTTATGTGATGCAATAGGGAGTCCTGAGTTGTTTGGATGAAAAGGCTTCCTACTTTTTCACAATGGAACTCAGTAGAACTTGTTGGATTGTTAGGGAATAGAGTAGAATCTTGTGGAATGGAGAGGAATGGCATTTGAAGAGACACAATACGAAGTTCGTGAATTGCTTGGAACCAAATTTAGCTTTCTTTGGCAGAATTAAAAGCAATAGAACGTGGTATAATATTGTGGAATGAAGGGCAAAGTTCTGTAATCTAGTGGAATCTGCTGTATTGTGACATAATAAAGGTCTCCAGAGTGGTTTGGAAGCGAATGGTTCCTCCTTTGGCACAGTGTAAAGCAAATGAATGTGCTGGCGTATTTGGGAATGGAGTAAAATGTTGTGGAATGGAGCGGAATGGAGTGTCACGTGATGCCATAGAGTGTTAAAGATCGTTTTGGAAAAGAATGCAGCCTTCTTTGACAGAACAGAACGCTACAGAACGTGGTGGAATTTTGTGGAGTGCAGTGCAATTTTTCAGATTGGTGTAGAATCGCATATAATGTGACACAATATAGAGTTCTTGAGTGGTCTCGAAGCGAATGGAGCTCTCTTGTAATTGATGGAAAGCTACAGAACACAATGAGATGTTGACAAATGGAGTGCTATGCTGCAAAATCGACTGGAATCGTGCGTAATGCGACGCAGTGGAGAGTTCCTCGTTGTTTTGGAAAGGAACGGAGCCTTATTTGACAGAATGGAATGCAATATAACGTGGTTTAGTTTAGTAGAATCTTGAAGAATGGAGTGGAATGGCATTTGATGTGATGCAATAGACCGTCCTTAATGCGCTGGAAGTGAATCGATGTTTCTTTGTAGGAATGGAATGCAAAAGAATACAGTGGAATGTATCCAAAGGAAGTGGAGAGCTGTGGAATGCAGTGTAATCGGGTGTAATGTGACGCAAGAGACGGTTCCTGATTGGGAAAAGAGTGGAGCATTCTTTTGTAGAATGGAACACGATAGAACACGGTGGATTGCTGGGGTCTGGAGTGTAATGTTGTGGAGTGGTGTTGAATCCGTTGTAATGTGATGCAATATAGGGTTCCCTAGTGATTTGGAAGCAAATGCAGCCTTGGTGGATGGAAGCAAACATAATAGAATGCGGTGAAATGTTGCAGAATAGAGTGAAAGGTTGTGAAATGGTTTCTAATGGGGTGTAATGTGTTCCAAAGTAGGGATCCTGAGAGATTTTGTATAGGAGGATATCTTCTCTGTAAAAATAGAAAGCCACAGAATGCAATGGAATGTTTGCAATGGAGTAGAATCTTCTGGAATCGTGTGGAATGTCATGGGAATTGATGCAATAGGCTGCTCCTGAATGGATTGAAAGAAATTGGGCCTTCTTTTACAGAATGGAATGCAATGGAATGTGGTGGAATGTTGCCCAATGGAGTGCAATGCTTTTTTACTGAGGGGGAAGTGGTGTTATGTGACGGAGCAGAGAGTTCCTGGGTTGTTTGGATAAGAATGCTTCCTACTTTGTCGCAATGGAACTCAGTAGAACTTGTTGGATTGTTGGGGAATAGAGTAGAATCCTGTGGAATGTAGAGGAATGGCATGTGAAGTGATACAATACGGAGTTGCTGAATTGCTTGGAACCAAATGGAGCTTTCTCTGGCAGAATGGAACGCAGTAGAACGTGTTATAATGTTGTGGGATGGAGGGCAATGTTGTGGAATGAAGTGGAACCGGCTGTAATATGAAAATAAAGGTCTCCAGACTGGCTTGGAAACAAATGGTGCCTACTTTGCCGGAGTGTAAAGCAGATGAATGTGCCGGCATACTGGGAAATGGAGTAAAATATAGTGGAATTTAGCGGAATGGAGTGTATTTTGATGCCACAGAGTGTTACAAATTATTTCGGAAATGAATGGATCCTTCCTTGAGAGAACAGAGCGCTATAGGACGTGGTGGAATTTTATGGAGTTCAGTGCAATTTTGTATATTGGTGTAGAATCGCGTGTTTCTGAGTGTTTGCAATGGAGTAGAATCTTGTGGGATGGCATGTGAATTGACACAGTATGCTGTCCCTGAATGTCTTGGAAGCAATGGGGCCTTCTTTTACACAATGTAATGCAATTTAATGTGGTGGAATGTTGCCCAATGGAGTGCAATGCTGTTTTATTGAGTTAAAAGTGGTTTTCTGTGATGCAACAGAGAGTTCCTGGGTTGTTTGGGTTGCTTGATAAGAATGCTTCCTACTTTGTCAAAATGGAACTCAGTAGAACTTGCTGGATTGTTGGGGAATAGAGTAGAATATTGTGGAATTGGGAGAAATGGCTTGCGAAGTGACACAACATGAAGTTCTTGGATTTCTTGGAACCAAATGCAGCTTTCTTTGGCAGAATGGAACGCAATAGAACGTGGTATAATGTTGTCTAATGGAGGGCAATGTTGTGGAATGGAGTGGAATCGGCTGTAATGTGACATAATAAATGTCTCCAGACTTGTTTGGAAGCGAATGGTGCCTCCTTTGCCGGAGAGTAAAGCAAATGAATGTGCTGGCATATTGGGGAATGGAGTGAAATGTTGTGGAATGGAGCAGAATGTAGTGTTATGTTATGCCATAGAGTGTTACAGATTGTTTTGGAAACGAATGGAGCCTTCTTTGAAACAACAGAACACTATAGGACGTGGTGGAATTTTGTGGAGTTCAGTGCAATTTTGTAGATTCGTGTAGAATCGCGTGTACTGTGAAACAATATAGATGTCCTGAGTGGTCTCGAAGCAAATGCAGCTCTCCTGGGTGGAATGGAATGCCACAGAACATGGTGAGATGTTCAGGAAAGGCGTGCAATGTTAAATGGACTGGAATAGTGCATAATGTGATGCAGTAGAGTGTTCCTCATTCTTTTGGAAAGGAACGGAGCCTTATTTGAAAGAATGGAATGCAATATAACGTGGTGAAATTTTGTAGAATCTTGTAGAATGTAGAGGAATTTCATTTGATATGATGCAGCAGACCGTCCTTAAAGGGTGGGAAGAGAATGGAGTCTTCTTTGTAGGAATGGAATGGAAAAGACTACAGTGGAATGTAGCTAAATGAAGTGAAGAGTTGTGGAATGCAGTGTAATGTAATGTAATGTAATCTGATGCAAGAGACAGTTCCTGATTGTTTGGGATAAGAGTGGAGCCTTCCTTTGCAGAATGGAACACGATTGAACACGGTGGAGTGCTGGGGTATGGAGTGCAATGCTGTGGAATTGTGTTGAATCCATTGTAATGTGACGCAATAAAGGGTTCCCTAGTGAATTGGAAGCGAATGCAACCTTGCTGGATGGAATCAAACGTAATAGAACGTGGTGGAATGTTGCGCAATAGAGAGGAAGGTTGTGAAATTGAGTATAATGGTGTGAAATGTGATCTGTAGAGGGATACTGAGTGATTTTGTAGAGAACGGTGTGTTCTTTATAACAATGGAGTGCCATAGGATGCATTAGAATGTTTTGAAGGGAGAAGAATCTAGTGGAATCGTGTGGAATGTCATGTGAATTGACGCAATAGGCTGTTCCCGAATTGTTTGGAAGCAATGGGCCCTTCTTACACAGAATGGAATGCAATGGAATGCGGTGGAATGTTGCCCAATGGAGTGCAATTAAGTTTTATTGAGTGGAATGTGGTGTTATGTGATGCAATAGGGAGTCCTGAGTTGTTTGGATGAAAAGGCTTCCTACTTTTTCACAATGGAACTCAGTAGAACTTGTTGGATTGTTAGGGAATAGAGTAGAATCTTGTGGAATGGAGAGGAATGGCATTTGAAGAGACACAATACGAAGTTCGTGAATTGCTTGGAACCAAATTTAGCTTTCTTTGGCAGAATTAAAAGCAATAGAACGTGGTATAATATTGTGGAATGAAGGGCAAAGTTCTGTAATCTAGTGGAAT